>NC_086173.1:74013438-74316468 GCF_023053635.1 Elgaria multicarinata webbii
GGTAACTTAGTTCATGAGTAACTTGGACCACTTTCAGTCATTTGAGCAACCTGTTACGCAGTCCACTGAGGGAGGAATATTAAAGCTGGTACCTGCACAGCTAGCAAGATTCCACATTTTGTAGTCACATCAGATTGCCTAGGGGAATTCTGAAGTTTCTGGATGCGATGCTCCAATGAGGTCACTAATTATCACCTCATAATGGCAAGGAGTGCCTGTGTGATAGCAAAATAGTGTAACTAGCTGAGTTTTCAACAGAAAATCTATTTTGGGAGCTGGATGGAGGACTCCTTAACCTTCGCTCTGGGAAAGAATAATTGCAGATGAGCTCACTTGGTGGCTATCAGTGTCCAGTGGCTGTAAGATACATTATGCTCTTGGACTTCTGATCAGGCGTGCATCTGCCACACTAGCTAATTAAAGAAGCAGAGTCTGCACTTTCTCCTTCTGCTGCTTCTTGCTGCTCTCTGTTCCAGAGGTGGTAGTCAGTGCATGACAAACCTTATGATCTGATGCTTGTTTGTGAGCTAAGATGAAAGAAACACTCATAAAATAACTTGGAAGAAGTGGGGGCTTTAAACACCTTTAGCTAGGGAGTTGCTGTACACAGAGCAGAAAAAATAAACCAGCTGGGAGTCTTAGGAGTCCAAGGTTATATTTGTGAGAGATTATACTATAGAAAAGGAAGAGATTCTTTTGAGGAAGGGCCAAACTAGATGCAATGACAATAGACCCATGTCTCAGAATCAGGTCACTCCTGAGTCCCTAGAAAAGCAGGGTGTGAAAGATACTTAAGCAGAAGAGGAGAGGAGCTTAACCATTCCCCTGCCTGCACTTCCCCCGCTCCTTAAAATGCCTTTTTAAAAACGCCAATTTTCTCCCAGTTGGGCTGTATGGATGGAAGTAACCCCTGCCAGAAGAAAAAGATTTAAAAAGCTGTTTCAAGGAGAATTACCCATGAGGGAGAAGGGTTCAACTGCCCCGCACCCCATCCAAGCCTCCTATGCTGCTAGAAATCCCCCCGCTTTGTAAGGATTTGCCATGAGCTGGGCAGGGTTGTATCACGTTATGTCTAGTTTCAACCTAAGATGAAATGTAGAAGCACTCAATATCTGAGATACCATCTTTGGGGGTGAGGGGGGATGGTACACTTCATATGTTTCTATGACAGTCTCTCCCTGGAAAATGAAAAGGCAGGCAGGCAGGATTCTGTCACAATTCCACCTCATTGCTGTTGTTTGTTCAGGGTTGGGAACTTTCTTGACACGTGTAGTAAATATCATATTGATGATGATGCTTAGAGGGACCAAGCCCCCCTCATATATTTATCCCTCTACTATTCATTACTAGTTAAGCACCAGTTGAGAGTGCCTCTGTGGTTACAAAACAGTTCCAGAGGTCACAACTTAATCCTAGACCAATTTTGACACACAGTGATAGGGAGTTTTGCAATTTATTACTTTCTTATCCAAACAATGATTATCTGTACTACACAATCACGTAACTCTGGTTTTGACTTCCGCATGACAACTAGGGATTCCCTCCTCCCCCACATCTTGGGATGTTCTACTGCAGGGACCCACAGTTAGCTCATAGGAATCTAACAGAAATTAAACAAGCATTTATTGACAATTTGATAGTCCAGTTTAAACTGACGATACTGGAAGATTGGTTTGGGCCCAAATGGGAGTTGTTCCGTACCTGGCACTCATATTGCACCAATATTTTTGCAGCTATTATGCTTCTCTCAGTGCCTAGTCCAGGGTACTTCACATTAGGTACACACATACACAACCAACAAACTTGTATTGATTTCAACATGTGATCCTTATTGTGGCAGTAGCAAAATCGCATGACTGCACAAGTGATTTTTATTTGGAATTAGAGACCTAATTTGCTCCAATAAAATTCAAGGTTAAACCAACTATTTAGACAGGCAGACAAGCAGGGCTTATACCTTAGTACAGATCTCTGGGATCCACCTTGTGATTAATATTAAATCTAATTTTGTGCTATTGAATAGAAGTGAACAGCAAAATCATGGAATACAGAATATTCCATTAGGATTCCAGAGAGGCTCTATCCAATTCCCTTTTGGTACATAGCTAAACAATTGCTTGTCTAAGACGCAAATATTAGAAAGAATGGTGATAAGAAAATTGAGTAAAACATCTAAGCCCTTTCCCCCCTAGCTGTCAAGTGACTGTCACGCGACAACCCAACCTCAGTGCTACAGTTTTGGTTGAGGTCTCGTTAGCTTAGGGGGCACAAATATCTCCTAGAAAATGACTAAACAGAATTCCTTACATGCAAAAGAATAGCCTAAAACCACTGAACTTCCAGTTTAAATGCTCATCTTCAAGGTGGCACTTCAAGTAGCCATTAGAGGAAAGTTACTAGAGGATGCTCTAAATTTACTCTGAAACAGTGGTGCAACAAGTTGATCTATGGGCCACAGGCAGCCCCCGCAACCCCAGCCAACCCCAGAGTCCCAGCAACTGTCCCAGCAGTTAAAATGGAGAAAACACTCTAGGAACAGCCTCTGTGGTTCCTTCCACAGAAGCGTTATTCCTACAGCTTCCCCTTAGCATCTAAAAGATGGTGAAAACCAACCAATGCCCACCCTGGCCTCGTACTTTCTTCTTTAGACGGGGTGGATGGAGGCAGATGAATTCAACAGAAAAAGAGCTGTAAAGGTAACCTCTACTACATTCCTTTATGCAATCTGCAGCTGATCTGAAGTAAACTATCCATTGCTCAGTTTGATATAGCTTCTCATCAGTTTAAGTTTTAGAGCCTATAATATGTTAACTTCATCTCTTAATGTGTTCACTGTACACTAAAATGAGGGCTGGGAGTATATTGTAAGAGTCCGATCCTTTATGCACTCTCCTCAGCTCTTGTACAAGGGGCTAATCATGTGCAACCAACTCTATTACACTATGTCAAAGGCCAGAGCTTCCATTCTTGTCCACTGTGCCTGGCAGCCTTAATGTAATATTTCTGTCATGTCTTTCCTCAGCTCAGCCTCTCTCTACAGGAACCGCAAATGAATGAATGCCAGTTTACAAGGGACAGAAAAATAAAACCAATCCTCAACCACAGGAATGTGTTTGTCATTTCACAGAAAATCCCCATCCCTTTGGATATGTGCCACTTTTGCAAAGTCACACAGTACAGTGGAATTAGTAGTTATGCATGATACTGGGATGGGGGGGAGTAGTAGCACATCTGCCTGGGATGGAAGGGCTAGTGATGCAGTGCCTGGATTTATTTTACGTGTCCGTATGTGCCCTGATGAGACCTCTTTGTGCTCAATTCTAGCCCATCCCCAACAGATGTAGGAATTGGAAATAGCCAAGATGCACAGAACATATTCATTATTCAGCACTGCGGCTCCTCCCTTCATCTGTACATTACATGGGCACCTGGGCCTGCTGCCAATTCCAGCATTCGGATGGATTGCTGCAGCTGACATACCAGTTCCAGCTGACAAACACTGCTTAGGGTGTGTCTAGAATATTGCAAATATGGCCTCTGAGTTAAAACAAGATGAGCGCTATTGGTGTAAGGCACACTTCACACCTGTTCTGGTTCTTTCTTAGCAATAGAAAGATATGCAGCACAATCCTATGCTTGTTTACTGAGAAGTAAGTCCTTACTGTGTTCAGTGGGGCCCACCTCCCTAGCAAGAGTGCTTAGGGCTGCAACCGAAATGTGCAAAACGCTCTGTTATATTGTAGCATCAGCTATATGTCGGAGGACCAAGTTCAAACCAAACTCCTTTCCTTTTATGTACTCCATGCTTTTTATTCCTCAGTTTCCCGTTATTTTCTCATCTGGACAAATTAACCCATAGCGGTGGAGACTGTGGTCCTGTTCCCCATTCTGAGCAGAAAGTACAATGGCAAACATTAGGTACCTCAGATTGTACTGCAGTGGAGACCATTCTGGGAATTTTTGTTAAGCTGGCTGAGAGCCATGACCTGCCTCTTGTACAATAGTAGGCTATTGATTGATTTAATACTTTAATATATTTAAATTTCTATTTAAGAAGCTCAAGAAGGCTAATAGTGTTGAGTGAAATGGGGTCCCCAGCCTTATTCGGTCCATGGGCACATTTGGAATTTTGAGAGTGTTATGGACACTCTCATAAAATGGCTGCCATGGTGGGCTTGGCCAGTTACAAAGGCAGAGGTGCGCTCTGAGCTCCAAAACACAAAACCAGTCTTTTGATCTGAAATAAAGATGGTGCTAGAGGGCAGTACTTCACTTTACAGCACATCAGCCTCCTAGTTAAAAAAAGAAAAGAATAGGGGATTAAAAAGAAATGTTTAAAAATAAACTAAAAATCAGGAGGCATATGGAGCCTGGCAGGCCCTAAGAGAGGCATCAACGGGCACCATGTTGGAGACCCCAGGGTTGAAAGAAATTCAATCAACTATACAAAATTACTAAAAAGTTGCTAGGCTTCCTATGTTTTTCTCTCTCTCTCAAAGTACTGCCCTATTCCTCACTGGAGATTTATTTCCAAACTCCTATAACTTTAGTCATAGAAACTTCCCTTCTATAATTTATTATAAATCTCCCTTTCTTTTCCTATTCAGGGGGTTATTTCACCTCTTTTTCAGATCCTTTTCAGCACATCCCTCTTCTCCACTGTTCACTCCTAGAATGATAAATAGAAACATAGGAATATAGGAAGCTGCCTTATATGAAGTCATACCATTGGTTCATCTGGCTCAGTATAGTCTTCACTGATTGCCAGTGGCACCTCAGGGTTTCAGACAGGAGCCTTTCCCCTTCCTATCTGGAGATGCCAGGGGTTGGACCTGGGACCTTTTGTATGCAAACCATGTGCTCTGCTACTAAGTTATTGCTAGCACAGGCAATCCACTGCCTTCTCTCTCCCCTTGCACACCCCCAGCACACCTCTCATTTTCCTCCACATAAATCAATTCTCACTTAGCCCAGCAAACTGAGAAACGGTGATTTCCAAAGGTACCCCAGTGACCTAATTGAATCAAGGCCAAACTGGACAAGATGGGAGATTCATATCAGATCTCTCAATATTTCCTTAAAATTAAACCACCACCACCACCACCACAACAATGGGAAGAAGGGGAAATTGGACTGGGCTGCATCAATGGTTGACGGAGAAGGTTCAACTTTTCCCGTGTATACCATTTTCCATGTTGAAAGGACCCCCTGAGGTAGCTATTTGCTCAGCTTGGAAAAAATATGTGTGGCAAACAGCAGCTGGATGGGGATGTGATTTATACGGGGTAACAGTATGGGGGAGTGTTAAACCCACCTTCCTCCAGCACATGTTGGCATATTACCAAAAAGGTCGATGAATTATCCCCCGAGACCCCTCCTGTGTGCTTATTAGATAATGGGTTTATTTTGGATGTGGGAGACTCACGTTCAAATCCTTGTTCAAGGCCAAAGTGGATGAGATACAGAAGCAGGGTGCCAGGAACTGGATTAGGGCAATCTTGGACTTCAGTTAGGTATTTTTAAGTGAGGTGTGCTTGCAGCCACATTGGTAGGAAAGTATAGATATGGCACTGTGTTTTATCTAAACAACTTGAGGATTTGTTTGCTATGAGATGATCGGATATACACAGAAGTCTAAGGTGGTCTTACTGAATGGCCTTTGAAATTATAGCCTACAGATAACAGACAACTTAAGTATCCAGTCCTGTTTTCCTAGGACTGAAGTGTAGCTAAGAAGCTTGGCACATACAAAAGAATAAATCCAACCCCCCAACAAGAAAAATAAATCTCAGATTGACTGGCAATGAAATCTTATGCATGTCTACTCAGAAGTAAGCCCTTCTGAGTTCAATGGGACCTCTTCCCGTGTAAGTGTGTATAAGACTACTAAATCAGGGGTGGGCAACTTGTGGTCCTCCAGATGTTTTGGCCTACAACTCCCTTCAGACCTAGCCATCATAGTCAATTGTGAGGGATGATGGGACTAGTAGGCCAAAATATCTGGAAAGTCTCTAGTATAGATTTCTAGCCTGGTCTATCACATATGTAATTTTGTTCCTCCAGTTTGAATGCTGAAGAAACCATCACAACCATTTTACTTCTCCATTACATTAAAATGCACTTTTATAGAGTTTCGACTTAGAAATAGAATGCTTCTTTTCTCTGTGACATTTGTTTGCTGTAATTTGGAAAGTGCAGGCGTCTCTTGCTTTCAGTCCTTACAATAACCAGTCAAGACACTTCGTTCTATTTGTTTTCTTACATTACCAATTAGTTCTCCACAGCTCTGGAAGGATGATTTCTTAATTAGCTTAGACACCCTCTGCTGGCTGTCTCAACAAGAGCTGGAGGAAAACATTGTAGGGTCACAGACACAAATGGTTTGATGTTCTCTTGCTGAGTGACACGGGACGGGATTTGTCCCTTTTTACAAGCCAGACTATTAACGGTTACAACTACTGGAGTTACAGAAGTTCTGCTTCTCATTGTCACTCATGCTGGGCAATCAAGATTTTGCAATCAGAATTCAGCTACTTCTACTCATGATGGTGAAAAAGGAGCGCAATGAAATCCATTTTGGTCTCCCTTTGTCCCAAATGCAGCTCCTTATCCTGTTGCGCTTCCGGAATACCTTATTTGATTTTTGCCAATACAGTAAGGAACAAGAAGAAAATATTCATAAAAAAGAAGTGCAGCCAAAAACACAAAGGCATCATTTCATGTGGATAATTATCTAACAGTTTCCATGGTTTTTTATAAATTGCCCTAGAAGCCATGCAGAAGATCAGAATAGACCATTTATTTTCAAATAAATAAAATAAATAAATAACTTTTCCATAGTATGCCACACACCTTTCGTATATTTTTTATACCAAGCCTTAGAGCTCATACATTTCATATTCCCAGGTTTTCCCTCAGACTTTTTCAAGATCCCTCAAAAGTTGTGGCATGGGGTGGGAGTGGAAGGAGGAGAGAGAATTTAGCACTGTTCCTGAATATAGTGCCAGATCGTTTCCCTCATACTATAACGACTGACTAAGGTTAATGGTCCATCTAGCCAATTGCATTTTCAGCAACTAGGGTGAAAAACCCAGCTGCTTGTGAGGCTTACAACTTTCCTTCATTATACGTGCTTTTAAGCAGCGTAACATTGACAGGAAGAAAGCAACTTACCCAGTCCAACCCAACAATGACCTGAAGCATCAATGCTCATAAATTAATTAACTGATGTCAATAAGGTTGTCCAGATACAGACAGTGTTCAATATTTCTGACTGTGCTCCAATATGTTCTGGGCTCCAAATAAAACACTTTAAAAATGAGTTGCAGTACGTTAATTGCCTTTTATCTACTTTAGAGGTGTTGACTATTAACTTCATCAACATAGTCTTGTTTCTTTCATGCAATGGAAAAGTCATATATCCACTTGGCCTTCACGAGATCATTGAGTGATTTATTTGAGCTGGCTAGGTAAGCTAATAGTCCATATGTTATGCTACATAATGGAGCAAATACTCCAGTTCCAGACTGCAAAAAACATTATCAAGGCAACTCATGGAATTTACAAGTCCATGACCCCCCCTCCCCCACCTCTTCTTTTCCCATAATCCCCTTGCAAATATTGGGTCTTATGGTTGCAGGACTAATCTCTTATATATATATGCAGACAAATAGAGGGAGGGTATGTGCTAACTTTATATCCATGACTTACAGTGGCTACTTATAGCTCACTGCCTGAATATCAACTAAACAAAACGTGAGGGATCTGTGACTGGATTCTCCATTTTGTCCTTTGCCCCTTCAAAGCAGTCACTGGGACTGAAACTGGATCAAGACTGAGTAAAGATTTTAATCCTTTCTCCCCATGCCATTTTCTCCATCTAAATTGGCTCCTCCCTGACATTGTTTGTTGCCCCACTGGAATAAACATCTTGTGTGTTGCCCCAGCATCGACAATGAGCATCTTCAGATGAGCGTTTTTCGCACGTTCGCAACTGGCCACACACAGATCTTTGTCGGTCATTTTGCTCCTCCTGCGCATCTCCCACTCTATTTCTCAGTTTTAACGTTGTAAATTAATCCACAGAAAACCAATTCTTTTAAAAAATAATAATAATACTGTATTTCCTGCCCCCTGCTGGAAAGTTGCACTACACAATGGCCACTAGAGGGCACTGTTCCCGTTGAAGTGTATGGGCCAAGTGGTCTCTGCATTCTTTCTCTGTGTATTTTCAATTCATTCCTAATACGGAAGAAAGCAGGAAGCAAAAGAGAAGGTACGCAACAATAAGGAAACGCGGTTTTCCCCCATCTGATGATGGTCAATATCAACTTCCCAGGGGAATGATTTAGCCTTCATCTAGTTTGACCCTGAGGCTATACGCAATCATTCAATGTGCAGCACAGCCAGCCCTGCCCATATTAATCAATGCTGTTTTTATTTGTCCCACCAATATTCAAGGACTGCTCAGCAGCTTTTATTTATCATTTAGTTAGCTGATTTATAGCCTATCCCATCACTATGAAGTCATGAAAAAGGTATTTCAGCCTTATAGGAAGACGAATGTTGAAAACAGGAGTGACAGAAGGTAGATCTGGAACCACTAGAAGATCTCTGGCTGATCTGCAGTAAATACACAAGGTTTTCTCTCCAAATTGTTTAATAGCAGCAATAATGGAAGGTCCTCCACACACTTCCAAATTACCCTACTGAAACCAAGAAAGTTGGGGGGAAAGTTGAACTAGGAATGGATGTTTGTGCAAAAGGGCTGAGACCTCAGTTCTGGAAGTGAAAACAAATTATTTGGCTGAGCATGTGGTCAGAATTGCTCTGCTCCTAAATTTTTAGGGTGCCCATCCCCAATCATTATTTTACACCTAGTTCTTCTTGGTGGATGTCAAGATTGCACACAAGCTTGAAGTCCACCCACCCCTGGTTTAAAAGACTACATAAATAATAACAGCCATAAAGAGTAGAGGGTTCACATTCTGTGTTTCATGTGTCTCTCCGTTCTTACATGAAGCTGCCTTATAATGAATCAGTCTTTTGTTCAACTGTCTGCTCTGACTGGCAGCAGGAATCCAAGATCTCAAACAAGGATCATTTCCCGCCTTCCTAGCCAAGTTCTTTTAACTAGTGATGGCTGGAACCTTCTACATGAATAGCTCTATGGTCCCTCACCTGAAATCTTTCTATTCCTTACTACAATATACATGAAATCATGTGGAAAGCATGTCACCTATAGCATCTGGCCAAGTCACGGTGTGCACACGCACAAACACACCATGTTACTACCAGTATTTTTCAGTGGAGGCTGTTGGCTCTGATTTGCGTAGGGCTGTGAATCCATTCTTGGCTTCAGTTAGAAACATCCAGAACTCTAAAGGAGCTATCCAAAGTGCTGAACACCATCCCCAATGTAGGTTCAACACCTGGGATAGCTAGAGTTCTGGCTGGTTCTTGCTAGAACCCAGAATTGATTCACAGCCCCATCAAAATCAAAGCCACCAGCCTCCACTAATATTTTTTTAATGTGTAAAAGTGCATATTTGATTCAAGTTCCAAGTTCAGATCATACATTGTACCACACTTCTCGTCACTCCTCCAGCAGATGGGATGGGGTGGGGCCTGAAACCCATCAAGGACCTAGACTTCTGCTAATATGAGCCAAAGACAAAAAAATGTTGTCACAATTGCCCTGACTCAAATGTGTGCACAGGAATTATTAACAACATTGCAACCTCACACACTATGGCTAACCCTTGTACTTTTTCGAAGTGATGATCTTAGTCACTCTCAGACAAAGGCTGTTAATGACAGGAACTGGATTTGTGGATCTTTATATAGCTGAGATTGAGCAAACACTCACATTACTCTTTTGTACCAGATACTGGTGGGTTTGGTTGTAATAATCAAAACTGCATAACAAAACAAGCAAGTTCAGAAACATGGGTCTGAAATTGTCAACGTGCCTTTGGGCTTGTAAGTGACTAACCATCTTGCTTCTTTTGCTAAAATATCTCTACTTTTGGGGACTAAGGTAATTTCTGTCACTTTTTGTTGGTAATGGACTTGGTATGATCATTGGGAAAGTAACTAAAGGCAGACCTTCATTAAAGAGACAACCAGGAAGTTTTATGACAGCCTTTTTTTCTATCCTGAGATGATTGTTCAGTAACCCTGTGACAATATTGACCTGGATCATGGAACTCTTTTTTTTTAACGTTCATGCTCATATTCAATTTCTATGCCATGGCACAATGGAAAACCCTGTCTGGATGGATCTCAATGTCTATCTAGAATGGATGGGGCACTATTGCATTCATACCCTACTTGTGGGTTTCCCAGCTGTCACACAGTGGCATCTGGCAAGCCACTGTGTGACAATGCTGGACTAGATAGACTCCTGTTTTGACCTAGCATGGCTCTTCCTTTGCCTCTTTCCTCCTTTTTCTTCCTTGCTCTTCCCTCAGTGACAGCAGTGGAGAGGGACTGTTTTCCAGGCAGCCATGCGAGAGCAAGGGAGGGAGGAAGGGAGCATGTGTGTGGGGAGGGGGGGAAGTGTTCCTGCTCATAAATCCTATTCTTCACAAATGTGGAGGTGGACAGGAAGAATGCGGGGGTGGGGGCACACCCAAATTGGTGGATTTGATCCGCCACCGAGAATAGGAGCAAATGGCGAGCAGACCCACTCCCTCCGCTGTTGAGCCGCATGCTAAATGTGCTGTCCTCACCAAAGGATTAGTTATCACTCAAGTTTCGCAAGTGAAGCAGTTCCCACCAGGACAGATGTCAAAACTGGAGCAGTAGCACACACCACAGCACATAGTCTGCAAATAAACAGCAAGATGGCCCAAAATAGTTATAAAAGAGCCTTGGAAATTCAGGGTTATCAGGGCTGAAATAGCATGAGAAATAGCATTAGAGAGTTGGCCATGCCAATATGCCAGGCAATGACAAAAAAAAAGAAAAGAAAAGAAAGGAAAAAGAAAAGGCCCACGTTTGAGCATGTTGCAAAGTAAGGAACTCCAGGCTGCAAACCCGAGTGCCACTAACATGTTATGGAGGCAATTAGGACGTTATTTAGACCTATAACCTCAGGTGGCAGAATTGGTAGAAAAAAGAGCTGAACATTCACTTCTTTGCAAGAGTTGCTAGTGAAAGAATGCATACAAGAAACCCAAAGGGCAGATAGCATCTAAGCAGCCTTCTTAATGAAGGGGAATGTTTTCAGAACCTTCCAGAAGGAGTCTCCTGCAACAGCAAAAAGTGAAAAAAGAAAAGTAATTACCCTAGTTGGAAATAACCCAACGTCTTGTTTAAGGAGTTGCCTTGGCCTTAAAAACTGAGGTGAGCTCATGTACATACACTTTTTGGCCAGAAAAGCTTGAAGCCAAACTATGTGATCATCATACCCTCGGTTACCATGCCACTAAGGAAATTGTGGTAAGTATTCTTAATTTAGATGGAACACTTCCCCCACTTTCTAGCCGAGAAACCTTAAACCCTGAGCTTGTTTCACAATGCAGCATGTGCACTAAATATGAGGCCTCTAGGAGAACAACCCTATAATCTTGCTACAATCCATGACTTTAATATGGAGCTGCATTTGAATAAAGAATCACTTGGGCTCAGACGCAGATGCTTCCCAAGCAATGCATGATGGGGCTGCTAGTCTAGATGGACTAAACATTCACACTGAGGGCAAGGGTAGCTGCAATGCAATATATTTAGCAATACCAACTTTTAGGTGGATGCAATCTTCAATCCCATTACTATGAATATGTTACTATGAATAAGTCCCAGTTCACTGGGACTTATTTGAACTAAGGCAGTGTTTTTACTTACGAGAGTTGGCGGGACACTAGCAAGGGTTGCAAACAACTTGACATATAAAATGATAAAACACCATTGAAACATTCAGTATCGTAAACAACAGTTTGTAGCATAACAATTTTCACCAGAGAGAAAAAGTAAAGGGAGATAACTCTAAAATACACAATAAATACAAACAATAGTTCAGAACACTGAAGTCAGATATTTGTAAAAATCACAGATTTTTTTAAGGCCAGAGAGAATTTTTTTAAAAAATTGTCACCTGGTGCCAAAATGACCATAAAGAATGCTCCAAGCAAGACTCTCTGGCAAGAGAGGTATTCCACAGTCACGGAGACCCAATGAGAAGGCCCTCTTCCTAATAGCCACCTACCTAATAGTCACCTAGGGCATGTGGAGAAGGGCATCTGAAGATAGACTACCATTTCAGTTAGGTATAAGTGGGAGAAGCCCACAAGGCTAGTAATAAGACCCATGGAGTTTTTCCCATCTGGCCCAGCAGCTCTTTCTCCTGGCCCCTCTGCCACGGAGGGGGGAAAATCTTATTTCCAATCGGCAGCTGATTGGAGACGTGCTTTTCCTTGCTTAGCAAGAGTTCTCTTTCTCAGTGCCTAGCAGGGGAAAGCACTTATTTTTGTTCAGGAGCTGATTGGAGAGAAAAGATTTTTCCCTGCAGGCCAAAGAGAGTGGGGTAATTCAGTAATACTTCCTTCTCAGCCTTGCCCTGCTTACTTCTGAGTAGTTCTGTAGAGGCTTATACTGCTTACTTCTGAATAGACATGATGCTCATGCTTACTTCTGAGTAGATGTGCAGAGGTTTGGAATTTGAGATGTTATTTGAAAGTACTGCTCAGTGAATGTTCCCTGCTTACTTCTGAGAACAGATGCATAAGCTTGTTATTTGGGATGCCATTTGAAAGTGCTGCTCAGAATTGTTGAAAGGAGGTTATACATGTCAATGGTTTTCTTATGTACAAATTATGGAAAGGTTCAAAATGGACAGGAAAATCATGGATTTGAACAAACAAAATATGTATTAGAAATAGCATTATGTACAAATGATGAACATGTTATTGCAAAGATGTATAAACTGTTGTAGATGAACAAGTAAAAGATTGTATGATAAAATGGGCACAGAATATTGGACATAACATCTTAATGGAAGAATGGGAAAATATGTGGGGAAAGGGTTTGAAATTTACACTATGTGCAAAGCTTAAAGAGAATTTTTATAAGATGATGTACAGACCTGTAAAATTAGCAAAAGTGTTTAAAGGGGCTTCAAGTAAGTGTTGGAAATGTAAAAAAGAAGAAGGAACCTTCTATCATCTGTGGTGGACTTGTAAAAAAGCCAAGACATTTTGGATTCAGATACATTTTCTAATCCAAAAAATATTAAAGACAAATTAAGAAATTAATTTAAAGAAATTAAACCGGAAGCTTTCTTACTTGGACTAATGGACAAACAAACAAAAGGGAAGGAGGGAACTTTGTTTTTGTATATGGTGACGGCAGCAAGACTGCTATTCACACAGAACTGGAAAGACCCAGCAATACTGACAATGGATGAATGGATGATGAAGATGGTGGAACTTGCAGAGATGGCAAAAGGTCAACAGCCATGTTTATGTTGGAATGGAAACCTTTGATAGAATATTTGAAAGAGACAGAGAAAATGATGTATTTGTTTGTGGATTTTAAATTAAGATGGGGAAAGAGAGAAAAGAAGCATAATTCTGTGAAGCTGATGTATGTAAATGGGGTAATTAAAGGGTAATTAAGAAATTAAGGGGCATTTCTGGCATGAAGAGGGCAAAAGAAAAATATATCCTAACCTCTCCCTTAAATGTTTTTAGTGTAATTGTAGATGTTATATGTATCTTTGTTTGTATGTATTATGTGTGATGTTCGTTTAGATGTTGTTGGAAAAAAATAAAAATTATTATTAAATAGAAAGAAAGAAAGTGCTGCTCAGTGATTCCATCCTGCTTACTTCTGAGTACACATGCAGGGGCATGTCTTGCTCATTTGTGAGTATGCATGCTACTCATGGTTACTTCTGAGTAGACATGCTTCCTAATATAAATTGGTAGCAATGTAATGGGGGGCTTTTTCAACCACACACACTTTTGCCTTTGACCCCACCTACCATAGATTGCAGCCCTTGAGAGCTTCTCCTAAATGGAATCTGGCCCTTGGGCCGAAAAAAGGCTCCCCATACCTGTATTAAGAGCTTTAAATGTTAAGACTTACACTTTGAATTAGGCCCAAAATAGATTGGGATTTACAGTAAATAGTATAGACAAAATAATTACCAATTTCATTGTTTCCTTCAGCAGACAATGCATCAAAGAATTCCCTTCCCTCTCTTATTTGCATCCCTCATTGTTTGCAGATTAGTCTTGTAAACAGTCACTCACCTATGAGTTGAGAGTTTTTGTTAAGACAAGTAAAAATTACCTCCCAGACAAGCAGGTGAATGTGCATTCCACCCTCTAGCCTTAAGAGGCCACTAGGGCTTCCAACTACTGTCTGAAGCTATGTGAAAAAGTTGACCTTCTCTTCCTTCCAGCCTCAAGTTCTACAACTGGAAGGAACAGCTCAGTGATCAACCTCAAGAATCCAGCCCCGTTTTAACACAGGGGTGTGTTCTGAAGGCTGCTTTGTTTTAAGAAAAAGAAGGAACAGACCTCCTCACTGTCAAGAGTTGCAAAAGACGAACGAGAACGGGAAGAGAGAACCAGCCACTGACTCATGCTACGATGAAAACCTGGAGCCTAATGACTATTATTCAACCCCTGACCAAACACAGTTTTCTTTTATTGCTCATTGCAAAATCCAATTCTGTAAATTCCCCCACTATTTCGCTTTTGGTTATGCTGTCCACAATGCCAATGGTAAAGTAGTTCAAGCTGTTTAGAGCACTGATGCAAAACCAGTAAAAATAAACTTCCCTCTTATTGATGACTTTAGAGGTTCTTCTATATCCATAGTAAGCTACATTAGAACTCATACTCACTCAATTATCCATTCTTGGGGCAGCCCAGGCAACAACCACATTCTTCAGCTCACTTTATCTTGAGTAGAGGTGCTTAGCTACAGATAGCCCAGATGGTGCAAGTACAGTGCATATGATCCCATATACCCAACCAGAAATATGGTTCCATGCAGACAGCAGATAGGTGCACATCCTACCATTGTTAGTTCTGAGAAATAGAAGTGACCTGGGGGGCTGTCTACACACAGGGAAAGCCTGAAGTGGACAACACCCCATCGGTTAGACAATGTGAGCGCAGGTTTGCAGCTGCTGCAGAGCTTTGCCGCGATGCTCTAATTTGAAAAAGTCAGGATTTACCCTGACTTTTTCAAAGGGAGCGACATCAGCAGGGTGCTTACACCATGTAATGTTGCTCCGTATGCAGTCTGGGGCTGAGCCTGGTGGAAAGCGACCACAAGTTGGTTGCCTTCGACCAGGAAGAGGGTGGGGGCGGCTCCGAGATCCGGATGGCCGCCCAGAAACCCCATGCTCCCTCCTCGGCATTGGGATCACCTGATGCCACCTTGGGAGAAGGAAAGCACAGGTTTGAGGAAGGAGGTGGTGCCAACCCGGTGTTGTGAAGACAGACCCCTGGAATTGTTGGAGAAGACATTCTGCTGTTAACTAGACTCCACATACAGTTTCTTCAACTCTGCTCCACAGAAGCAACCAGCTAGTAGTGGCTGAAGTATGGAACCAAAGAGCAGGAGTGGCATGGCACAGCAACCCCATAAGCAAAGCATCCGAGATAAATACCCCATCTGTCTATTGAAACTGAATAAAACATCCACAACAGCAACTCTAATTTTCTATAGCTGAATCTTCACAAATGGAACTGAGATAGGGAAAATCAAAAGGCTGTATCCAATGTTAGTCTAACTTAAGTCCCATTCATTTCAATGAGTCTACTGTAAGTATAACTGACACTGGATATGACCCCAATCCATGAAGTTCCAGATGGATTTATTCCCTTATTGCCATAGGCTTCCACATCTGTCTTCTTAACTGCCACCCCCAACTTGCATGCTGTGAGAACTAATATAGCCTTGGTGTGCTTATTGCAACCTATAATGGTAAGCGTAGGTGAGAGCTATAATCCTTTAATGCCATCTTTTTGTTCCCATGACACTCAACGGTATCTGAAACCTACACATGCATCACCATCCCATCCTATGACTCAGCCTATTGTTTTTGGATGGTGTTTTTTAAAAAACTTTCTCCAGTCCCTTTTGGAGCAATGGATCCAATTTATCATTAGTATGACTCCAGGATCTTTAATGACAATGAATCTGACCTGGACTCTCAGCGTGACAAGAGACAAGGGAAATGTGCAATTTGGTAACTAAATAAGATCTGATTTGAGGCTATCAGTGACTTATAGCTCACTTGGTAACCAAGTACGCCTTTCAACAGCATTGTTGGGAAAGTATGACCAATGCATCTGTAAAGAAATGAGACTGGTAGGGTGACCAATGTATTTCCCCTATCAAATTTAAATGATTCCCAAAAGTTCATCTGGGAAATTTATCATCTGGGCTATTTGCCCAATGTAACATGTGATTCCATTTCATGTAGAGGGCCCCTTTCCCTCACATTTCTCCTCATATTAAAGCCTCCTGCAATGCTTTTATTTTGGCATTTGTTATTGTTAGCATGCAAACTCTCCAAACACACATGGATTTCATTGCCTCATGTGAGCTAATGAAATTCTGTCCTCTCCCCCAAAACAAAAGAAATCCCCAAGTTCCCAGGAAGACCCCTTTAAGTAATTAAGCAGAATCTTGCAGGCTCTGCCAAAAAAGAAAAGAAAAAAGGATGGCCGTATTTCTGCACCCTGCTTTTCAGGTTAAATGTCTCCTTTAAAAACCTATGGCGGGTTTGCAACAGTCGTGATTTGGAAAAGCCACAGATAGCCCAAATTACAGCTGGTGATTATTTTAGTGCAATGGGGCTCACCTGCACATTGCAGGACAAGTCCTCCTCTATTGCATCCAGCGATAGAGTAAAACTGGCATCCCATCCAGAGAAGCATTGCATAAGGGTTTCTTACAATCCTGTTGATTCCACCCCTTGTATCAGCAATGCCTGCAACGCCATATCAAGGGTGAAGCAGGGATGAAGGCCAAGGAAGCATTATTGCAGATTCAGTGCCTCTGGAGAAACAATATGTTAGCACAACAACCAATGGAGAATAGCATGGGACCAGCTCCCTCCCATTCTGAGGCTATGAAGAACTCCTTTTGTGCTGATTTATGGGATCCTGATTTATTAGGTCCCAATTAATCGAGATTCATATATCTATCAAAGTGAAACAAATCACAACAATAATTGTTTGTTTATTGATTACAAAAAGATTATATATGGAGGCAGAAAGAATATACAAAGAAAGCTCATGTCCGTTGAGTTGGCAAAGCAGGCACCTTTGTCACAAGCTGGTTGTATATCTGTGTCCTCAAGATATATGAGACACTCTCCTATGACCGACAAATGTTCTCCAGGCTGATAGTGCCATTCCCCCTTGGAGCGAAACCAAAGCGCAAAGCCTACAAGTTGGATCTTATGAGCTTGCATGCAAGATGTCTCTTTCCAGCTCATGAGCTGATAAGCAATGCCTCTCCCTACCTCTTAGAAGAAGCGGTGGGGGGGCTCTCTCTCAAAGATTCTTGAAGCATCCCAGCCTGGGAAATTAATTGCCTTTCCTAAAAGAGAGAGAGGCCCCAATATTTCAACCTAGGAGGGAAGACTCTCAGCTCATGGGTGAGATGAGACACTACTCCTTTTCTCAGATGGGTGAGGTAATGAGACACATATGCAATTGTTGACATATAGAACTGCACTTGCTTGATACCAATTAAAAGTATGTGAGAGCCCCATTATGGAAACTGCCCATCAAAGGGCCTACCTTTGTTAGCTAAAGCCTGCTAAAATGACTGTGTTAAGCTACACAGGTTTCTATGCATTCAGCACACTGTACAGGACGCAATTGTGAGAGCACACTAAACCTCCTTGCCACTTCTTCTGGTATCAAATCCACAACACCTTTATTCACTTAAACTCTGATAAGCCTTTAAAAACACACACCAATAAATGTACCCTAGGAAGAGATTCTCAGCTATACTTCTGTCCTAGTGCATGTCTATAAAGGAGCAAGAGGAACCATAAAGCAAAGGTGATGTCCTAGGAGAGAACTGCTGATATTTCAGATAGCTAGGTGTAACATATCAAGCAAGCCATCCAAAGAGATGGAAATATCTAACTAAAGCAACAGAATTGCAGAAATGGATACGCAACCAAGTGAACATGCTAGATTAAACACACACACACCAAACTCAAAATCCAAACATCTCAGATGTAGATCTCTACAATGAAGAAAAAATAGTTTCTTATTCACACAGCCCATAGTCAGGAGATGCTGCTGACATTTTCTCTCTATATTTAGCATCCTCATTGTCTGGCACTAATGTGTGGCTGTCAGTGGCTGCTTTTAATTAGATGACAGAAGAACAAAGATGTCAAACTCTATTCCATTCCCCACAACCACTACTTTTGCAAATAATTCTTGAACAGATCTGTCTTCTAGAATGACTGTCATACAGAAAGATGCAAGTCTGCCTTTTTGGACGGGTGCTTCACCTTGCCCCATGGTTTCCCGTCATCTGCTTTGATCATTTAAAGATCCTAAAGGGCTTCTTTGCATTTAATCTACCTGTCATCGCAGACATTGTTTCAAATTGCCATAAATGCTTATCACTCAGAAGAAACCCTTAGAGCACTTACCTACCAATCTTCACCCACAGATTTCAAGCCACTTGTCAAAACACAGGCAAACATCAACTATCCCTCTTTTAGGAATGTTTTTAAAAACTAAAGCAGGGAAGTAAGTGGGGCAATTAGTGGACTCACAGCAGCCCAAAAGCTTCGGCTATTGGGAGGTATAAAGATGCAATAAATAAAAGAAAATAAGTAAGCAGTATCTATACCTACAACCTTTTATATTTTATCATCTGTGCTGTTCCTTATATAGCTATATCATATACCTTTTAACAGGCTAACACCTCTACATTATAAGTTCAAGACAAGGCATGCAATTTTAGGTTAAAATATATTTATAATTATCGTTATTGCAAATATTTCCTCCCCCTAACATGCATTCTACCAATGACAGTACAAAGACAAATATCTGCCAGTGCAGCAGGACATGTTTTGCCATGTTCTCTGGAATCAATGGAGAGCAGCCTGTTGCTCTGTTAGTCCATCTGTGAACCAAATCTGCACAAAACACAGAATTATTATGCCAATACTTCTGTTTACTAAGACTTTGCCAGGATAAAAAGGTAAAGCTTACTGCCCAACTCCCCAGACCCCTGCTTTTGCGATCAAAATAATTGTAAAAAAAACCTACACAGTAACATGGTTACAGAAATCACAAGTGAGTGACATTGGGAATTTGGAACTTGGAGGTTTAATCCTCTAAAATATACTCCATTGACATGGAGTCAGTGACCCACAGCACCATAGTCCTCAGGCTTTTGTTACCACTTGAGGCTGGCAGAATATATGGTTGCACTATGAGTTTCCAGATAGTGATGATTCACAGTCACCATAGCCCACCCTATTTAAATGGCCCCAATTATTGCGAATTCCCCAGCCTTCTCTTCAATGCCCATTGCTTCAGAGCATATTAAAGCAACCTAATGCTTCAGCTGCAAAGGTTTAGTCATTTTCTGAATGAGCTAAAGTCCAACAGCATAAATGATCATTACGTCTGCATGTCTGGTAGACTATATGCCCTTGTGAGAGGCAGAACCTTCTTCAACATCAGTACATTTCTAAACTTCTGCCCTATGTTTACTCATTAGTCATATGTTCCTTTTAGAAGGTATTCCTGGATATATACCAATCATTGTGCAAAGCCTTGGCCTTCCTGCAAAAGTAAGGCAACTTTGAACTGGATTCATGGGAAACGAAAGTGAAGCCAAGTGTTACCATGAAATAAACAAAAAAAAAAGCCAGCCTAGGGTTATTATTAATAGCAGCATGAATACTCCTAATGTTCTCAATCAATAGCTAGGAAATTGCAAGCATAGGTGCTTTCTTGAATGTTTGGCTTTAAGGTCATTTCCCTGGTATCATTCACAGACACCTCTAATTGGATCATTCATGGTAGACAAACATTGTGGCAAGAAGGCCATGGAAAATTATAAAAACATACCTCTGAGTACCAGTCACAGGAAAGCTATTGCTTCCATGTCCTGGCTGTGGGCTTCCTAGAGGCATCTGGCTGGCTACTGGACTCAATGGACCTTTGGTCTGATCCAACAGAGCTTTTCCCATGATCATTATATGCAAGAGAGCTTCCACGGATATCAATTCGTATAACCCAAGGCTGGAACCATTTTAGAACACATAAGGAGAAACATAGGCCATAGCTAGACCTAAGGTTTATCCCTGGATCGTCCAGGGGTCAAACCTGTTCATCTAGGTGACACACAGGGGATCCAGTGCTCAGGCAGGGGCGAACCCTGGATAATCCCAGGATAAACCTTAGGTCTAGCTGTGGCCATAAAGCCACAAAACCAGGTCAGATAAAAGATTAATTCTGTTGCCAACAGTATCTGCCTAGAAGCTCTCACAAGCATGGTGTGATGTGATGCACATCCCTGCTTATCATGGCCCTGTGGAGACATTTGCCTGAACACACCAGGGCTAAAACTTGAGGGGTGGGGGAGAGAGTTCTGGGGTGTAAGTTTGAACATGTATAAAAATAAAACATACCCTTCCTAGTTGAAATAAAAGTTCTCCTCTTTGAAGCTTCTAATCACTGCCTTTGTTTCTAATGTCAGAGCCATGAGATAACAAGCATTAGGTTGCTTGCGCAGAGGGGGTGGGCACCAAGAGAAGCATGATGGATGTATTTATTTCTCGGCTCTTTGACATCCAGATCACCTGTTCGGCTACCACCTACTCCCACCGAGCTGAATGTTTCTTATCATATGCAAGCGCTGAAACCGGAACAGTCTTGGTATGCAAAGGGACACTTCTTATGCACACTGTACAGGGTACTGTCTAGAATAGGTAATACAGGAAATCAGTCGGGGAAGTATGCACTGTGCATAGTTTGTAAGTTTTCACCGATTATTATCGGAGCAGATGCATCTGCCACACAATCAACAAAATCTGTGTTACCATGAAGATATAAAGTCCCCCTGGAACTATACCACTACAGGATATAGGTGCGGAGATTCCTTGTTTAAATGGTCCTCCCTATAAAACGCCTCACTTTCTGCAGAAAGCTACCATGTTGGAGATAAGGTTTCTAGTCAAACATTCTCCTAATGTGGCAGTTTTCAAGTCGCAGGGAATACTGTATAAATACATGATCTGTTACCTATATTTGGAAATATTTATTTATTTATTTATTTATTACATTTCTATACCGCCCAATAGCCGGAGCTCTCTGGGCGGTTCACAAAAATTAAAACCAATGGATTACAAAGGATTTTTCGACATGTATTTCAGTTCTATAGTTTCTTTTTAGGTCAGATCTATAGGGTTTGGGATAATCTGAAGGCTGATTCACACATTATTCTAAACTGAGAATCCTGTACATGCACTGGAGGCAGCAGGTGGGCATTTCCAACGTGGATGTTCGTTGGATGCCCTATAAAGGCACAACCGATTTGTGCAATCTCCACTAATACCACTTTGTTGTGGGGTGGGGAGTAGTGGGAAGAACTACATGAATCAGACGTAAAGCTCCATCACACCAGCGTTATAGTCTGCTGTCACGGTGAATTGCATGCAAAGGACTCAGATGATGCTGACCATGTCCTGCTGTGATTGCAGTTGTTTCCCCCCCCCCCCCCCCCAAGCAAAGTATTCTGGTGTGCGGAAAGTCCAGTTCTTTTGGTAATGTGAAAGCACACCGCTCAAACTTCAACATGTATTTTCATCCATCGTTTTCAATCCAATGTTCTGTGGGCATATTTTCAAGGGGCGGTATTGCTGACGAAAGAGAGAGGTGTGCCTTTTCTCCAGTAAAAGGGAGTTTTAGTTGATTAATCAATTATTCTATGGATTAAATTTGCATGTGGGTTATAAGCAGTTCCCCTGGAGCAAGAAGAGGTCTCATTGAACTCTATGTTCTTACTCCTGAGTAGGCACTTTCACTTTAAAAGAAATGCGGAAAATGCACCCTCCTTGCCAGCAGCGCCCTTATTTTAAAGATAAAGAGAAACAAATTGGCTCAGTCATAGCTCTTAAGGAGGGCTTTCAGCATCCCCAATTTGAATCCAATTGGATCATCCCTTGATTTTAAGGAATTTTTAAAATGGAAATTAAACATCTGTGTAAGTTTTAAAGATAAAGTGATCCATATTGGCACAGTGATAACTCTAAAGGAGGGTTTCAGCATACCAAATTTGAATCAGGTGGTGTCATCCCTTGATTTTTTATGATTTTTAAAATTTCCCTCCCTTAAATTCTTTTCCCCATAGTCCACCAGTGCAAAGGATCATAGGATCGATCTACCATTCCTTTGATCATGTGAAGCTGTGCATCTTCAAGTTCATAAATGACAGATCTGCAGGTTCCCTTACTCAAAAGTAAATCCCACTGATTTCAACTGCTGAAGTCACATGCAGGCTTACCTTTGAGTAAACCCCATTGAACAGAGAGGGTCTTACTTCTGAGTAAACACATATTCCAGATCTAGAGAGCCGCGGAGGGCTTGTATATGTGTGGATTTGACAGATGGAGTGTGTATGAGAAGTGCACCATGCGAGGCGGGGAGAAGAAGGGGGCAAGGGGAACCGGGTTGGCTGAGGATACCAATCCCTGGAGGGCTGCTTATTTTCTTATTAGGAGGGGGGCTGTGTTTTGCATCAAGGGGAGGCAGAGAGACAACCTTGAGTCAAGCAGCGGGGAAGTGAAAGCCCCCTGTCTCTTTCTCTCCAGGTGGGCACTTTACTAAAGTGGGATTCTCTCTCTCTCCACACACACACACACCCCTTTCCTTTCTTTCCAGGCAGAGTTCAGTGCACCTAGTAGCTCCATGTCCATCACAGTCAGTGCAGGGGGGGGCGGGCAGTTGTCCAGCCACCAACCACCAATAAAGTGTAGGGGGAGGTACGAAGGAGATCCACGGGTGGATGCAATAGCTGATTCGCAGGTGCACAGGGGAGGAGAGATGTAAAGATGCATTAACCCTAAAAGTGAACAGGTGTAAGTGATCAGGGCTTCATACGCTATGGAAATGAAGGGGGATAATACAAGGGCAAAAGTGTAGGTGTGATGGCGCTCGTACACTTTCTGTGTGTGTGTTCAAAATCTTCCCAAGTTCATGGCAGCGAAAGAGAAGTGCAGCCAAAGAGAAGGGAGCAAAAAGTGGCAAGCACTCAAAGTCACACAAACTGCACTAAGGAAAGGAAGAAAACATGGCTCTGTGCACTAACAGAGTGAGTTGGGCTCCACAGCCTTTTTATGCCTCATACAATAGAACAAAGGTAGTCAATTCACTGAGTCTATTTAAAGGAGCAGCGGCAGTTTGATCTGTCTGTTGTCAAAGCCCTCCCAGGGGTGTGCACAACACTGTTGTTGAAAGGACTGGAATAGCAGGTATCAAGAGGGTAATATCCTCTCCAGATTCGCACATAGCAACTGTGCAGGTTACTATAGAAACCTGAGGATTATTTTTAGAATTCATCATGTTTTAACATTAGCAAGCCCATCATGAGTCTTCAAGAGGAAGGCTGAATTCCTCCCCACCCCACCCCTCTTTTCCCAGTTTTGAATGTCAAAACTCTTCTGTGTGTGTGCGTGTGCACACACGTATGCAATGAAAGCATTTCGCCCACAATAAAAGCAAAATTATTCCTTGTCCATCACCATGTACTTGCAGAGAGAGCCCTCCTTCAAAATTTTCCATTTCCCCCCTGTCTCTCCACACACACCCTCCCAAGTTTTTTGCCAGGTCCAACTACCCAAGGTTCGAGGCTTGATGTGGGGTTTGCCAGGCCCTGGCCTTGATGAGGGTGGTAGGCTCATCCCATATTAGTATCACTGGACAGAGCCACAAAATGCTACAAGCTGAGAGAAAGAGATATCTAATTTATTGGTCACGTGCCACAAATCTCATTAAATGTGCAAATGATCTAACGTCTGGATTGTTTAGGAATAACTAAAACATCTAAAAAAAAGCGTGAATAAGAGATTTCAGGTCATAAGCTGCTGGGAGTCTTCAAAATCCCAAATATTTCAATTTAAAGACATGGAAGGGGGTGTCTTTTTCATGTCTCACAGAAAAACTCAGTCTGTTTGGGCATCTTCTTCTAAAGAATCTTAACTCACATCTCCATAATCCCGCTCTTATATAGCAGTTGCTCTGTATGTCCCAACTCTCCTTCACTAAAAATAAATGTTAAAAAATAGCTCCAGTGGGATAAAGAGTGAACATGAAACAAATTAAAATAAATTATTTTGCGTAATTAACTACAAGCCACAAAACTGGACATGAAGGTCACAAAATTGCATTTTTAACAAATTATTCTAGAGCCAGTGGCTAATCTTGGCCTTTGGGATTAGAATCAGCATAGGTATTTTAGGGCACAATCTTAGCTCACCGATTTAGAAAAATTGTCATTACTGTTTTCCTAAGGGTGCAATCTTGTGCATGTTTATACAGTATAGTTGGCTGGGGAATGCTAGGAGCTGTAGGACTTTTCTCCCTGAACATGCATAAACAATGAGTTGGGTGCTATATGGGTGGTTTTTAGTGTCCCTCCACTCCACTCATCCTTGCACACTGCACTGCATTACTATTAACGGGGGGGGGGGGGGGCTTTCTTTCAGAGCTATTTTCAGCCTTGAGAGAAATGGGAATTTAACAACCTGCAACACCCTTGACTGAATGCAGTTCATTAGAACTGCTGCTGCTGTTACCACCATATGGAATCTTTCACGCCTGCCAGTTTTCCTTTAGCACACAGTTTTTAAAAAAATCTGATGTCATCTGCTTTTCTGAATGTGATTATATGTCTCACATTCACAAAAGGAAATTAAGACCGTTGCTAGACCAGGGTTTAGCCCAGTGCAAGCCCCTGTGCGTCCAGATGACACACAGGGGATCCCGGGCTTAGGCAGGGGTCAACCCTCCCTTGGCCCGGGGTAACCAGAACTGCTTGTGGTCCGGTATTTCCCGCGGTCTCGGGCTGAGCCCGAGCCCGCGGGCGTGTAGACCGGTCTGCCGCTTTTCCTGGCTACCGCAATTACTCGCGAGTAGCTAGAGAAAGCTCCGGACGGGGTGTAGCGCTCCACAGGAGCGCTGGGCCCATCGGGGCAGGGGGAGAGATCAGGGGTGGGGAGATTGCGGGGGAAGCGGAGATCGCAGGGGGAAAGCGGAGATCGCAGGGGGAAGCGGAGGTTGGGGGGAATCGCGGCCAGGGTGGGGAAATCAGGGGCGGGGGGAGCGGGGAACCCTTTTTTAAAAAAACAACAACACTTACCTTTGTCGCTGGTGCGCTCCTGCGCACCTGGCCCTTTAAGACAAAAGGGACGCGATGGGGTTTTCCTGTAGCCCGTTGTGTCTGACATGTAGAGATTGGGGTGACAGCCCGCACTAGCGCGGGCTTGCCCCTCCTCCCACACAGATCACCAGGTAGGTCTAGCAACGGCCTAAGTCTCACAAGATGTTAAAATTCAGGATCTTTCAAGACTGCTTGTTGTACATTAAAAAAAGCATAGGGTACTGTTAAGCATATCAGGAGTTCCCTGCTGGGAATACCAATTGAGTCCCATAATGTGGGTCATTCATTTGTTTGTTCCTGGAGATGTTTAGACACAAAGTTCCACAGTCCATAATCTCCACTGCCTTTAATCTGAATCAGCACCCAATGGAAAGATCCAGAAAGTGATGACAGATCAGGAAAACGTTCTTCCCTTCTTCCATTTATGACTTTCTCATATTGGCCAATGGAAATCTTCAGGAATAGCAAAGTGGGATGTATGTAACAGTTATGACACATTTGGTAGCCTATGCCCACATCTGCTGCCGATGGTTTGCAGTCTAGAAACCACAATTCTACTAGCAAGCTTTTACAGGATACTGAGGAGTCAAACTGAGAAGGACAAGGTCCGGGGAAGAAGGAGACAAAGCCAAGATACTATAACAAGGATACTGCAAATTCTGACCATCATACTTGCAATTTTCTCTTGGTTCCTTTTGAAGAGTCTGTTGGAAGGCAATGCTCACAACTGTTTGGCTAGTTAAGGAGGCTAAAGTCTAGCTAGACACAGAATAAGTCAGAGGAACAACTCCTGTCCTTCTGCATACCGATAAGTCCACAACAAATTCTTATTGAATCATGTACTTTTATGGCTGTCCCGGGAGACATGATACCACTCTTCAAATACTTAAAAGGTCACACAGAGGAGGCCCAGGATCTCTTCTCGATCCTCCCAGAGCGCAGGACACGGAATAACGGGCTCAAGTTAAAGGAAGCCAGATTCCAGCTGCACATCAGGAAAAACTTCCTGACTGTTAGAGCAGTACGACAATGGAATCAGTTACCTACGGAGGTTGTGGGCTCTCCCACACTAGAGGCATTCAAGAGGCAGCTGGACAACCATCTGTCAGGGATGCTTTAGGGTGGATTCCTGCATTGAGCAGGGGGTTGGACTTGATGGCCTTGTAGACCCCTTCCAACTCTGCTATTCTATGATTCTATAAACTAACCACTGAGCCTCAGTGCCTCCCACATTTTGCTAAATGTATATAAAGATTAAGGGCATTATCTTAAGAATATGGAAGCCCATCCTCAGGTGTATCTGCCAATTATGATATTACTGCATGTGAGGTCCACAGATGTTCAAACACATTTTCATGTGCCAGCCACAAGGCCCCTAAGGCAAGTAAGCTAATGAAAAGGGAGAAGCTTTAGGTTGGTGGTAAATATTGTGCATATATCAGGCTTCATAGTTGTATCACAAGTTGAAGAGTTTTGGCTTAGCAGAAATTCTTCAGCCTGAGTCCTTAGAGGGCTAAATTCATGATCTGCTGCCAATAAGTGATACTGAGCTAGATAGATCATCAACTGCGCTTAGTAACAAAGTAGCTCCTTTATGCTCTTCAGCTGGGGAAGAACCTTAGCTCAATGGGAGAGCACAAAAGGTCCCAGGTTCAGTCCGGGGCATTTCCAGTTACAAGGGGCTCAGGTAACAGGTGATGTGAAAGACCACTGCTGGGGATCATGGAAAGCTGCTGCCGGTCAGAGTAAATAATATTATGCTAGATGGACAAATAGTCTGAACTGGTATAGGCTGCCTTCCAATGTTCACTTATGTCCCCTTCCATGACCCATGGCAAGGGAGTCCTTTCAGGTCTCTGCAGTGCATGACGCAAAACATTTAAATCTTGTCAGTGGTTGGCACTTCCTTGGCTTCTGTGCATTTCACTCCTCCCTAAGGTGACAGAATATTTTTCTAATTAAAATATAGACGTGAATTAATTACCAGAAAGATTTTTTGTGAGGAGAGTGAGGTCTATTCCAGCAAAGTGTTTAGTGGAGCTTCAGGCACTTCTAAAGATGAAAACATTGATTAGGAGGAGTTAACATCCCATGAATGCCAATTTTTGCCCTATTTCCATCCAATTCTGAAGAAAACATTTTCAAAAACTTCTAAGAGCAGAACTAGACATTATGCTAAAACACAGAGCTACCACCAAAATGGCAGCCCCCTTTGGAATACTCCCCCTTCATAATGTGCAGTAAATAGGACCAGTGTCCTGTTCTCATGTGGTTCCCTGCCACTGCTCCATATTATTGGCTGCTAGTGGGAGGTGGGAATACATATTGTTTTTTACAAGAGCAAGTGATAGAGTATATAACTCCTTTAATATTACAGTCAAAGAAACCTTTATAGAAATATTGTACATTATCTATAGGATTAACAAAATTATTTACTTTTACAGCAATTAGTACATACACTGCAATGACCACAGGAAAAGTCACTTTTTACTTCTTCCTCTAAGAGGATTCTATCAGCCAATTTGGGCTTAGGTTCTGCAAGGACTATGCAACAATATATCTCTAAGGTTCGGTTTTTATTTATATGCAAACATAGGACACCATGACATCCAGGTATATCTTTCAAAAGGTACCGGTAACTTTTAATAACGTCATGAATTTTATTAATATGTCCATCATACGTTAAAGGAACTGCCATCCTTTCTATCTTCTGTTGAGTGATGGGTAGCAGTAACTCATTTCTGTTACTATTCAAGGCCCTATACAGGGCCCTCTTAACAGTTTCAATGGGTATCCTCTCCTACTCAATTGCATTGAAAGTATTTTCACAATCTAAGCATAGGCAGATTGTGTTTCACGTGGACAGGATGGTAGCTGTCATACTTAAGGGGACAAAATTGCATGTATATTTTTCTGATACAGGACAGTAATGAGAGACCCATTCTTAAACATGACTACAACATCTAGGAAGTTCAGCCTGGACTTATATAATTGATTTCAAATGGGGACTGGAACACATAACATCATGATGTCACAAGTGACACTACTCATTACAGAAAGGAAGTGAGGAACTCAACACAAGGTTGGCGTTTACCGTAACATATAGTTCCAGTTTAAGTAATTTCATTGGTGCTCAGGGGTCAAATTTTTTTAAAGTAAAACACTCTTTTTTTAAAAGTAAAACACTCTAATCTGATTCCCCACACTCTGAAGGTTGCACACTTAATTCCCAGAAATCTCCCCTTCAAGGCTTATGCTTTAAACGTAAATCTGGCATAATCAAATGAAAAATATATTGATTTTTCCAATCGGATAGACGGCTCTCCAGTCTCATCCTCTGAGCCTAAGGCATTACTGTAATACAAGCAGTTTAATGACTCACCACAACCCTGGCCCTTATAATAGAAGGATGCAAAGGGTACTCATCCCACAATGCTACTGAAGAATGTTTCACAATGATTCACAAATGGCAAAATGTGGCTGAGATCCAGGTTCTTTTGAACATTTTACTCTCCCCCTTTAAAAATGTATTGGGAGCATAAAAGGGGAAGATCTAAGTAAAGAGCTAATCGGAACACTGAAACAGTACTAAGAAAAATTCAAGAAACTTCCTAAGAAAAGTGTTTGGTACCCATGTGTAGATGGACCACGGCATGCAAGAAGCACAAATGTGAAAAATCAGTTTCTCACGGAATTCAACACTGGAAACAAAATGAAGATACTAACTATGCAATCCATACATATCTGCTCAGAAGTAACTCCCACTGAGTGCAGCCTAGATGAGTAATTCTGTGATCCCAGATATTCTCAGTTGGAATTAAGCCTTGCTGAATACAGTTGGACTAAGGCTTCAGTCTTCTATACAGCACTTTCTTGGACATAAGCTGCACAGAAATCAGTGGGACGTTTTCGGGTAAAATGAAAGGAGTGCATTGCACCACCACTTAAAGTTGGCTCCCATTCTTATAGCTGCCTCACATGATTACATAACATAGGGGGAGGGATCTTTTCAGCATAACGTATGCACATGAGTGGACACTGTAATGTTTGAAGAGAGACATATGTCTGCCAAGTCACTGTAAGTGTGAGCCAGAAAACGAATTGTCCCAGGCCCCAGCCCACTGTCCAAGTTTACTGTAAGTTTCCAGGCACCCTTTTATGGTCTTCCCACAAAGGCAGTGAACATTCAGCAAAAAACTTTTCCCAAAGTAAAATACTTCCACAGGACCTAGTAGTCCTCTTTAAAATGAGGCTGAATAGTGGTCCTGACCCATACTAAAAATGGGCAACGCTTCCATTTCTCCTTCTTTAGAATACTGTAGATGTAGCAGCTGCTAAGTACTTCTTCACACAGCGCTTAGTTAAATTATGGAACTCACTAGCACAAGATATAGTGATGGCCCCCCAATTTGGATGGCTTCAAAAGGGGGTTGGATAAATTCCTGGAAGCGAAGGCTGTCAATGGCTATTAGCCCTGGTGGTTGTGTGCTATCTCCAGTATTCAAGGCAGTAAGCCTGTGTGCACCAGTTACTGGGGAACATGGGTGGGAGCGTGCTGTTGCACCGTGCCCTGTTTGTGGGTTCCTGGTCAGCAGCCGGTTGGCCACTGTGTGAACAGAGTGCTGGACTAGATGGACCCTTGGTCTGATCCAGCATGACACTTCTTATGTACTTATGTTCTTAAGTAGAGTTAGCACTGAGTAACAGAAGGTGCTCTTCTAGACCTACTGGACACAGTGTGAAAGAGAACCAAATGAAGAATCAGAGCATAGTCCATACTGCAATGTATGACTGCAGCATATTACTTTAGCTCCCTATGAGGCATGGATTCTGTGGAATACGAACCTGGCATAGTTGTTAATACTTTTATACTTTCTGGAGAGAAACTGAAATTTCTGAATAACACTGAATGGCCTTATTTTAAAATGGCCTTATTTAAAGAAGTTTGGCTGCCTCTTTTAACCAAATGGAAGCTGATTTTCAGACCATTGGGCTTCACAATTCTGAATATTAACTATAGTAGCTGCATGGCAAATGCAGTAACGGAGCATGAAAGCGAAGTTAAAGTCATAGCACTCCATCGTTCTTGTAATTCTTTTAAATTCAGTAATTCCTACATGTTTTAGCAGCCCTTGGATCTTGCTCCTTGCACAAACCTTCAATTGTTATCCACCTGCTGCTAACTGTATACTTTTCTGACTTTATTAAGCCCATATAGTATATAAAACTTTAGATTACTTTTGGCTTTGTGCATGGCAAAGGTGTTTTTTAATTAACTGTTCATTGAAGATTTTGCAATTTTCTCAAATGCAAACAAATACAAAATATCAGCCCACCAGTCCCCCACTCCCATTCCCAGATCCCTCCTTCACACCCAAACCCAGTACTGTGATCTGAAGGACAGATCAGTGCATACTCATAAGGATAATTGTATTATCCTCTGAGGTGTAGCAAAAATCCTCCACCATCACCACAGAGAGAGAGAGAGAGAGAGATGGGGAGAGGGACAAAAGGAGAGAGAAGTTCTCTTTTGTGTAATGGGTTCACTTTGTCAAAAGCAGGAACTTGCAGCCTCCTTCCAAGGGGACTTTCCAGGGTGGCCATAGGGAAAATGAGCTTACAGTCTTCTTGACAAGATCGTGAGAAGTGTGTAACATCGTCACAAGCTTTCGATTGCAAGTCCTGAAAGATGCAGGAGCACATCACAGCCAACTGTGCACGTGATCTTTCCATAGTCAGTGACCTTCTTCAACCAGGTAATTGGTGTCCTACTTAGCTTAATCCCTGGATATCCTGGGCTATGACCTAAAAGACCTGCCTGCAATGAGCACAGTGCTATAATTAAACCACAGATTTTTCCGAAGAGCTTTGTAGACCTTGGGCTATATTTCCCCTCTAGTTTGTTGGCTAATTAGTGTTTCCCATTGCAGAGATTAAACAGCATTAGATGGCACGTGGAAGGGAAAGTGCCAAGTTAACGATTTCAGGGAGCATAACTATAGGGAGAATATACTCCATGGACAGTATTTAAGCACAATTCAGTGACAGCTAAATCTAAAGTAGGATGACCTGGTTTGCACGATTACGGCAGCCCACTATACTGTATTTAAGCCACAATAAGCCATGGTCTGTTGCTTTCCCCTCAAACAACCCTAGCCTACCGGGTTCAGATGATACAACAAATGATGGCAACCCCACCACCACCTATTGAGGATAAATATTCAAAATAGCTGCACACACACACACCACAACCCACCGTAGATTAAATAATCATGTGAACCAGCATGGCTACAAAAAACTGCCTGACATTTAGACACAGGTCCTTTTCTACTCAACTCTACCTTTATAAGCAAAGAAGGACCAGGTATCTGAAGAACCACCATTTGTCAGATGCCCTATCCAAATGCAGCCACCTGTAGAGGTTAGGCAGGTGGAAGTAGAGACAGGGCCTTCTCTGTGGTGGCAGCCTGGAGGGTGAGTAGCTTCCCTATGGGAATTGAAATAGTGCTTACTCTATTAGCGTTTGGGCACCGAGTAAAGACATTTTAGTTCTCCTGAGCTTTTAATAGATTTGTTTTTATTGCTGTTTTATTGCTCTTTGATGACAATGATGATGTTGCTAAAGATTTGTCATATTTTATTGAAGGTTATTTTATTGTACTAAAGTGATTCATTTATAATATTCATTCTTAGTTGCTTTGTAAGTTTTACACTGAATAGCACAAGTATCATGCTTTATCTTAAATGATAAAACATGAAAAATCTTCTTAAAGCCAGATACACGTTGCCATATTTGGGGAGCTGCTATAATGTCACATATCTCATTAATGCCCCTTAGCAGTTCTCCCTACGGAAAATATCAACTGTTCAGACATGTGCTCTGCTGTAGAAAAATGTATACTGATTACAAGGCATGCTAGGATACATGTGATATAAAATGTCTGCCATGTTTCCAACGCATCTCTGTTGCCAAGCCAGCTTCTCTGATGTTATTCTAGAATTTAAATAATTAATTAAATAATTTCAATTATATCCCACTAACTAAGTAAGGAAATTGTACAGAAATCGGTTGGGCTATCATGAAAAAAACACGCCTCCATTTTCCTATATCCATTCGGATTAAACAAATTACTGACTAAAATATTAGTGAAGGAGGACCCCCTCTTTGTGCTTACACAAGACAAGGCAATTAATTGTGGATTGGCCAGAGAACTTCGCCATCCCATGAAGGGCAAATGCTTCTGAGGCTGACCATCTGGGCTGTCCAGAAAAAGCAAATAGCTCACTGGACCAAGCCAAGAAACAGAAAGATATCCCAGAGTCGAAACTTTTTATTCCAGGAGAACAGGCTGTACCTTTTTCATAGGCTTTGACAAGGCAATGTGTACTGCAGCCACAGAGCCCATCCTCCCTTGGATTATTGTCACGTTTGCTCTGACAGGATAATGGAACACTGATCTGCCAGCAACCGCTTCGCATCTTTGGCTTCATCTTGCTATATAGCTGTTGCTTCTCATCTTTGGACTGGTCGCCCTCCCTGAATAGGTCAAATGGTGCCATTAAGAGGAATAAGCATGACCTAATTCCAGCACCAATGGGGCATGTCAGGCCTCACAAATGAATTATGTTTCAGGAAGAGGTAGAATTCTGTTCCAAGAAGGTAGGCCCCCCACAGATGGTAGGACATAATGTTCTTCCCTTGCCATTAAACAACTTGTTTGCCTATTCTTCATCAAAGAGAAAAGACTGTCAATTCAGAAATTTGATCCAACACGTTTTATTTCAACTTGTGGCTCTTTGAGGGCCATCACTGAGTACTTAGCACACAGACCAAGACGTGAGCTAAATAAAGAGATGACACCCCCCCAAAAAGGAGATGTTCGGAAGCCTGCTGTAGTCTAATGTTTGGAGGTTTTGTGTGTATATATAAATTCTTTAGCTTAAATAAAAAAAACACTGAAATTTAATTTTCTAAAAATTTCTATTGTTTTCTGTTATCCTAACACAGCGGTTCTCAACCTGTGGGTCGGGACCCCTTTGGGGGTCGAATGACCCTTTCACAGGGGTCGCCTAAGACCATCAGAAAATACATATTTCCGATGGTCTTAGGAAACTGTATTGACTGAACTATGTCATGTATCATCTTTTGTATTATTAAAGCTATTGTTATGTATTATTTTCATTAGCAAACCATCCCATGACAATGGATCGTGTAGAGAAGAACGAAAATAATTTTATGGTTGGGGGTCACCACAACATGAGGAACTGTATTAAAGGGTCGCGGCATTAGGAAGGTTGAGAACCACTGTCCTAACACAAGTAAAATCTTAAATACTGAGAATCCAACATAATAATAAAGTAGTCTGGGCCCACCTTTTAAAGTAACTTGGTAGGTCCCCCACCCCCACACAGCCCCACTGCCTTCAGTATTCCCAGAGAGACTCACCTGGTGTTTTTGGTGCCAGGTGTTTTCCCAGGCTTTTTAGTTTTTAAGTTTGTTTTACAATATATGTTCTTGTGTTTAGATCTTTCCCTGCTGCTGCTTCTTTTTACTCTGGTTTTCATTCTGTTTTAAAAATTGTAAGATTTTATATTATGCTTTATCATTTTGAATTTTAGGGTTTAATTTTTGTGAACGGCCCAGAGAGCTTTTCGGCTTTGTAAAAATAAATATTTTGCATCCTGAGAACCACTTGCTCCTTTTTCTGACCTATTGGGGAGTATAGAAATAATAATACTAACAATAACAACAACAACAACAACAACAACAACATCCACCTCTGGTTTCAGGATACTTCTAAGTAGTATTTTGTATTTACTGTTGTTCCCCACCTCGATCAAAATGGAGAGGCAGGTTTGTTGTTTATTCGTTCAGTCGCTTCCGACTCTTCGTGACTTCATGGACCGGCCCACGCCAGAGCTTTCTGTCGGCTGTCGCCACCCCTAGCTCCCCCAAGGTCAAGTCTGTCACCTCCAGAATATCATCCATCCATCTTGCCCTTGGTCGGCCCCTCTTCCTTTTGCCTTCCACTTTCCCTAGCATCAGCCAATTCTCCAGGATATTATTATTATTATTATTATTATTAATGGTGGTATATAAATACTGAAAATAAATAAAATAAGATACAGTTTCCTATGGTTAAAAAATCATTTAGTGTGATACCTTCAAAACCATACTATCTGCACATTTCTGAGACCTTTGGCCACACAAGAACAGTCCCTTTATGCATCTTACTGGCAGATGGTTCCTGTGATGCTCATTCATCATTTAACACATATTTTATGAAAGCATTGGTGGCACATTACTACAAACTACATCTTTTCCAATGACAAATCTTTTGTGGTAATGTGTCACTCTATCTTTCAGAAGGGGGAAATAACACTTCCGGTTAATTATCTGCTCAGATTTATTAAATAAAGCATAATGTTCTAATTTCCTCAGGCAGCAGGGGCTATAGCTCAGTGGTAGAGCCCCTGGTTTGCACGCAGGTTCAATCCCTGACTTCTTCAAGTATTGCTAGAAAAAAACCAGCCTGAAAACCTGGAGAGCCACTGCCAGTCAGTACTGACAATACTGGGCTAGAGGGACCAGTGGCGTGACTCGATAAAAAACAGTTTGTGCGCCTTAAACTGAAGTATTAAATCCCCGAAAATGTTGCAAAAGTAGCCTTAGTGATAGCCTTGATAGAGATGCACTAGTGGGAAGAAGGAATAGAACCAAGGGCCATTCCAGTCAGTCAAATAATTTGTTCTTAGGTTAACTTTGGTTTGTTTAACCCACAAACTCAAAGTGTCCGGGTTTGCTTGTCACACAACAACCTACAATTGGGCCACTTGGTGGTTCATCATGCAAAGCGGAAGTGGCTCTTGCACAGCACATAACCTGCTGTTACATGCAAGCAGGCCATGCCTTTCAGCTTCAGCGCTGCCATCTGCAGTAGAGCGCTAATAAATATGATCCCGTAACTGATAGGTTATTAGACAGATTACCAAGATAATTACATAATTACGTTTGAGAACTCACAGTATCCTATATAAATGGTGGATATCACCATTGTTTCTTTTTGCAAAAACTACAAAAGTATTTGTCAAAAATAGGTTTCGTAGGGCAGACTGCTCTGCTTCGCTCATGTTCCTCAGAGAGGGTTAAGCATTACTAGAAAATGACATTTTCTTTTCATTTAGAATTTTATTCTTTTATAGCAGGAGATGGACGGCTCTGGCAAAGAAGCCAGGAAACCCTTAGACACCTGGGAGGGAGGAGTCCTGGGCTATCTCAAGGATGATGGCATCAGCCATGTCTCTTATCTCAACCCAAGACCGTAAACCATCTTGGCCTGCCAGGGGAGAAGCCCCAGCTGGCAAGATGTGAAAATGCCATCTCCTCCCTTAGCAAACGGAGGGAAGAAGATGAAACAGCAGAGCTCACTTTGAAATGGTATAAAGAAGGGGGCCCAACAGGGTTTCCAAGAGCGCAGGTGCGCCTTTAATTGCACCCTCGTGGTGATTTCTCTGTATAAAAGATATGCCTAACTTTCTGGTTGCTCTATATTTTTAAGTCTATGGACCTGGTTTCTCTATTATTTTAAGTCTATGGACTTCATCTTGCAGTTTTGACATGCCCCCTTGCTCTCTGATTGGCCAAAGTAATAGGCTATAAACTGGTGCCCTTACTTCCATTCTGTGTCTGCTACAAGTAGGTGTGAATGGTGGGTTATTGTGTAGTAAGGGAAAGGTAGATGTTCCCCTTGAACGTAAAACGGGAGTACGGGGTTGGGACCAAGTCGCTGTGGTCTTATCCACCTGAGAAGGGAGCACAGGCAAAGGGAGCACATTGCTTGCCTGCATGCTCACCCTCCTCTCTTCATTTTTTGGGGTGAGGGGGATGGTGCTTCGTCTCCAACCCTTTATTTTTGTGTGTTGGGAGGTGCAGTGCTTGTCCTCTGTGTCCTTCTGTTTGTTTGCTTGGGGCGGGTGGGTAAAGCAATGGAATTTCCAGCCCGTTCACTCATCTGCCTATGTTGCTTTACCTCCAGGCTTCTGTGTTTGAGGAGGTGGTGGTCATGCAGGGGCATTTCAAGTTCTTCCCCGTAGCTGCCGGTCTTGTGTTTGCTGTGACACTCTCGGTGTGTGTGTGGGGAGCATGTGCAAAGTTAAGGATTTTGCCGCATGCTTGCTCACATGCCTATTCTGTAAGCCTATGCGGCAGGGTCTTGCTATTTACTGTTTTACTCTGTACAGCACCATGTACATTGATGGTGCTATATAAATAAATAAATAAATAAATAATAATAATAATAATAATATTCTATTTTTGTTCATTGTGCATGCTAGATTTCTGGGCTTTCTGCCTGCCCCACCAGCTTCTTTTTTGTTTTGTTTTTTGCAGTGTGTGGCAGAAGGGGCCATTATAAGTTATTTTTAAAATAATGTTTGGATCTTTGTTTTCCTGTTTCATTTACTTGCTATTAAATTATTTCATATATGAACTACTTTGCAGTTTTATAATCTTTCTGATCTGTGTCCCCCACCCCCATGGCAGCCATTTTGTGAGTGGCTATGCCCAACCCCACCCATGGAGGCAATTTTGTCACTGGAGCCCATGACACTTTACCAGGATTCGAAATGCACCTACAGGCCAAAAAAGATTGGGGACCCCTGGTATAAAGCCTGCGGGAGGGAGGGAATGTCCTTTGGTTTCATCCGGTTGTGGTGAAAGGCATTTAAGTTGCTGGCTGATCCTACTTTGGAGTAAGTAGTAAGGCTAGGTAGATTGAGCTGTGTCCTTGTGTAATGGAAAGTAAAAGTCATTCCTTCCGCTGAGGAGTCATGAACATGTGTGTGGTAAATGACTCACTTGGCAGACATGCACCCTGCAAGATTCCCTAGTAAACTCTGTTGGAGAGCATGGCATGTGTATAGCTGATATGATGAATGTCTTCAATTGTAGGGACAGTTGGATTACTTAAGGATGCATTTCTTAAGTTACATTCATAGTTGTTCAATAATAGACCTATATATAGCGTCCTTGCAATAACAGTCTTCTAATCTAAAATTTATCACCTCCAGGCTGTTGCGTCCTGCAGCCTTATCCAGAACATCAGTGCACAAAGCATCATTTACTGCCTAGTTTGAAACCCCAAGGCAGTTTTTTTAAAAACCTGTTGTTTGGCTGGCTGAGGCAGAATTTCATGAAGACTAAAACTTTACAAACATCTGGGGGAAAGGCCATAGACAGGTTTACTCTACACCCCTCGTGTCAATCTCCCTGCCTTTAAAAAGTTCACTTCCATTCTTTTTTTATTGTATTAACAAAACAAAACAATAAATTGTGAAAAAGAGGGGGGGAAGTTTACATATTTAGGAATATCATCGTTTTTTCCATCAGGTATACTGTTCATGTTTTTTTACAAAGGGAAAGAGTTATGTATAGGTTTCAAGAAAAGCAGACCGTATATCCATAGATTTATCCACTCGCAAGTCACACCTATATAACACCCATTCAAATGTTGATAGTATTGTTAAGTTCTCAATCCACTGCATTATGGGAGGTGAGCATTTGTCCTTCCAAACTGATAGTATATCCATGGCATTTATGATGAAAAAATTATGTAATTTTTTTGTGGCAATTATTTTAATTCAGTATATTTGCTTACACAAGAAGTGCCAGGGGTGGAAGAACTGTCCAGCTTCGGTTTGGTTATCTTCTTTGAAAACAAAGACTGCTGTACGTTGAAGTTGGATGGGTAGATAGGCAAAGCTGTTCTGAAGACAAGAACAATCTGATACGAAACCACATAAAGACTTGTTTTCATGTGGCTAAACATCTAGCTCCCGCCACATCACCACACACCCACATGTTGTTATGACCATTGGTACCCATGGTTGTGTGCAAGTGACTTCTGGGCTTACTGCCTGTCTCCTGGAGTGTAAAGCACACACAAAAAAGTAACATGATATGTTACTGACTGGAGTAACGTGAAGTTAAATTCTTAGCTAGTGGTGCTAACTACTCTCCCATTATTTCTCTTCCTACAAATATCTTAGCTTACTCAGAATATGTTTTCCCTTGTTTTCATCCACTGCCTTCTAATATTTATTTCCAGAATGGTGGGAATACAAAAAGCAATCGGGTATAGAAATGCTGCCTGATACTGACCCCTGTGGACTCTTTGCTGCCTGATACTGACCCCTATGGGTTCCTGCTCAGTCCAGAAGAGGACATGAAGGCCTTTTGTAAGGTAAAAACAATTTTGGGATAGTTAGGGCATGTCTACATCAGGCAGTTATCCTGGGGTCATCTCTAGGTCGTCCCTGTGCATCCAAATGATGCACAGGGAATCCCGGGGTCAATCATGGACAATCACAGACTTTCCCCAGAATAACTAAAACCGGGGATGTCCCGGCTTTCCCGTGGTCCTGGGACAACCCTGAGGACTGCAGCTGGTGTGTTGCGGCCTCCTGGGTCCTCAAATGGGCACAGAGCTGCATGGGGTGGCTCCATGCCCATGGGGGTGGGGAGGCAGCAATTTTGCCTTCCCTGGGATGGCGGTTGGGCACAGAGTTGGGAGGGCGGGACTTTTTCCTTACTTCTTCGCCATGCACGGGTCCTCTTTTAGGGAAGGAAAAAAAAGGCGCCCATGATGTCCCTCTTCCGTTCTGGGACATTGTGCAGCCATATAGATGCTAGGGGAGGATCAAGGAAGCCGATAAGTCCATGAACTCTTCCTCCCTCCTGCTACACCCTTAGGTGTAGATGAGCCCAGCGTTTGAGATCGAATTGATAAAAGTACATTCTAAGAAGGGATGGAAGAAGTTACTCCACTGGATTATGCAAAGAACCCTGCAAACCTCACTTGAAAAAGATTCCTGTTCTCAGCATACTTAATACAGTATATTATTTATATACATTCATAAACAGTACTAGTTGCCCCATGAGGCTTTGCCCAAAACAACACTTTAGTCACTATTTGTCCATTGTTGTCCCAGAAATAACCTTTGTGTGTTTCCAATATATACACACAATTCTACTCCTAGAATTGAATGCTCAGGGTTTTATTTTATTTTTCTTAATAAAAGTTTAATGCACTGGAATGTCCATATTGTTCCCCAATGCAGTGTTTCCAAAATGATGGGGAGACCTGACTCAAGATTGTGAAGAGATCAGTTTCCGTGAAGCAGCCATATTGAGGCTTCACAAAGCTTTAGTCCTGCTATTAGACAAAATTAGTACATCATCCAGTTAAAAGTATACCATTGTGCAATTTCACAAAAGAAGTACATAAAAACAAGGCTCCAATAGTAACAGAGGTGGGGGGAGGACAATGCACTGGAAGTTACAACACAAGATTTGAGTCTGCACCAATCACGGCTAAATTATGCAGAAGAAAACCAGTAAAGGTTGCACACAACAGTGACCGGCTGCAGGATGTGGTGCTGGCTGCATCTTCCTTATGCATAGATCTGCAAATATCAGAAGCACTCACAAGAAAGAGCAGCCAGGGAGGATAATATCTGACCTATATACACAAAAGGGGAGTGCACAATTTGAAAACACACACATAGCCTTCCCTTTGAAGGAGGTATTATGCTATCTAACAGCAAAAAGAACCTCGTAGCAGAGTTAAGAATAAGTGTAACATCCTTAATGCTCAAATCAATTGTAAAGAACAAGTTACTGTCAGAGGATGCTGAACCAAGAGCACAGTCTGTACGGATCTGACAAGATAAAACACATATGTAAGCAGGAGAGGCCATCGGGGCACTGTAGCAGAGTTGACCCAGCAATTCCTGGCACTGCAACCCCTCATCACAGTGCAAATCTATGTTACTCAATATGCATATTCTCCTTCTGATCTCTGCAGAGACCATATCCAAGGAATTCCTCCTCAACTAGAACACCACAATCTTGCTTGTGGCTTTTGTGATACACAAGAGGTTCATACAGCTCATAACCCACAATTGCTGGGAGTTGTAGGACTTTTTTTTCTTGTCTAAACATGCATAGGACTGAACTTTAAACAAGCTAGAAGGGACTTTACACACATACACACAAGCACACATGCTAAACAGCAAGGGTGTCCTATTCTGTTTGCAGGTTCAAACATTAGCTTGGTTTTTATTTTCTGACAGCTACAGTATATTCCTGTTTAACCAGACTGGATGGACCTCTTTGAATTCTGGTTTACTTGAGAGCCAGCAACCTGGAAACTTAAAATCCAGCTGATTACCCTTTAGACATGGGAAGATCTTTACGAAGACCATTGAACTACAGTCTTCATACTTTAGTTTAGTTTATTGCATTGAAAATCAGTCACTCACAAAACAGTTTTTCTATTCATAAAGCTAAAACATATATGACTAAAATACACCCATTGGTTATATCCAAGAAAATAATAGCCCCTTAAAATCACCCCCCTAGAAATTTTAGCTTTTTCAGCTGTCTCCTTTGTGTGTTTATCCCATTTGCCAGCTTTTGAAAAGATATTTATATCTAGCTACTGACTCCAGGTTATAAGGACCAATGGTAGGTCTTCCTAGATCTACCAAATTCCATAACCTTTGTTTTCTCATAATTCATTGTCGATACTTCTTGCTGACAAAACTTGGGAAGAGCCAACAACAACCATCTCAGCCCTATCAAGGTATAGGACACAATGACAGCATTGTCTGCAGATAAGAGTGGAGAAACTGGATGGTGCCGCAGAGTTGGGAAAAACTGTGGACCTGACTGGGCATTTACCATATCATTCAGGTATATGTTAAATAACAGCGGCACCAGCAGGCATCTCTGTCTTACCCTTCTACTGACTGGGATAACACTCCGCTGATGCCTAAACTGACATGTATGATGGAATTTGTATAGAGGCCTTGATTTCTCACTATCAGTCAGGAGTCAATCTGAAGATCTCTAAGTTTCTGCCATAAGTGCGGTCTTAAGATTGAATCAAATGTGGCTTTTGAATCCACAAACGTTGCAAACAGCACTTTATGCAGTGGAGAAGTATATTTCTCAATCAGGTGTAAAAGAAAACAATGATCAGTGGAACAGCGTTCCTTCCAAAAGCTGGCTTGTTCCTCGGACAAAATCCCAGACTCTTCTACCCAGGACTCTAGCTTCTCTAGAAGATATTTACTGTAGAGCTTGCCGATCACATCCAGGAGACTAATGGGTCTGTAATTTCCTGGGTCAGTTCTGGATCCACCTTTATAGACTGGGATGATAATTGCCATAGCTCACTCCTTTGAGAATACTCCTAAGACATCCATAGTTGTAAATAAGGCTGCAAGTAGTGGCACCCACCAATTAATTTGGTCTTTCAAAAAAAAATCAGCTGTTATACCATTAAAGACTGGGGCTTTACCTTTCCTTAGGCCTGTAATTAATTTGATGATTGTTTCCGAAGTTACTGGGGGCCAAGCTTGCTGTTTTACCAAATCCCCTGGACCCATGTCTGATTCATTCCCAACTACATAGAACAGCTTGTGGAAATTATCATCCCATTTAGATGCACTTATGGGATATAGGCTTTGCAGAGGGCTTGGCTTATGGTAATGGTTTAGCAGCCTCCAAAATCTTGTTCTGTCCTTAGACTTTAGGGATGACCCCAGCTCTGCCCACTGAGAAAGTATTCCTTTTTCTTCTTCTTTGATTAGGATTTTAAACTGTCAGCATTGCTTGAGATACCAATTTGGGAGGGAGGGATGCACTGTGTTTAAGCATATTGTGAACTTCATTTAATTCTTTCTTTTGTAGCCTACACTCTGAGTCAAACCACAGTTTTGAAGAAGTTTTAGGACCCATTAACGGCCGTGGAAAATAGAATAACAAGGATTCCAGGTCTACAATCATGTCCTGGAATGGGCCAATCTTAGCTTCCACAGTATTGCCATCTGTTATTAGATCATATAGATGTCTCATTTTGCTGGAAGCAAATACTTGTCCGAATTCCCGTTGATCCACATTTTGCCATTGCATCCTTATTCATGTGCAAAAGTCAGCCTGTGATTCTAGTCCTGACTTCTATCCTCATGGAGATACGAATTTCTGTTGCAAACTTCACTGGTTGGTGGCCTAACTCCGGGTAGGAGCCAACTGAGAAGCGCCTGACCTTGTCTAGGCAGCCCCCCGGAATCAAGATGTAGTCAATCATGCTCCCCAACAGTTAAGAAAAGTAAAATCACCCAATGCATTGAAATCACTGGCCAAGATGACCATGGATCGAGGAAACCTCAATAGAATGACCCAACTGAGTCACCTAGCATTTGCCGCATTTGGGAAGAATAGTGAGTTAATTCCTCAGGGGGATGTAAGCATTTAGAAGTATCAAATGTGATCCTCTAAATCATAGGCTGATAGCTTGAAACCATGGAGGACGGGTAATCAGCTCTTCTGGGTGTCCCTCTCAGGACGTTGCAATTCCACAAGCAACACCTCCCCAGGGATGAGCTTTGGAAGTTGGGGTCTTAACATTTGCTCTTATGAAAAAATAATCATCTAGTAATATTTCTTTCAAAAGCCAGGTCTCTTGGAGAAGGATTATCTTAAAAGACGTAATTAGCTCAAGAAAAGGGGCATCACTTGACTTGTTTGACCATCCAAATATATTCCAGGAAATTAAGAATAATACCAAAGAGGTTAATGGATTCCTTCCAGTCATGGGGTGGGGGAGAGTAGAAGTAATTTTGTTACGTCTAGCATTGCAACAAATGGCACCATTCTTTGACTGCAGTGTTAACATGGAGGTTTGTATAGAGGGGACTTTTGCATAGAAAGCCAAGGGGTTAACTTCCACTGTTATCTCTCTTATGTTTGGACGTGAAGGTTGAACAGGCTGAGCATTACTCCATGCAGGATTACAACTGAGCTACAGTTTTCATCCTTGGCTTCCACTGAGATTTTCTTATAAACAAAGTAAATAGAAGATGAACAGTGAAAGTGATGCTCTAACAGCCTTCCAAAAGTGCTGGACTATAACTCTTATAAATCTTACATTTGTTTGTATGCAACATCCAAACTACTATTCCCAAAGCCCTATATTTCAAGCCTTATCCTACCCAACTTCTCTTTTAGTTTCTTAGAAAATTTATTTTTTTCATAGATTAATACATCCTTCCCCACATCCAAATGTTTTGGGCTACAACTTCCAGCACTCCTGTCCAACAGTCATGCTGTCTTTTGCTCATGGATCCAAAACAACTGGAAGGCACCAGGTTGGCGAAACCTGGACTAATACACTGCAGTCTACTTTTCCAAGCATTAAGAAATGATGATAGCAGACAAAAATCAATGGTATAGCTTTAAGAAGTTGCCACCTGAATTACTTTTATTTCGTTCCTCGATAAATTATCCCAACTTTATCTGCACAGCTTATCTATTCAACCTGTGAACTTCGCTGGGCAGGTCTCCTCTCCCGTTCAATTACTGGTTACATGACCCACATTTAGTGCTATATATTGTAATAAAAAGTGTCAGAAGAGAGAAACGGTTTTGCAAGGCACAACCCAGCAGATAATTTAGTTAGGGCTTCTGCACTCATGCTGTGCATCACAGGGCGTAGCAGAGGAGTTTGTGAATGGCTGCATAGTAAACAATTGCAACAAGGTCCTCAGCTAAGAGGCAGAAGATGTGATGCCAGCCTGGGCAGCTCACAGGCATCATCTGGATCAAATAATAAGAACTGCATGGAGATAGGCCAATTGACCTCAGCTCATGCCAAGCCCTCCGAGCCACAAATAGGGCTCCACCAACAAACACCACAGAGTTATATGAACTCCCTTGGCACTGGTGGGAAAGGCCTGGCATGCTTCCTTCCTTTCTTCCCTTTTTTCTAAAACAAAGTATTATGCTGCTCTACAATACAGCATCTCAGTGCCAAACCCCAGAAAACATATCTACCATAAAAGCAAAGCAGACTGCAAAGTCTGATGCCACGTCACAATCCTCCTACCAAAGACAATGCCCTCGTTATTCAGGAATCAGCATTTTCTACTGCCCACAGCTTTCCAGAATGGAAGGAACTTCCAGTGCTGCCGCCATGCTCCCAATTATAATGGCTTCCCTTGTGGCACAACAACATGGCCACTGTTGCGAGACAGCCTTAGTTAAATGTTTGACTCGACTGCTTGTCATACCTGGCTCCACCTGGCTTCAACTGAGGGAGAAAAGAGGCACTGGCTGGGATCAACTGCCAATTGGCTCCTCCTCTCTCCTTCAATATTTCCCCAGAAGCAGCCATTTCTGCCTGGCTGCATCCAGGCCTGACATCAGCACCCAACCTGGTGAAGGAAATGCCAGAGCCCATTAGGGCTGATGCTGTCATCGTCCTCATTTTAAAAAGGTGCCAAGTGAAGCAGCTGCACCAACTGTTTCTGTCTATTACCCCATAATGCCTCTGGGCCCCAACAGGAGTGGAACTGGTAATTTGAGAAATTAAAAAGCACAAATTGGTTGATAAAGGAGAGGGTGTTTTGTGTTTTTGTAGAGAGAGAAAAGCATAAGGTATTGCAGGTGTTGAGCAAGCCGACATTAGGGAATACAGACCTCTTTACAGATTATTTTACAATATCGAGGTCTTGGGATGCTTCCTTCCAAGTCTCTTCTCCCCTTCCTTCTACTCTGTCCTTCTATGCTTCCCATCTCTACTTCCATCGAGATCCCTCTGTATTTGTGCAGCTGTTTAATACTACACTGTACTCTATCTCTTATTCTATATGGATGGATAAGGCCATGAAAATGCTATAAATAACACAGATTCTCAGCGCCATTCCTTTCTTCTGTGCTCTACAGCCAAAAACAACACAACTGTAGCTGGCTCTAATGCACATGTTTTCTCCTCTAAGAGCCTACAAAATGACTGGGAGCCTTAGCACAGACATTTAGTTTCTAGAGGTTCCCTCGTTCTCATGCCTGCGTCTTCCTCTAATATCCCAAGGGACATTTCCATAGTCTCATAGTAATGTTCCTCCAGACAGAAAACTCAGCTTATTGCTCAGATGTCTCAAGGGCTGGACTTAATTTTGGTGTCTTACACCAACAGCCTTGAAGAGTGTGTGCCACTAAATAAATCAGGACACAGAGCCATTTCCTGACAAGCAACCATAGGGCATTTTCACATAAGCTTCCATTGCTTGCAGTTCAAAAGTAAAGCTTATGTATTATGAGTGAATATTCCAGGCAAATGCTCATTTCTAGATGACTGTCTACACAGGGATATTACCTAGTCTCTTTCAGCTGGACTTTTAAAAAAACTTAAGAACTGACCCCCTCACACACCATTTAAGATTTTTGAATTCCTCCCCCTGCTCCCCCGCCCACTTAAATTACAACTTTTTTTTCTCCAGTAGAGCTATATCCAATCCTTCCTGTGTAGCAAGTTATCTTTATAGCCAGGAAATGTGCCTTTCCATCTGGACTGTGTCAGTTTTTTGGCTGATCCAACACAAACCTTAAGAAATCCATATTGCTGCCTTCTTATCCATCACCATCCCAACCCAATTCAAGGAAACATGGGATTCCCCCCCCCTTTGAATAAGTCTGCAAAAGACTCCAAGAAAACACATAGCCCATAATGCCCCAATGGACTGTGGCAAAGACACAAATAAACCAAGTGTCACAAGTAACCAGAAGAATTCAAATGTTTGTTTATTTATTTATTACCATCAGTTAATGGAAGCCCTTGGATACTGGGTGGTATAGAATGTACCATATATATATCAGAACCATATATACCGATCTGAATATATAAAAAGTAACTGGTGAAAAAGAGGAGTTGCTGCAACTACTCTTGCCTTTATGCCTCCCCCAGCATTTTTCTTTTTAAAATATTATGTCAGCCAAGGACAAGCACACTCTAAGGAAGATGAGACTCAAGAATGTGCAGTAGATTTTGGTGCTTTTGCACATGTAGGAAATTCAGTTGTCTATAAAAGGGGCGGGCAGAAGGTAGATCTCCAGATGGTTTGGACTTCAACTCCCAGAAGCCCCTTTCAGCATGGCCAATGGTCAAGAATGCTGGCAACTGCAGGCCAAAAACATATGGAGGTCTGTTTTCTGTCCACTCCTGGATCATAGGCAATGGACATTTATGAAACGTGGAGTCTATGTGTGAGTCAGTGTACTTGTATGTCTGAAGCAGGGAAAATGAGTAGGAACCTAGTTAGTGGTCAAGTCTCAGTGGCTCACCATGCACCTCTGGAGGTGGGGTCATGCTCCTCTAGAGGTACACCAGAGGTATGTAGGAAACACAACAGAAGTCATACCCGCCAGCACAGATAAAACCTATAGGCTGTATTCAACCCACCAAGGCTCCTCCTAAGCAGCCCATGGATGAGCACTGCACAGGTAGACACAGGACCACATGGGTCTTGGGGGAGGAAAAAGATTTACAGCTCTGCCTAAAGACAGCTACTTCAGCTTGTAATCAGAGCGTCAGTGCACAGAAAGAGAGAAAGATGTTGCTGAGAGAAAAACAACCATTAGCATCATACTGGAAAATGTCACTTTGTAAGAGTAATGAGGAGTCTTAGAATTTCTGCGATCAGTTAAACTATGCTCCATTTTGACAATAGCTATTAAAGCTCCAGTAACAGGTCCAGCCTTTCAGATTTCAATAACAGGAAGCAATATTTTAAGATAAATCACTGCTCACAAAATGATAACCTGTGCACGAAAAGCAATAGTTTTTTGCTTGCAGTAATCTGAGTGGCTGCTGACAAGACCATAAAACTTCTTCTATGCAATCCTTGTCCCAGCCAGTGCAAGACTGCTGTCCTGTAGGTCATGCCATTTAAAATGGCCATGGGGTTAAAACATGCATCACATTCTTATAGTGTAAATTAAAAATGGAAGATAATTTGCCTGTTTAATCTTTATTTTCTGTTTTATCTCCATTTTGTTATTGTTAGCCACCTTGAATGCGATTTTTGGCAGGAAGGAAGGATATACGTTTGGGGCTGGATCGAATGATACCATTGCACCAGCAGGCAGGAAACAATGGCGGAACAGATATCCCCTCCCCCTGCAGCCCCCCCTCCCCAACACACACTCTAAATCTGCTCCAGGGGTTGGGGAGATTTGGGGAGTGTGCAGAAGGAGGAGAGGACAGGAAAGTCCCCAGTCACACTGCATTGGATCCCACCCGTGATAAATGAATAACATTTTAAAATGTTTTCCAGCTATATTATTCATAATATTTGGGAGTCAGTTTAAACATTTCCTATGCCACCGGAGGAGGTGGGTCAAATTCCCAGGTACTTGGTATAAATTCAAAATAATACTAGTGCAGGCAGAATAATTATACTACATTTCACAAGACATATGCCGCCCCCACTCTCCATGGCTATAACTGAAGATTTCATTAGCCATTTTAAATCAGCCCAATGTCCTCATTAGTTTTGAGCAAGCCTGTCCACATGCCAGCATTAGGAGGAGCCACAACACAAAATAGGTGGGATGACCTCCACAGCCCCGTACACACAAACACAAGCACTCCATTCACAAAAACACACATGTATTCACACAAGCCCACCACTCACACATGGGTGCCATGGGCTGTGACAAGCCTCCACTGCCAAAAAAGTCGGTGTAAGTGCCTGAGTTTTTTGCAATGGAGTTTCCAGGGTTTGCCCCCGGATGGCTTCACAATGGCGGTTGCATCATGTAGATGACGTGCCACTACTGGGAAGCCACCCCGGGGCAAACCCTTCATGTAATCATGCCCCAGGACTGCAGGGAGGTTTTCTTTTTAGTCCTTTCTCCCCACCCCCCAACATGCACAATTGCTATGAGCCACAGCAGTGTTGACACCATTTCAAACACACATATAAAAGAGCCTGAATCCGTTAAGTCAAATATAAAAAAGAAAAGAAAAGAAAACTTTCTCAGATAACTTCCCCAAGGTTACATGCAATGTACAGCTTATTCTGTGGCTACTGTATTGAGAGATAATTTCGTCATTCGCTTTCAGGCAGTTGCTGCAAGTATATGCCCATCCAGTAACTAGAGATAATCCAACCAGAGGTAAATTTAAAAAATACCATTGAGTACCTGCTGCCTAGCGTGACTTAGGAATGCATGATAAGTACCTTGGAATAAAATTATTATTATTATTATTATTATTTTATTATTATTATTTATTCATATAGCACCATCAATGTACAAGGACTGTAGCCTTAAGTAAGTCACACAAAAAATGAGTAGATAAATCCTCATCCTTCTTCACTATGTCCTAATACATTTAAGTACACCTTGCCTCACAGAAGAGTGACCTAATGTTCCACCTTGTCTTGCACAGTTGGGTATCAAAATCAGCGATCCAAAGGAGCAGTTACTTTGAATTCCCCCCCAGCCTTCTGAGGGTTAGATGCAGGCCTTTAGAATGCCATTTTCTCAGGTCCGTGATCTATATAATGGCCACATAAATCCAGCAGTGATGAGAGAGTGTTTCTTGAAGCACACAGGACAGGATGTTTCCCTTTTGGAAATGCAGTCTTTATGGAAACATGACTATATTTTTACAAGATAAGGACTAAATGCCACTTTGTAGTAGGAGAAAAAGAGGGGGAGGGGAGGGAGTCAACCTTTGCCAAGAACTTTCCCTCTTGAAAGACCTTAGAATGTATTTTAGGAAGCAAAAACTACCCAGGACATCTTTATGTTCATTTTCAGCATTGGTTACAAGCAGTGATATAGATGTACATTCTGACATGCAGGAGCTCATCATAGCCATTGTTGTTGTTATTATTATTATTGCATTTATATCCCACCTTTTTTTCCTGCAATGAACCCAAGGTGGCATACATCCTCCTCGTCCTCTCCATTTTATCCTCACAACAACAACCCTGTGAGGTAGGTTGGGCTGAGAGTTTTGTGACTGGCCCAAAGTCACCCAGTGGGTTTCCATGGCCGAGCGGGGATTAGAACCCGGATCTCCCGACTCCCAGTCCAACACCTTAGCCACTACACCACACTGGCTATATCATCATAGCTATGCCCTCACAGTGCATAGTCACACTCCCAGGACATATGCATTTACATCCTGTGTTTCTATTATTTATACTCAAATGAGATAACATTCTGGCTAAAAACCCCATTATAAACACATCCAAAACAAACAAACAAACAAACAAACAAACAAACAAGTCACCTATAAAAGCTGACGATTATGTTTACGGGGCATGGCTATGTACCCTGGGAGAAAACTCCATTGGACTCAGTGGCACTTCCTTCTGATCAGATACATTCAACTTGTGAAACACATTGGGTTTTAAACAGTCATTAGCCAGACTGATATGCAGCCTTTAGCTTTTCATTAAAAAATGAAAGTAAGCTTTCAAACAAGTATTAGCTTATAAACTGCTAGCATGAAGGAGAGAACCCATCAAAGAAAAAGGAAGATGTATCCAGCCTCTGCTTGATTGTTTTCTTCGTTCTCTGACTTCCTCTATGCCAGTGTTCCTCAAACTGTGGGTTGGGGCCCACCAGGGTATCACAATCAACCTTCAGTGCTGGAGACTCCCCAGTGCCCTTTGGCCTCACCATGTACCATGCATAGGCAAGTGTGGCAGTGGGAGTTGGTTAAAGAGCAAAGCTACTATTTTTAATTTAAAAAAAAACACCGGGAAGGGGATAAGAGGGGAAAGCTGTTATAGGAGGACGTGAATAGAAAAACAGCAGGAGGGAGGGATCAAAGACACAGGCAGTTGAGGATAGGGTACAAATTAAGTGTGAAAGAGAAGTAATGAGAGATGATGAGTAAGAAGACGTAAGAGAAAAATGTGGGGGGAGGAGAAGACCAATATAACATAAAGTTTTCTCAACTAAGAACAGCAGACAATAACCTTTTTGGGTCGGTTGGTACATTTGGAGTTTTGAGTGTCATCGACACTCTCACAAAATGGCTGCCATGGAAGGGTTTGCTACTTTATAAAATGGCTGCCATGGTTGTCATGCCCAATCACAAACATTCATTTCCCGAGGGCAAACTGGTGAGACTAACAAAAAAAGGCTCACCCAACTACAAGGCGGTGGGGGGGGGGGGGGAGAGAGAGAGAGGTCCAAACCCCAAAACCACTCTTTTGAACCCAAATCAAGATTTTGGGCAGAATCCACCACTGCCCTTGTGCGTGAAGATAGCCCCAATTCCATTCCACAAGCAGCCCCTACCACTTCCAGAACAGTGTTTTAGTGCTTCCAAGGCAATCCAAATTGAGCAGAAGGGGGCATGTCTGCAGAGGTTGCATGAGGAATCATCAGTCAACTTTATTGTTGTCCTCCAAACTGCAGAGAGGAAGGAAGTGTCGGTTTCTTGTTGCACATGGGCCTGAAGGTTGTTGACACATAGTGTGGTGTGTTTATACCTGGCACTCAGCTTTGCTAGTAAAGATGGTTTAGAACAGCAGAGTGAAGAGACCTCTTCTGTGACCTCTGCTACTGGATGGGCAACACTGGTTTCTGCCCTATAAACCGAAATAAAGGGCAGCACTTTGCTTTGCTGCATGGCAGTCTCTTAGTTAAAAATATTTAAAACAAGCTTCAGAAATAAATTTTAAATCAAGAGAGGCAAGGAGCATCTGCCCGTCAATTCCCTTGACTCTCTGGCAGATGACAACATTGCTCTTGCTCTGGAAAAAAGTCTCGGATCTGCACTTGCCTGCATTCCTTTACCACTGGTTACAACACATTTTCTCTAAATGTACATTCATTGTTCTTGACTTTCAGGTGTGGTGCCACTAATTAGGTTCTGGTTCATGATGAGCAGTATCAGGGGAGGAAGGGAGGGAAGAAGTAAGAAGTTAAAAACAGTCTCCCCATAATCAAGCATACTCATGTTTACAGCAAACATAATATGAGAACCAGTTCAGAAAGTGCATGTTCTTTGAAGGGTGATTCTCTTGTTGATGGCTGCCTTCTCAATGAGATGGAAATTACTGTTGCAAGTTTAGAATGTAAAAACATAGTCTACACAAAACTTGCCCTCCCCCGCCCCACATAAATTCATGGTGTTCAATTCTAATAACCTCATCTTGTATTTAAAAAGGAATATTAAAATACAAATATAATTACTATGAAATTACTGAAAGTCAACTGGGTGTAGACAAAATCCACTCATGATATAAGAAAGAGTAAAATTTTGTTTTTTGTTTTTAAATAACTTTTTCTAAAAGAAATCTAAACCCCATTAACTTTTTTGGGGAAGAGATTTCAGAGTAGCAGACAAGAATGAATCGTGTGCTATGAAATATTAATTAAGGAGCTTACCGGTGTGGGAGAGCAAGGGTGACCATTTTGTGCCCTACTTTACAGTCCTCTATTTGAAGAGCTGATAGTGGGCAGTCCTCTATTTGATGGGCTGTCCAGTCTAAATCTAGCTTAAAGATAAAGAACCATTCAAAGTGAGAGCTGGGTCTTGAGGTTGCCCATCAACAGTTGCCACTGGACAGCAGACTGAACAGGCACATGGGAAACCAGGCCCCAGTTTTCTCCAGTAGGTTGAGATGTATTATATTTCTATTTAAATGATAGCAATTATTTCTAATTTGGTATTGACACAAATTACCACATGCAAATTATACATAGATCTATGTCCTCTCTTTTTGGAGTTACATAAGTGGCCGCCCCAGGAAGAGCACTACATACTAAATAGTGAGAGCAGGTTCAAAACAGGTTAGGACTAATGCTGAGAATACATGCCAAGTATATTTGGAGCAGCCTAGCATGCCCCTTAATATCAGAGGCTCAAGACCTGGAGGTTAGGCCCAGCTTATATGCTACATAAAGTTTTTTTAAAAAAAAACCAGTGTTAAAAAGAAAAAAAGTGTGCTTTTTATTACAATGAATAAAAACAGTGTCACTCAAGAGAGGGAGGAGGAAAGACTGACTAGGCACTGTTGAATATACAGTTGATGGCCATCCCCAAATGGTTCCCATTGCCATGAGTGCTGTTCTGCATTATCAGTGAGGCCCAAGTTTCCATGTCTGTATAATGAAAAACACTGCAGTGCTACTAATTTGTCTGGCTTGGGCTTGGCAGCATTTATGCGTTAGGAATGCCACAGTTCACAGAAGAGGTCTCTTCGCTCTGCTGTTCTAATCCATCTTTACTAGCAAAGATGAGTGCCGGGTATAAACACACCACACTACATGTCAACAGCCTCCAGGCCTATGTGCAGCAAGAAACCGACACTTCCTCTTTGCAATTTGTTGGACAACAATAAACTAGCAAATATGAAAAGCGTCAACGCTTAGGCTAACTTCAATAGGCTGCAGCTTTGCCATTTGTATTGTGTCATTTATCTGTAAGGTGATGTTGTGACATTTGTTTTGTATTTTATTCTATTTCGTGAGCTACGTTGAGTGCACTCCTGTAGAAAGATGGGGTATAAATTGAGTAATAAATAATAAATAAATAAAATATCCAGGGAGTAACCTCAGTTCCTGGTGTGCTGTGCCCCTTACAAGCCATGACTGCAAACCACGCCTTGCTCATGGCCAAAGGGACAGACCAAAACAGAAAGACCTGAGTGAAATCCCAGATCAGCCATGAAGTTCACTAGATGACATTGGGCCAGCTATTCTCTCTGAGCCTTCCTCGTGACAAAATGGGGTGGGTGGGTGAGAATATGCATGCCACACTAAGTTCCTTGGAGGAAGGGTTGTGGTGGGAAAATTGTAATAAATCATGAGGACAGGACTGACTGACTTTGATAAACAGAGACAGAATAGTCTGGCTTTGTATTATGGTTGGCAAGTTTGCAGGGAGATTTCACTTTCAACAAAGTGGGGGAAAATATAAAGTAATTGTTCCTTACTCTGGACTGTTACAATGACCATGAGGATAAACTAGTACACAGATTCAACTACAATCTCTATCACTTCAAATATACCCATCACCATAAAGTCTGGATTAATAATGGTACAAATCCCGTGTCGCCATGGGGGGATAATAGTCTGAACATGTTTGGATAAAAAATTGTTTGCCTGTTTCCCTTGCATATTGAACAACTTCACACATTTAAAATAAATGTACTCCAAATAAACCACACTGGTGGCTGAGAAAGATGTTATTTTTAAAAAGATCATTTACCATTTCTTAAAGTTTGAGGTCGAAAACATGTGATGAAAGATTTGTCTCTGTCTTCTCTCTCTGGTATCCTTTCAGTTATTTCTCAGTTTCTGTTCCTCCTTCTCTATCACCAGCTGACTTTTCTTCAGCTTCCTTCCAAACGTTCTGTGCCTGTCCTTTAATTGGCCCAGCATTCTAATAACTCACAGGAGTAAGCATTATTTACACGTGCATACACACACACGGTGTCACATGTTACATAACATGAACAGTGTGAGGCATATGGATTAACCTCCCCTTCGCCTCATCCCTCTCTTTTTTTCCTGCCCAAAGCACGAGGTTTGGACCTTTTCAAAGTTTCAAAATTTTCTGCACGTCCACACCACTCAATTTTCAGTTTTAAACAAAAATGAACAAAATCGGTCTGGTAGATCTTGGGTAATAAGGCTTACACTGCCGTATTTTTTATATAAGATTCACTATTTGCAAAGAAAAAGCTACATGCCTAAGTGATCGAGGGACAATTAAGGTTTGCAAACACCAATTAGTATAACTAGCTTCAAAATTAGGATGAGACTAATGCTCATACTACATGTCTGTCTAGTAGCTATTTGCCGAGTGAATTAGGATTAGTAGCAGTCACCTGCTCAGGATACCTGTAGCAATGGGGAAATCCATGCTTACCTTCATCTAGTTACAGAATTCAGCCACTTGATCAGGTGTGTTACACAGGCATCTTATCTTTTCGTAAAGATGATCAGGAGCCATGTATAATAAAAATAAATGGTGAGGAGGGAAAGTCCGAATGCAAAGTCTTTTATGGCCTGACACGATGAAGAGACAAGTACTGCAGTTTTAACAGAGGAATGTTCCTTTGGAGACTAGTGTGTGTATTTTTGACTACTAAATCTGTTCTGTGAAGAAATTAATCAAGTACATGGCATGCATATTATTACAGAGTTGGTCAGAGAGATATTTCAGGAGTCCCTTACAGTCCAGTGCCTCTGATTGCAAAGAGATTCAGGATCTCTTCTAACTCTGTAATTCTTGACTCTCGCAGCTACATTGTTTTTATTTATTTTTCTTCAGAGGTTTGGTCTAGATTGGGCCCATGGTGGGGATAAAGGTTATGCCCCCCTACCTCTCGCCACTCTAGGGTACTGATCTAGGTCAGGGGCCCTGTACCCAGTTTAAAGTAAAAATTCAACACTTTAGCTTCTAGATACCAATCTAAGATGTCTGTTTTGGCCCTAAGATTTCTGTAAATAGAGTTATCAGCAGGTGCCCAGGCCTGACATAGAACAGGAAATAGCAGATAACATTCTGGTGATGTGTTTCAGTGGGAGCAAAGCTGGCCCAAGAGGGCATAGGTGTGGGACGGAGAGGTCTTGTTTTTCTTCTCTCTAATAGGCAAGGGAAGGGGGTGAGTGAGATCTGTGTGTTTAGTAGGAAGCTAGTCTGTGCTGGCACTCTAAGTCTGAAAGGAGGCAGCAGAAAGCTATCTTCATTTTCTACAAGAAGCCTTATGGCACTATGGGTTTACCTAGACATCTGACGGGGAGCAGGAACCTGTTGGAGGGCTAATGCTATGAGCCCTCATCTTATGCTCAAGCTTGTGTGTGTGTGTATGAATAAACCTATTATAAGTCTTCAGTGACCTCTTTGTATGGAAACTGAGCTCTGTGTAAGCACCAGAGCTCCTGAAACATCCCACCAGTCAGATGTGGGGTGGGACATACATGTAACAACATACATCTTGAAGAACTCCACTGGACTATCAGGCAATCAAAGAGTAAATGGTTGAACCCAAGTGAAGAGCTATAAAGAAATATGGGAAGAGAGTCAAAAATGTCAAGTTCTACAAATCTCTTGCCTCTTTCAATCTTTCCAGTTTTCTTTACATAACTGAAAACCCAGGAGAGCGGTGGGAAAGAGAGATCAACACAAATAAGACATTAGCCTCTATCATGAATTTACCAGAGTCAATGCCAAGTTACAGGTGATTTAATCAACTCGTCTATTGAAAACTTAAGGGAAATCTAAGTAAATGCTGCCTGAAGATATAATTGCATGTGTCAAGTTGCATCACTTCAAATGTTGTAACCAATAAAATGTAAAAATAAAAATAAAACAGTGGAGAGAAACATCTGAATTAACCCCAACACAACAATAATTGTTGTTCTATGGTGGTCAAGCAGGCCTCTCTGCCTTTCTCCCCCAGTTCCAGCAAGCACAAATAAAAAGATGGTCATGACCAAGCAGGCCTATTTTTCTTCCCTCATATGTTTAGATTTCTTTGCAGAGTTTCACACTTTCCAAGGCATTTTGTTTGTTTGTTAGAAACGCATAATTACAAAAGCCAGAGCAACACAAATTGCAAAGTATATTCCACTGGTAGGCAAATATAGCAGTGGGCTTCCGGTCCATTTGAGTGCCCTCCTCCTGGTAGCCTCCTGGTGGCTACCAGGAGGAGGGCCTTCTCTGCTGCGGCACCCCAGCTGTGGAATGAGCTCTAAGGAGGTTCGCTTGGCACCTACATTATATGCTTTTAGACGCCAGGTGAAGACCTTTCTATTCTCCCAGCATTTTAACAGTCTATAAATAAATTTTAACTTGGTGTTTAAAATTTGTAATTTTGCATTGCTGCTGTTTTTATCTGGTTGAGCTTTTATATTGTATTTTATATTATGGTTTTATACTGTTGTTCTATACTTTGAATGTTTTTAATTTTTGTGACCCGCCCAGAAAGCTCCGGCTATTGGGCGGTATAGAAATGTAATAAATAAATAAATAAAATCTTGAGTGTCTCTGAAAACCCAGGAGAGCGGTGGGAATTATATGCTCAGGTCAGATGAGGGATTAAACTATACTTTCAGTGCAGTTTAAGGATTCTGCCCATCAGTCTCCCTGACTGCACTGATAGAGCTTATCTTGGACTTGCTATTGAGAACTTTCAGCAATCTCAACATCCATGCTGAGACGACCTTATCCAGGAAGCTCAGGACTTTATGGCTGCCATGACAACAATGGTGCTGTCCCAGCATGTCATTACCCAACAAAATGTAGCAGGGCACACATTCCAGAAGAATAGGGAAAGTATTAAAATAGCCCACCCCCAGAGGCTAATGGATTCTGTAGGATCTCAGAAGGTTCAGGGGGATTTTCCAGCTGGTATGGCTGGCACTCCTATCAAATCCCTTCTCTGACTTAGATGGTTGACATGGAGCTCCATCACACCTACTTTTTTTTCCTGATATGCACCCGCGATTTTGACCTCCGTTTCATTAGCACAGCAAGCGCTGGTCACTTTCATGTGTATGCGTTGTTGTGCTATTTCACCTCGTTTGCCCTCCATCCCACCCCACCATTCTCCTTCCCCCTCCAGTTCATTGGTTCTTGTTGGTGGTGGATGACAGCCTTTCCCCTCTCTGGCTTTGTTGTCTAGTAGGGGTGTCCAGAGCAGGTCTGCTCCGCCCCGAACCATTCTGGTTTCAGGTAACCTCTCTATTATAGCCTATGGGAATTAACCAAAATGCTTAGAGTTGTTATTTTAAAAGATAAAGAGATGAAACTTAACACCGTGACAGCTCTTAAGAAGGGCTTTAGGCACACCACATTTGAAGCAGATCGATTCATCCCTTGATTTTTTAGGGATTTTTTAATTTTTTATTCCCTCAAACCATTCCCCCCCTAAATACATGCGCACGCACACCCCTCTGATTCTGCGTTATTTTAACCCTGTGCATTTATGGAGGGAGCATTTATCCTTTACTTTGGGGGTGCACAACTGATCTCTATTTTTATAACTGAAAAAGAGCTACTTAAGTGCTATCACAGTGTCAAGTTTCATCTCTTTATCTTTAAAATTGACAGAGATGTAAGCATTTTTGTTAATTCCCATAGACGGGGTGTGGCTGGAGCAACAAAAGTCTGTTCAACCAACTCAGCACAAGCCTATTCGCTCAACACAGCATGTTGGAGAAGGGGAGCTGCACTGCTCTCCTCTTTCATCAGCAAGAACTCCCTTCAAAGTGCACGCCCCCAACATAACACAAGGACAGCAATACACGGGGCGGGAAAGCACTTTAATCCTTTGTGGAGAAAATAAACCAGACTTTCCCCGCTCTAGGAAAACACGAAAAATGGAGGGGACGAGGCGGAGTGACTGCAGGACAGGCACGACATCATGTGAGTACCATGTTGCAAAACAGCAAAATAGGCATGTTGCGAGAGCGATAAAACACTGGTGTGATGGAGCCCATGATCACCCCCAAGAGTCCTATCCCACTGAGGAGAGCCCATTAGGTTCCTTTGTATATATCAGAGCTGAGGGCCATGACACAAGTTGGGATACAGCTAGAATACAAGTGGAGAAAGTCTGATCAAACACAAGTAAGAGCTCATTATTGATTTTGCTCTGTGGTGGTGACAATGGCAAAGAAGCATTTTTATTCCACCAACTTTGCATTCTCTCTATGTCATCCAGAAAAGCATTTCTGTGTGATTTTGGGTCTTTTGCAATCTGGAAACCATAAATAATGGCACTGTTTGGTCCTAGTTTGTTTCATGATTTTCAGTTCTTAGGGCCTAAGGGTGTAGACAAGGAAATATGCCAGGATGGATCAATCATACATCAGGGAGAAGATGAAGGACTAAGTCCAGGAGGGAGTAAATTCCTCATAAAGAGTGTGGGTGGTCCCAACTCCTAGTATCCTTAAAGGAAGTTGTAGTCTATTTTCTCCCGGGGGGGGGGGGATATCATTATCATTAATCATTATCATTAATTTGATTTATACCCTCCCTTTCAACCAAAGAAACTGTGTTCAAGGTGGCTAACAATAATAACAATCCAGAAGATCTGAGTATATAGACTGGTGGCTAACATTCCTGTACTGTGCAAGATGTCTTGAGCAAGTGGTGGCAGGTCAAATCCAGGTATTTTTGAATTTTGAGATCCATTTCAAGTGGGATTTTGACCATAGTATCCTTCTGTAGAGCCACCTGTGTTGGGTATGAACAGAAGTGCTTTGTAGTGCCATTTGTTACAAAGAGGATGATTTTAAATGCAGCTTTAAACATATCACTAAAAATAATAATAAAAAATAAGCAGCATCTAGAAATTAAATTCAGAAGCCTGAAAGGTCTTCACCTGGTGTTAGAAAGTCAACAAAGTAGGCACCAGGGGGAACCCTTCTTGGAAGGGCATTCCATAGAAAAGGCCAGCTCATGGTAGCCATCTGTCGGTTCTCTGTATGTGGGGATGCTCAGAGCAGCACCCCAGATGATCATCTCAAGATCTGGGCAGGAACAGATGGAAAGAGGCAGTTCTTCAGTTACTGTTCCCTCCTGTGAAGAGCATTGTAGGTTAACACCAACACTTTGAATTGGGCCTGGAAGCAAACTGGGTGGCAGTGAAAATGATACAATACTGTCATAATATCACCATAATACCCAGTTCCAGTCAGTACCCTGGTTGCCATATTTTGTCCTGGCAGTCCCAACATGGATATTTAAGTCCCCTCGAACCATCATTCTGTGAGTCCTCAACACAAAATCTCAGCCCATCAAAGATCTTCATCTGAGGCCATTCTTCAAGTGCTCCTGCCAAGTGAGGTATGGCTTTTTCAATAGCGGCATCCCAGTTATGCAAAAACCTCCCCAGAGGGGTCCACTAGGCACCTATTTTAATGTCCTTCTGGCACGAAAGATCTTTTTATTTCCCCCAAGCCTTTTAAGTATTGTTGTAGCTTTTGACACGCACACACACTTTAAAAAAAAATATTTTTTTAGATTTATATATATTTATTCTTTTCTCTCGGTTTTGTTTCTGGTCTTATCTGATGTCGTTTTAATGCATTATTTTATCTTATTGTATTTTTATTGTATCACTGTATGTTTTTAATTTGCTTGTTTTTAAGCCATCTGGCGAACTTTCTGTTATGGAGCATACTATAAATAATCTTTAAAAAATAATAAAAGAGAGTCCACCTATATAATTCTGCAGCTGTTTTTAAAACCAGGTAGTCTGGTATAAAGGAGGCTAAGGTCCTGCAAAGTAACACCGATGGCATTTCCACTGCAATGGTTTCACTATACACCTCTCCTAACGCATTGCCTTTTTGTTCATTTGACATTGGAAAGCAGCTCTAGACTGAGTCCAGATCAGGCACAACAGACTATCTTTTCTGGCTTGAAAATAGTTGGTCTGTGAATATATATAGGGTTTGCTTGTCTTCTCCTCCATGCTATGATTATGGCATAGCACCACAAAAGACAATTACTCATGTGGTGGAAGAATGCCCAAGCCAACATCTGGAGAGCAGTTTCAATGCCTAGAATTCCTGGATACAGACTCTGTTCTCAAGCTTTTGGAACATGACACAGAGATCTGATGGACTCATACTTGAAAGAAAGATTCAAAGACTAGACAAAATATTTCTTGAATTAACGTAGAGCCAAATTGAAGTTAGGTGCACCTCTCCACACAAAACACTTGCACTAATAAATTATATTGCCAGGTATAGATCAAACAGGCACAAGGAGCCTTGAATATACCTGTACATGAATCATAATGCACACTGCGGGATGTTTGATGCATCTTCTTAACATATGCTCACAATACCTGTACAGTTATGGTAGCTTACAAAGAAATCTTCATGTATTTTATACACCTTAAGCCTAGAGGGTCATTTGCATAGGTTATGATAAGGGACACCCTGAATGCTGATTTAATTCTCCAACATAGGCTAATGCATATGGCCAGAGGTATACCAGAGTATAATAAAGTATGATATTGGAAGTAGGGGAAAAGACTAGAAATGGGGGAAAGACCCAGCTAAGGGGTACCTCAATACTGAAGTTGTAGTACCTATCATAATCATAAATAAAGTCAGAGTCAATTTATTTGTATACCACATTTTCCACAAAGCATTATGGTCAAAGCAGTTCACAAAAACAAACAAATAACCAGGAAATATTTGTACCAAAGAACTACTTCTAACAAGGTGACTCATCAATTAGGGAAGTTTAATGTACAGATGTACATACGGTGAGGGATACTATTAGATAGATTCTAGAGCACCCAGGAGTTCCAGCTTGTGCTCTTGCAGAATGTGAACAAAGTAAGAGAGTACAACAGGGAAAGTTTTATGAAGAGAAGAGAAAAATTACTAATCATTAGTAGGTGCTTTGCACCACTTCTAACTATGAATGCGTCAACAGAAGGTGTGAACACAAAGCAACCTTTAAACACCAGGACTTAGCAATGTACAGCTTTAATTTCAATATATAATGCGATGGAAGAGGAACATTACATCTCTTGTAGGACGACAGCAATGATTTTCTCATTTCCAGTAGCGTTTATTAATTTCAGAAATACATTGGTTAAATCTGGCAGGGCAGATTTGAAGCCTCTACTCAAAAGTCTATGATCCAATTTATCCGATCAGTTCCTTTATCAGTTTGTTCCCATGTAATGTACCAGTTCATTCATAAGAAGGGGAAAACAATAGGAAGACCTTACAGCCGCTAAAGGTTAGGTATGACACCCTCCCCGAAGAACAGTCAATGCATTATTTTAAATGAGGGCTAAAATGTTTAGTCAATTAAATGGGTATATTGATTTACCAATGTTTTGATTGAAAGTTTTTATTAGTGATTTTTAGTGCAAGTCTTTATAAAAAAAAAGATGGCGCCTTCCACTTCTTGGGTGGAAGGCACCATCTTAGTGAAGAGGCATTCACCCACCCTGCCTCCCTTCCTCTCTCTCACACACACAAACACATATAAAAACAAATAAAGTATGCTTTTTACCCTTAAAAGTATTGTTTTTCATATGCTAATATATGCTGTTTGCTAACCGATTAAATTAACTAAGAGAGTAATCTCATGGGCCCTAGACAACATCTGAGGACCCACAGGATACAGCAGATCTCCTCCTTCAAGGCCAGAAGCAGAGCACTGACCTTGGAGGAGATCTGACTGTGGATCTCCACCCCCATCCCAAGCTCCTCCCTGCCTCCATGAAAATTTGCATGGTGGCTACCTCTCCCAAAGATTCTGACCTCTCTATGAAAAGAAATGGGTGTGTTGGGGGCAGCCCAGTAAGCAGGAAGGGGAGAGGCAGTGGATCAGCTGTATCTAACACAGGTTCTCAACAAGGGTTCTCAACAATGGAATTCCACCCCCGAGGGAGGGGATTTTAGGGTTCGGGGGGGGGGATTGGGACCACTATTCAGCAAAGTATGATGTCCTGTAGATTATGTCTTCCTACACGTTATTAAAAACGTCCCAGAAAAGTGTCATGTCATCTGCAAAAGCCAGGCCTTTGCTCTCTTTTCCCTCCCTCCCTCACAATCCTAGAAGTTTCAAGCTTCCCATTTAAAGGGGCAACGCAAAGCATGGGAGCTGAGAATGTAAAAGGGGCCATGCTTTGTGTTGCCCCTTTAAATGGGACTATTATAGAAAAAAACAAAAAAAATCAATATTATATGCATATTATTTGGAATGCACCTTTTGAGTTAGACTATTTTTGGAAGGAGGGGATTATACTCTGAACAATGGTGAAAGGGGGGAATGGAGCAAAAAAGGTTGAGAACCACTGATCTAACAGCTTCTCACTCCACATCCTTAACCCTAGTAGAGAGAGCAAGTTAAATGGACTCAGATGCCTGTCTAAGCAAAAATGTGCAAACAGAGGATGGAGAGGGAAAAATAGCCTTCATCGCACTTGGGCATAGGATAGACAGAGGCCTCCAGTCTTGGAGGCCTTAGTCCTTTGGGTGTCTAGTCCATAGAATTGCTCTCTAAGACTTAAATGAAAAAAGAAGAAATTGATCAGGTGACAGAACTATTTTAAATGTTCTCAATATAAAGCTATCTATTTATGTATCTGACACATATAGGACCGGTTCACACATCACAATAAGCCCTCCTGAAAATAATCCGCAGTCAATTGGTTGTTCAATTGCTACCCACCTTACTCCCAAAAGATGATCAGGCACTCTGCAGTTTGCTGTGGCTTGTTTCTCCTTTAGTCCTCCCACCCGCTTCTGGCATGTATCCCATGGGTCTTTGAGGAACAACTTCAGCAGTCTATTCCACTAATGAGCAAAAAATGTTTTCACCTTCAGGGAGATTTGCACGTATTTAACCTTATTTCTTTTGATCAGGGAGATTTGTTCATATTTAACTTTTTTAAAAAACAACACAACAACCCTTTTGGATAGATTCGTACAGATCTACTAAAGCACAGTAGTTACTGCGAATTTGAGCAAATCTCTCTAAAAGTAAAAAGAAAAGAAAGTTAAATTTGTGCAAATCTCCCCAAAAGTGTGTGCGTGTGTGTGGGAATTATATATGTGCAAATTGTCCCGAAGGTGGAAAAAAATGTTACATATGTGCAAATCTCCCAGAAGTGGAAAAAAGTGTCACTGTCTAGGGAGGCAATGATATATTGGACAAGGGACAAGTGGTGATGCGGAAGGTGGCACTAGTGGGATTGCAAGGAGCAACCGGATTTTTCACTGCTCTTGCCAGGCAGCTCTGTAGATCTTTCTGACATGCCATACAAAAACCATTGTGCCAGGTTCGCACATTAGGATAAGCCATTCTGAAAACAAGGCACTCTGAACAACTCAGCAACAAGCCATGGCTTCTCAGAGCAAATCTATGGTGAACTCAGGGCGGCTTCTACGTGGTTGACAAACCAGGCTGAGGAAACTAGGCTGGTTTGGATGTCATGACAATTAAAGGTGACAACCCACTCTAGGTTGTCGTGTTGTGCAAGCCAGGTCACTGTCATCTTACCCAAAACATTTGTGGCCGGAGAAGAGGCTATAACCACAATCGTATCCAGTGAAGCGTTATGTGCACTTTAGCCCCATTGAAGTTAATGTTTTTAAGCATGTTCAACTTTGTTAGATTGCAGACTACAGCTTTTTATCAACACCCTGGTCACATTATCATGGCATGTTAGAGCTCACTAATCTTTTCCTTTACTGGAAGAAACCTGGTAAATGTCCCAGTGAAACCAGATAAATTAGACATGGGAATATTTTGTGTATCTTCCATCTTGTCTAGTCATCAAGCCACAGAACATGCTGTGCTGTTATTGATTTAATCCCAAGCGTTTCCAAACTGCCTTGGGGGAAACAACAATGGAATGAAGAGAGACCATGGGATTGACAAGAAAAAATAAACTTCTATATTATATGTATATAAAAATATAGGCAGAAGGCCAAGCATCTTCCCCCCTCTTGGAGAAGAGAAATGCAGGGATCTCATTTCGCTCCACATGAATTACTGTTCTGCTTTTGTAACTATTGGACTCCAGCTGCACATTTTTGAGCAGCAGTCTTTATCAATATAGGGAGTACATTCTAGCAGCTGGGAATTGGGACTCCGAGTTTCTTTTCCCAACTCCAACACTGATTTGTTGAGCAATTATAGGATACCCTATGAGCTAATTCAGCACGCAATAGATACTATGAGAAATCACAGCTTCCTCTTCTTTAAACTAGGCACACACATTTTTTAGGGGAAGTTTCTGTTTTGGCCCAGTAAATAAATCGATATTTGCAACTGTGTAACAAGAATGCTAGCAGTTTATGGGAAGTCTGGGGAAAGATTATTTTGTTCATTAGAAAGAGAAACAAATGGTTAGTTCTCTTGCTTTTGTAGGGTGGGAGGAAGCATTTCCCAACCAGGTTTGTTGATTCTTTCCCTATAAATCTTTGTCTCCTATTCTATTAGTATTGGAATAACATTTGGTTGGCTCCACTGCTGTCTATCTTGCAGTGGAACAGAAAGTGCTGGTGGAACATCCTCCTTGCAATACTCCAGACCCTCCCCCAAATCTGTCCTGGGTTGGAGGTCCTTCCACAGAAAATGTGCAGCACACGAGAAGCTCTAAGTGTGTGTGTGTGGGGGGGGAATCAAGAAGAAGCCCTGTTGTGTGAGCAACATCTTTTGGATTTGGCTGTCTCGACGGTGACGTGTTGATGCTGCAAGCCCCCAAAACCCAGCACTTGCGCTTCTGCAGAGTTGTCCCCATGCCAAGGAGCGAGCACAGGGTTTGCATCCTTCAATCAAAGAAGAAGCCACCCCCGCACCACCATGCGTTGCTGCACAAGCACCGCTGAGCATCCATGCGTCCCTCCCCCTTTTTTCCCCTTGTTGGGCTTTCCCCGCCAAGTGTTTCCTTCTCCCCATTCAGCTCACTGGCCTGCCGCCTGCCCCCTGCCCCGTCCAGGCAGATAGCAACCAATCAGGGCTCACCATCTGCCTGGCCACGCCTCCACCACGATTCCGGAGTGTCGGCAGATGCACTGTTGTAGCCTCACCCCAGAGAAAAAAGTTGGGGTAAGTCCCTGACTTTTTTTTATTTCGGAGCTTTGGGGGAAAGCCCTGGGATAGCTCCGCAGTGGCTTCTGCGCCGTATAAACACAGCACCGCTGCAGAGCCGCCCCAGGGCTTTCCCCACGTATAGCCAACCCCCCAATGAATTTGGTATGAAACTTGAATAAATGTTTAACGTAACTCCAGGAGTATTTCTGAACTATTCAAAAGGCCTTGTTGCAATGGGTGGAGCTATTGTGGTGCACTGGCTAGTGTTTCGGATTTAGATGCAGAACATCGAAGTACAAATGGTACCTGCTTGGCTACCAAATTTACTTGGCAAACCACAGAACTGGGTTGCATGCAACACTCCCTGGCTTCCTAAACCATGGAATAAGCGAGAATGAATGTTGAGCTCATATGCTCTTCCCTTCTGTTTCAGCACTGTGTTCTTTATTTCTATAAACCAGACTTCTCCATTATGTCTGACAATGGGGAATTCTGGCTTAATAGTTTGCTAACTAGGCTCTTAAAAAGGACCAAATCGTCTTTTGGATAAACTATGCAATATCTTCTAAAGAGGCCACATCATCTCATTTAAAATTTGAGTCAAATGCAATGAGACTGGTATGGCCATGGCACCCAAGTAACAATTCTGGGGACACATTTCCAGCTGTTAGCAGAGAATGACAGCAGCTGTGTCTTATCAGAGCCACAGTACTGTTAATACAGTCTGTCACTGCTAGATCTGAAAGGGCCTTTGTTTTATTGCAGCCTTTCAGGAGCTTGCAAATTGGTGCCAAAAGAGATTCATTTAATGTCATAGCAGCAAGTGTGTTCTGCCTCAAATTATGAGAGCTGAACGGATTGGCACTTAACAGCCTCTGAACCACATTTTAATGGCCTGCTGCTGCTGCAGTTGTTCAGATGTCCTGCTTGCATCAAGATCCCCATCAGGCAGCCTAAACTCGATTCTGTAACAATGCTTCAGGTACAGAAACTCCACTTTAACCTCTGAACATTGACACCAAGTACATTTTATAGAGAAGGAGAGTCTTCAACCTGCTTCACCTTGGTAACAGGTTTTAGTATTCGACAGAGCTCTTCTGGCAATTTTATTTTTAACTGACTTGGTCCTAGATCAAGGAAAGATCCATTCAACCACTCCTTGGTTTCCTCGGTTTGGAACATGTTTGCTGTCAGTCAATGGCTTCTGGATCCAAATTGGCAGGAAAGTGCATCCCTCAATCAATCTCATGGCCATTTCTTATGGTCTTCTTTATTCTAAAAGGCTGGAAGGACCAACGACACTTGTGAATCTTTATCATCATATTCCCATGTTACTCACCTCAATATATTCTTAGAATGCACGGTATAGATTTCATGATATTGCTAATTATAACTCATCCATTTGTGGCATTTGGGAACCGACAGTCAACAATAAAATGCATGGAGTATTTTCATATGTTCCCAAATTTGTTAGGGCCAAACTAAATGTTACGCCATACCTGCATGTAATGTTAGGGGGATGGTTGCTTCTCCCTGGCAAAGTGCCCTCAGGAAGGGGTGATGTGCAGTGAGGAGCAGCCGGAGGGATTAACTTTTCCCAACCAGATGCTTCCCCCCCTGAAACTCTCCTCCACCCCATAGCTGCTTCCCCACCAGTTCCAAACCTGTAGGAGTTCACAGATTTGTGCTGGCTTTGATGACCAACCAAAACTATGTTGTCATGGGACCAGACCCCACCTCTAACGAGTGATGCCTTTTCCCTGACCTTGTGCTGTGCCTCTGAAAATCAGCTAAATGTTAGGTACAATCCCCAGCTTTCTTCTCTGATTCCAAGCTTTGACCAACGCAAGGGAAGGTAGAGGTTTCCACATAATTAGGTGACCATATGGAAAGGAGGACAGGGCTCCTGTATCTTTAACAGTTGCACTGAAAAGGGAATTTCAGCAACTATATTAGAGAGACCAGATACAAAAGAGGGCAGGGCTCCTGCTGCTTTAACTGTTGCGATTAAGAGGAAATTTCACCGGATGCTGCATGCATACAAATAACATCTGCTGAAATTCTCTTTTCTATATAACTGTTAAAGATGCAGGAGCCCTGTCCTCCTTTTCATATGGTCACCCTAACATAATGCACAAACAACCCCCCCCCCCCGCCATCTTCAGCTTGGAGTTTGGGGAAGGCTTGAAATGCTTCCAGAAGGAGGGCTCCTATCACTAACAATCAAAAGACCATCCTTTCTTCCTTAAGATGGAAGAAGCAGTGAGAAAACCCAAGAGGGCTACAAATTGAAGTTGACAGCCTGGACCTCCATAAAATTCCAAGGATGAGGCAGGGTGACTGCACAATAAAAGCCTCATCTGGAAACATCCTATGTCTCTACACTTATAGGGTGCTTGCAAGTGCAAAGCAGAGCCAACAAGCCTCTGCCTCATCTCCTCTCCGCAGCTCAGCTTGAGGAGCGGGTCTTTGGCTCTTCACTTGCTATATGCTCTGAACTGGAAAAGACTGCAAAGCCAAATCAAATCCCAGATTTCCTCCAAATATTGCCAATGAATGATAGCTATTTGTGGATTTTAAGAGGAATCAGAACACACAAAACAAAACCAAACTCAGCATTTCAGCTTTGTATTCAGCTTAAGTAGGGAGGGCTGTTTTCTGTTGATGTTTTTTCAATGAATTAATTTTATTCCTATTTATATATGTCCGCCAAACTCAATGCATTTATGTCAGTTTCCATCAGTTCTGCACAAGCATATAATCTGTATTACAGAATACAGACAAACACAGACAAGCTCGTTCATTCGCAACTACGTGTTCCAAAAGATTGAAATATCAACCATATTATATCACTTCTACTCCCTCTATCATAGAATGTCTCAATGTTTTTAGACATTTCCCCGGAATCATTTTTTTAACCTGGCAATAAAATGACAGTGTATGTTGCCAGTTATTATACACTCGGCTATCAATAACAAAAATCAGTTAGCTGAAGACACATACTGGCAGTATAACCAGAAAATTGGCGACCATATGCCCCTTGCTCTGAAGATGTTAAAGTAATTACTTTAATTTACACCCATATGAAAATCTCGATTGTCTTTACTGACTACTTCCTAAATAACTTATTCTGGTTCTTATGACAATAATGAGGAGATGGATGGGCTCACAGAAATGGCCTCCAAACAAAGTAGGCCAAATCTCTCAGGGTTGGCTGATGCAGTATTTTGGTCAGGTTGTGGGCCATTTCTTACCTTTAGAGTCACTACAATGCCCATTCTTCACTTCATCCCTCAATGACATTGATTCACAAGTGCCTGCACACGCTCCTGGGCTTCTGAGCTGTTCCACAAGCCCTTCCATCTTCGCCCCAAATTTGTTCATACTGCAAACAGGTATACAGAGTGGTGTGGGACTGCTTCAGTCTCAAGATAGCGGAATATTGCCTTCTATCCAGCCACGCTCTAACCCAGCAATGTTCCTGGAGAGTTTCATGTGAGAGGTGCTGGAGCTCCCCTTGGGGAAACCCAATCCAGGAGCAAGAGCAGTTTTGAATTACCAAGCTAGAGAAATGGGACTCATCTACCATATGGGATGCAGAGGATCAGTTACAGCTGCACCAGGAGACCATGCATTCATTACTCACTTGCAACAGGTCTGAGGACTGTAGACATATTATTACACTAGGAGATAGTTGTTAATAATGCAAACATTCACTGAGTAATGCCAACTGAAATACCCCACATCTTTTTCACTTTCTGTTCCATTAACCCACTGGAGAGATTTTAGCTGATTGAGAATAGAACTTAGTAGTTAGTAATAACCTGGCATTTTCTCTCTATGCAATCTGGGGTGAAACAAATGCAAAAGAATTGTATACATTAAAATTGTATACATTAAAATACATTAATAGCTATTAATGACTGGCTCACGAGTAGTTATTATAGTTAAGAAAGGAGTGATGAAGCGAAATGATTATGAAGAGATATGGAAACCATTTGTTAAATTTGTATTAGGAAAAGGGAAAGAGAGTAAACCGTCGCAGGATACGTTACAATTTTGGAAAGGAGAATAATGGTCCCGGGGGGTGGGGTGCACGAGATATGATTATATTATTTTATTAAGTTTCTTAATTTTTATTATTGTGGGATATTGAGTTGAAGTAGTGTGATTATTGTATGTGTTTGCATTAATAAAAATAAAAATTTAATAAAACAAAAAAAACTGTATACATCCCCTTCCTGTATGAAAGAGCTGTTGTTGCAGCGTCCTTTTCAAGTGAGAAAACAGCATGCAAGAAAATCAATAAAAACAGTATTTTAAAAAAAGAAAAGGATTAAGCATTCCTCCCCATCTGCTGCTTTTCTGCTTTGGAGCACTTCCTCCAGAAGAAGCTTTTCCTCTTCAAAAAGAGTGGTCAGGCTTTCATTGCATCACAACGTTTGTCCCTTGGGTACCATTGTTATAAATCAAGGAGTGATTCTGTGGCATTCAACTGCTCTAAAATCAATGCAAATACAAGGGGAACTCTGGATGGAAGAATCTCTTCCACATGTTCCTAACCTTGCAAAGTTGAATTTTAGAGGATATTTCTCCCCCCACCATAGCACTGTGTCTAGAGTAGCCTAAAGATAGTGTCGCCTATGAAACAATTAGCATCTTTTGCCCACAGATCTGAGTCAGCTCCTTAAAGAGAAGTAAGCACACGATAAGAGGCCCTACTTGAAGAGAAGGAGCATTTGGTGAATTTACAGCATTGCACAATTTCAGTTAATGTCCGATGCTACCGCCATCAACACTATACCTATTGAAATGACAAATTTGTCACCTTCAGAGAAGAACTTTGAAGCTGATGAGGGACTCCACATTTCTGCTGCATACCTACAAAGCAGGATTTTACATCTAACTGAGGTGACCTGAGAAATTTTGGCTATATCTATCCTGTCCCAAAATGTTTTATACAACTTGATTGATTCTTCTGTAGGTAACTGTATAGGCAGACTCAATGTTGTAACAGTAATCAATCTGCCCAACCATCTACAATGGATCAAGAACAGCAAACTATCACCCAGAACCAGAATAGGAAAACGGTAGCTTACCTACATTCCCCCCCACCCATACCCTCCTTGATCCATCCTTGTACATACTTTCTCAGAGAAGAAAAGCATGCAAGAATCACTGCTGCCGCCACAAAGCAAGATGAGGAAATTGTAACCGTGGGGTTCACTTCCATTTCTACATCCTACTTAGAGACTCTGGCCCACTTAATCAGGGTGGAGGGCTTTTTATTCCCCCAGCATTTTAACAGTCTATAAATAAATTTTAACTTGGTGTTTTAAATTTGTAATTTTGCATTGCTGCTGTTTTTATCTGGTTGAGCTTTTATATTGTATTTTATAGTATGGTTTTATACTGTTGTTCTATACTTTGAATGTTCTTAATTTTTGTGAACTGCCCAGAGAGCTCCGGCTATTGGGCGGTATAGAAATGTAATAAATAAATAAGCAAGCAACTATCACATATCCAATGTGGGGATAATAATATTAGTCTACCTCACAAAATTGCTGGACGTATTACTGAAGTAATGTATGTCAAGCACTTGAATGTCCAAAATGCACTATATACAGACTAGCAGCACAATCCTCTGCATGTCTACTTAGAAGTAAGCATCGGAGGGAAGCTCGGAGGATGGCAACAAGGGAGAGGGCCTTTTCGGTGGTGGCCCACCGACTGTGGAATGATCTCCCCGATGAGGCTCACCTGGCGCCAACATTGTTATCTTTCAGGCGCCAGGTCAAGACTTTCCTCTTTTCCCAGGCATTTAAAGGCATTGAACGCTAAGTTTGTTTTTTAATGGACACCAGAATTGTTGCTTTAAATGGATGCTACTGTTTTTATACTGTTGTTTTTATGTCTCTGATGGTTTTTAAATTTTGTATATTTTTAATGTTTACTGTTTTTAGCTTTTGTGAACCGCCCAGAGAGCTTCAGCTGTGGGGTGGTATATAAATGTAAATAAATAAATAAATAAATTAGAACTTATTTCCAGGCAAGTGTGAATAGAACTGTAACCTAAGGCTGCAGCCCTATGCACACTTTCCTAGGAGTAAGCATGACTGAATATAGTGGGACCTCTGAATAAACAGGTCTAGGACTGTGCAGTAAGTATTTATCATTGCATTGCCCTTGTAGTAGCCTCTGATGTTGATTGGCTGGGCAAGAGTGGACATTCAACTCTCAAAGATTCCAAAGCCCAGGAAATAATGACTTCAGAATGTCTGCAGAAGACCCAGGGAATTCAGGCAGGAAGAAGGCTCATAATGCTGGAGGTCAGAAAGGATGGTAAGTTATGGTGAATATGGGGATCAGAGTTGTAAGGAGATAGGTCAAGAGACAGATTGGCTGGATAAAGTGGAACAAAGTATGCAGCGGGGTGAAAAATGGAGGCCTGAGGAAACCATGGATGATGGAGATGAAGTTAAAGAAAAAGAGGATACTGTGAAAAATTCTCTCGTGAAGCCTAGGAACAAGGGTGTCTATGCATTACTGGTAGGAATGAAAGAAACGAGGGGGTTAAGGACTCTGGACTAGGGAGCATAAGGTTTGTAGGACTACTGTCTAGACCAGGGGTGCAGAACCTCAGTCCCGGGGACCAAGTCTGGCCCGCCTAGGATTCCAAGCCAGTGTTCTGGGATTCCCCAAATCCTCTGCTCCTTTCTTCTGACTGCTGATTGGTGGTTTCCCAGCGTTTTTTGCATTTTTCTTCCATGCTTAGAGGTCGAAATGCTTCCCTTAAGACTAAGGGCCTTGCTAGACGAGGCCTTAGCGCGCTGTGAGGCCCGGTTTCCCTGCTGTGCGTCCAGATGACGCACAGGGGAATCCGGGCCCAGGCCGCACTGAAGCCTCCCCTAACGCGCCATAAGCGAATTCGCTTATGGCGCGCCTTTTCCGCAGCCCCGGCCTGAAGCCGGGGCTGCGGAACTTCTAGCAGGGTCCGTGGCTTTTTGCGGCTACTCGCTTACTCGAGAGTAGCCGGGAAAAGCCACAGACTGGGCACAGCGCTCTTACGAGCGCTGTGCCCATCGGCCTGGGGAGGCATCCCGGGAGGGGGGAGAGAGGGGCAGGGGGAAGGCCGGACACGCCAGGAGAGATGGGGGGAAGCCGGACATTGGCGATGGCAAGGGAGGGGGGGAGAAGATCGAGGGGGGGAGAAGATCGGGGACGGGACTGCCAAGGGAGGGGGAGAAGATCGGGGACGGGGCTGCCAAGGGTGGGGGGGCAAAGATGGGGACGGGGCTGCCAAGGGAGGGGGGGCAAAGATGGGGACGGGGCTGCCAAGGGAGGGGGGGGCAAAGATGGGGACGGGGCTGCCAAGGGAGGGGGGGCAAAGATGGGGACGGGGCTGCCAAGGGAGGGGGGGAGAAGATTGGGGATGGGATCGGGGATGGCGGATGGGGGAAGGATGAGCGAGTAGGCAGGGGGCCATGGGGAGGGATCAGCAGCGGGTGGGGGGCTTAATTTTAAAAGAAAAGGCACTTACCTTCTCCGGAGTCTTCGGGGTGCACATGGTCCCTTTAACAAAAAAAAAAAAAAAATGGCCGACGCTGCAGGGCTTCCGTAGTCCCTGCGCGTCGGCCGTCTAGGAGGCGGGGCAGCGCGCACTAAAGTTAGCGTGCCGTCGCCCTGCCTCCATGCCGGCTTATCTGGCATGGTCTAGCAAGGCCCTTAGTTACTGCCAGTAGGAGCTTTAAGCAAACATATGCTGATAGTTCAGATATTTTGGCCCCACCCCTTTTGCCTTCAGCTTCACCCACCATTCCCCAATGTGGCCCCTGAGAGCTGCCCAGAAATGGGATTTGGCCCTTGGACTGAAACAAATTCAACACTCTTGACCTAGACTGTGATGTGGATCCCCACTAAATCTCCCTTGCATAAGCAGTGGGCACCATGTCTGGAAGGGACTCTGTGGTGTGCAGGAGAGCTGGCAGGGGTATATATACACCCTGTTGGATACTGTCCATGAGCCGCATAGAAGGGGAATTTTGTCAGCTGTGGCTTCTACTGTCACTGACACATTGTGATCTGCTAACCCTAATGGGGAACTGAGAGCCAAGAACCCGAGAAAGAGTGGAAGCTGGATTTCACATAGTGATTTAACTAAGCAGCAGATACATTGGCTACAGACTTCTAGCTGTTATTTGCGATACTTCCAGTGCAATCCTAGGCATATCTACTGAAAAGTAAGCCCGACTGAGTTCAGTAAGGCTTACTCCCAGATAACTGTGTATAGGATTGCAGCCTTCTTGATCTAAGCACCTGGACAGTAGCTCTACAGCACTGTGTACAGTATATAATGACACCGAAGCCACAAAAAGACCTAAACTGTCCTTCCATTTAAGCCTAAAGTGTCTGCATTTCAGTAGAAGAAACACACAGAAATAAGATGCTGCACATTCAGATTCACTGCGAGTATAAAACTGCTATCTCGTAAAAGAAAGCAAAACAAGCAACTGCTTTTCTCCCTCTGAAGCAACGTTAGCGTTCCAGCACTCTGAGTTGCCTCTGGCTAGAACGCCTGGATTAATAAATGCAACGCAAACTCTGTCTCCTCCAAATTAGCCTCACTGCTCTTCTAGCCAGTACCGTGGCATCAGCAAAGGTGCTACAAGTGCCATTAGGGCTGGGGACTCACCAACACCACTTGTCTGTGGTTTTGTAGATACAGAAAGGAACTTAAACTGATAAGGAAATGTATAGATGCTCTGTATCACTACCTTCCTGGAGATACTAGGAGATTTTCAGGTGATGGTATGTCACACTTAGCCTTTAATAGCCACCCTGATCCTAATGGGGCCATTGCACTCCTATCTGATGCTCTCCTTAGCACCTTCCACTCATGCCTCTCAAACCATTAAACAATTAAGCTTTAAAAAGGACTCCGTGGCTAGATAAGCCGTATTACGGTATTTTCCATTCCCAGAGTAGATGACGTGCAACAGGCAGGCTAAGGACAGTTATCCTGTAATAGTTAAGTAACAAAACTACTACCAACTTCTACACTGATGTGGTTCAAGCAAAATCAGCCACACAGAATGAAAAAGACAGGGGTCATTTATTGGCTGGAAATTATCATATGTCTGATAGGTGGAGCCTGAAAGAGCAACTCTGGGGAATTATCACGAGGCATATAAGCATTCCTAAATGGAATTATATGGTGGTATTTTTTAAATGTTAATTCCAATATATTCAGGGCCAACGGTATTGGTGTGTCTGTGCAGACCAGGCTCTCTCAGGAATTTCCCAATCATTCCCCCTAAATCTTCAGCTTTAAATGTTCAGATGGGGGGACGGGGACGGACAAATATGCTTCCTGAAAAATCTCTTCCTGAAAAATTTCCAGAAAGTGCATGTAAAGTTTACACAAAATAAAAAATAAAGTAGTGGGTGGGGAGAATACCTTTTAAGGAAAAGATTAGCCTGGTTAAAGTTCATTGAAGAATGAATATTCATTACCTTTGTTGTGAAATACACTTATAACCCTACAAACAGAAACAGAGTCACAAAGAAGTTAAGTGAGTCACAGCAGTAAAATCATTTGTTATGCAAGTATGGTACTAGGGAACGACTGTTGGTTTGGATGTGGAAGACTATGCCCAAGTCCCTCCTCAGCCCTCTGAATATCATATGTGTCCTACTCATGAGGCAAACCTTCATCCTACCCATCCTTATGTTCATGTCAATTGCAGGTATCTGTAACAACAGTAGGCTGTAAACAGCTATGTATTATTTTATTTCTCAGGTATTTCACCCATTCTTGGCCTAAGGTTTTAAAGTTGCAGGTTTATCATACAAAATGGAGCTGTATTATATCAAATGGTCTTCTGTGAACTGAAATATCCCATTTTGGAGTAGTGTTTTTTAAAAAGAAAAGGCAAAGTTCGGTTCCATATTAATCTGTCCAAAGATTAGGATCTTCTGCAGCCTTCCTTGGGTTCCCCTCGTATCAGAATTTCTCATCTGTAGCACCCCAATTATAGAATGCCCTCCCTAAAGTCGCACCCTGGGTCCCTACATTACAATCTTTTCACCACCAGGTAAAATCATTATTTTCCCAGACATTTTAATTTAATTTTTTAGTTTTGTTTAAGTGTTTTAGTTTTAAATTGCTGGTTTATATTGTATTGTTGCGAAATAATTTTAAATTGAATACTGCCCTGAAGCCCAAATAGGATGAAGTTGTGTTTATGTATGTTAAAAACATTCTAAATACATACATACAGGTTCTCTGATTTCTTACAGGGAATTTAGAATACTTGCTACTCTTTAGAGCAATTTCATCTGGGCTTTTGTGTTATTTTTAAGACAACGCTGCCATTATAGCTTTTCTGACTCACCCGCTTTTATAACTGTTATAAACATCCTTTTTGATCTGCACTAGTAGAGACATCTTTTCTTTAAAAAAGGGGGGGGGAAGCAAGAAGCTTGCAAAAGCAGCTACATGGTTAGAAACTAGTAAAGACAAAGGAAGTACAGGGTTAAAAAGGAAGCAAATTTCCTGCCAGGTTGGACAGATGCCCTTTCAGTCTTCCCAATGCAGTCAGGGAATGAAAAAGATTGTGCATTTAGTTTTATTTTCCTATTTGATGTTATTTGTGTAGCTTTATTTCCTGAGATTCAGAATCTCTGCCCCAGCAGCAACCAGATTCTGCTGTTCACTTTATACAAGGTCACTTTATCAGCCACATCACGCTCAGAGTAGCCAAATGAAGACATGAGATCAGCAATTGAATTTGCATTTACCAGTCTTGCAATCCCAAGCAGAAGACTGAAGATTCTGTTTCTCCTAAATGTTTTTATAGGCTTTCTAAGTTGCTATAGATGTGAACTACTGATAAATGGTTTATTTGTTTGACCAAATGGCAGAACAATGTGCACTACTGTGAAGAGGGCAAGAGGGAAGATTCTAGAAGTACATTCAAACTAGCACAACTATTAACTTTCCCCCCTGTCAGTATGTGTTTAAATATACTTTTAAGGAACAAAAATATAATGCTTTTTAAAAGATAGTACCTACTACATTGTAGGTACTAAGTAAATAAATGCTTTTGGGCTCCTTATATAATCTAGAAGGTACAGTAATGGAAAGTGTTTCAAGATACTGAAAGTATTTATTATTATTATTATTATTATTATTATTATTATTATTATTATTATTTAAAAAGACATCCTCAGGAGAAGCCACTTTCCTGGCATCTCCTAGTAGCAGAGAGAGAATGATTCACACAAAGCAAAGTGGATTCCTGGGCAATGAGGGTTCCCATCTCTGTCCACTTGCATAAAATATTTATATTCTGTAAAGCTCTTTAAATCATTTCAAAGCACAACAATTTAAAATACCACTTTAAAACAACAGGAAGGGCGATGCTATACAAATGACCATACTTTGCTGACAAAAAAAAGTATTTCCATATATCCCTAGATCTAAAGGCAGCAAGCCGCAGGAAATACCTCAAGCAAAGCTGTGTTCAAAGGCCTCTCCTAGCATTAACAAAGGTGTGCTGCAAATATTACACTATTTATCTTATAGTGGCATTCACACTAAGCATGTCCAATTATGGACCCAAAAGATTGTTCCAAATATCAGCTGGTTGCAAAGTATTCCCTTTTTGGGCACTGAGCTTGAGTGGGTGGTGGCAGTACAAAGTCAGGCATTCTTGGATGACAATGATTATCTGGATCCATTTCAATCTGATTTCCCATCTGGCTTAGGCAATGAAACTGCTTTAATCTCCCTGATGAATGTGTCGGAGTTCATCCCTGCCCAGACCTGGAAACTGGGGTCTCTTTAGAGGACGAAGAGGTGCCACTTTCCCAGCAGACTCCCATTCCTCCAACGGTCCTGAAAAGCCTTTGAACTAAGTCATAACAACTGAAGAACCAGATGTCACCATACCAGTAGCCTGAGTTCCTGGCTGGTTCTCAAACCCACTCACCCTCTCAGTACCCCCCAGAATGCAGAAACTGATGAGACAGTGTGCCAGACAGGAGTTTCAACGCTGCCACCAAAGTGCCTAGCTAGCCACGCATCCATCTAATCCAGAGGAGAGGGAAGCTCATACCTAGCTGATAACCAGGACAGGATGGGGCCTCCAACTCCTATGTAAATTCTCAGTCTCAATTGCATCATTGCTTAAAACAGCTTCCTTAGACTCCAAGCTGCAATGCAAAGCCTTCCTAACCCAGGGAAATGGACAATATAACCTGGTCTGGGAAAAGGGAGAGTGGGACCCTGCTGCTGCTTCTGGACCTCTTAGGAACCTTTGATCACATGCAACTCTGTACCTTTCTGGACCAGCTGCATGGGATGGACAGCAGGAATACTGTGCTCCAGAGAGTGGATCTACTCCTATCTGGATAGTAATACCGCAAAAATATTGCTCTGCCTCTTGGCATTTGGGCCATGGTGTTCCCCAAGGCTCTATTTTGTCTTCTATGCTGTATAACTCCTGCTATGAATTCAGGAGTGGGTAATTTGTGGTTTTCCAGGTGTAGGGCTGCAATTCTCATCATCCCTCACCATTAGCTATGCTGGCTAAGGCTGATGGGAATTGCAATCCAACAACATCTAAAGAGCCACACATTTCCCATCCCTGGTTTAATTGCTGTTTCAGCTCATCCACAGATCTGGGGTGATGTACCTTCACTATGCTGATGACTCCTTGCTCTATTTCTCCTTTTCACAGAATTCAGCTATTGTGGTACAACTGTTGAATCACTGGCTTGGATCAGTAATGAACTAGTTGAGGGCCATGAAACTGAATCTCAGCCAGAGAAGACAGAAGCACCAACAGGAAGTGATTCAATATTTTGGAAAAGATGGATCTGCAGTCCCTCTGTAGGACCAGGTTTGTAACTGTAGATCCACTCCTATCTTTAGACGTCAAGAAGCATCTGCAGCCTGAAATGCCTTTCAACAGTGAAGGCAGGTAGTTTACCAGCTATTCGAGCCGGGGAACCTGGGAGTTGCAGTCCAACACACCTGGAGCTACTAGGTTGGAGAAGGATGGTTTAAACTGTTTTTCAGTTGTCTAAATTACTTTCTGTAAATCACCGTGGAAATGTGTACATTACAGAGTAAGGTATAAATACTTTAAATAATAGAGTTGAGAAGACCCTTTGTGTCTCCTCTGCAAACAAGAGGGAACATGCAGTGTGAGAAATGCAGCTTCTCACACTGTAATATGAAAGCAGGTAAATACTTTTGAAGGTTTGGAAGTTTCAGAGGTGTGCTGTTTTTTAAAAATTATAGTTATTGTAGACCAGGGACTTTGTGCCACATTTGTCTACGTGACTGCCTACTCACAGGTCTTGGCCTTATCAACTCCTGAAGTTCTTAGCAGCAATAGTAATGCAGTCATATAAATAAATTACTCCAGGGGATGATGAACCACCCCTCTGCTCCACTTACTTGGCCACTTCTCTTCTCCTTTCCCATTCCAGGTCCCCCTCTTTGAGTACTAAAGAGCTTTTGGCATTTAATACGATGAGAAACAGAGGGAAGAAAGCCAGAGCCAACTGCATGCAGCCTCATTGGCTAGACCCTCTGCTAAACAGAAAGCAGTGATATGAACAGTCAGGTATTGCTTGCTCTCTTTAGGGGCCAAGGGCTCTACAGCTAGAAGAAGATATAAAAGAAACAAAAACACACACTATGCATGCATGCATATCTTGGATCTATTAGTGTGGCACAGGCAGATTGTGAGTTGGATGCACTTCTTGAGTTTGTTGCTACTTGCCCCAAGCAAGCAGAAGAATGGCAAGCTGCAAACTAGCAATGGCCAACCTAGGAGGCTGCAATCAATTGTTTAGCTCAGGTAGCACATGGGAATAGATTGGCTACTAGATAGGGGCCTGGTGGCAGGCAGGTTGGCATATCCAGGGTAGCTGTCCATAGGTGAGAAGGAAGTAACAGATGAAGAGCTTAGATGAAGCTTGCATACTAGGAACCGAGGATGTGGGGAGGAATTGGCAGCTAGATTCTATCGTGGATACCTGATGCTGTAGCTGCTCTCAAACAAGTCAAGGGAAATTTTCCCTTTCTGCTTAGAACTGGCTGACAGAGCCGCAGCCACCTCCTCCTCCTCCTCTTCCTGCTGCTGCTGCTTAGAAACTGTTCTCTAGTTGCTGTTGAAAGCTTACCTGGAAACATACCCAAGTGGATAAAATGCATTGCTAGCTTGGAGCAGCAAAAGCAGCATCCAAGCCTTGCTAATACAATTCCACCATTTTAATATTGGCTCTTGAATACTGCATTACTTTAAGGTATCTACGATAATTACCATTATTTATATATTGCATTTTAATGAAGTCCAATTTTTTATTTACTAAATGTATGCCCTGCCTCTCATTCCGTCTGGCATACCCACAAGGTGGCTTGTAACAAGTCCAAAAGAGAAAAAGAAATGCCTAAAGAATACAACAATGTTGAAAGCACTTAAAATAGATCAATCCCAAGTTATTCAATGCTATAGTATATATTCTTATTCCAAGTCTTACTGAATGATTAAAGAAGGCTCTTTGGTAGTCTCAGGCTAATTTTTAAGACAGCAGTTTGCTTCACTGGAAGCAAACCAAAAATAGGTCCCCATTACCATGGGAGGGTTGTGCAAATGTTTTTTGCTCCCCTCATGCCAATAGTGCAAGCATGTTTGGACTATCAGTGATCTGACATCTGACTTTATTTATTTCAGAAATTTGTATACTGCCCTTCATGAACTGATCCCAGGGCAGATTACATCTTAACAATAAGCTATATTCAGTAACCAGTATGTAAGTCATGAAAGCACTATGACTGGTGGAGACAGCCATCTTGTGGAAGTACCCTTAGTCACCAGTTTCCACTTTAAATCAGAGGTTCAAGCCAACCCATGAGCCTCGTGTGGCGCAGAGTGGTAAGCAGCAGTTACTGCAGCCGAAACTCTCCCCACAGCCTGAGTTCGATCCCAGTGGAAGCTGGTCCTCAGGCAGCCGGCTCAGGTCGACTCAGCCTTCCATCCTTCTGAGGTCGGTAAAATGAGTATCCAGCTAGCTGGGGAAAAGGTAACTGCGACTGGGGAAGGCAATGGCAAACCACCCCACTGCAAAGTCTGCCAAGAAAACGTCAGTGAAAGCAGGCGTCCCTCTAGGAGTCAGTAATGACTCAAGTGCTTGCACGAGAGGTTCCTTTCCTTCCTTCAAGCCAACCCTAGATCAAGTCTAGCTATCATATTTTGTTTACAACCTAAAAGTCAATCCTCTACTCCCCTTTATTTCCATGGGAATTCAGAGTTACATAGAGGTATTAGCATAGAATCATAGAACAGTAGAATTGGAAGGTGCCTATAAGGCCATCACATCCAACCCCCTGCTCAATGCAGAAATCCACCTTAAAGCATAACTGACAGGTGACTGTTCAGCTGCCTCTTGAATGCCTCTAGTGTGGGAGAGCCCACTACTTCCCTAGGTAATTGGTTCCATTGTCCTACTGTTCTAACAGTCAGGAAGTTTTTCCTGAAGTCCAGCCAGAATGTGGCTTCCTATTACTTGAGCCCATTATTCTGTGTCCTACACTCTGGGATGATCGAGAAGAGATTCTGACCCTCTTCTGTTGACAACCGTTCTGATATTTGAAGAGTGCCATCATGTCCCCTCAGTCTTCTCTTCTGAAGACTAAACATGCCCAGTTCTTTCAGTCTCCCCTCATAAGGTTTTGTTTCCAGAATCTCTCATGGATGTTCAGTTCTACCCCGCCCACCCAGCCCCAAAGTATGTGGATTCCAAGTGCTCACCCATGAAAAGCTGTTTTTTAGGTATGGTATACTCCGCTTTCCTTGTTTCATGTGTCCCTGATAGACCAAAGCCAATTACATGAAAATCCAGATAATACCTGGAAACACTTCTCATTCCATTTTCATGTAGATAACCTCCTGGCTACCTATTCCGATAATGTAGCATATTCGTGAAGAAAATAGAGACATTGGTCATGAAAGGGAAGGAAGGGCCATGCTAAGTTAAAAAAGCAAGGGGGGGGAATGAAAAGAGGAATAAAGTACATAGAAATATGAATGGGAAGAGTGTGGTGAAATAAGAGGGAATGGGACACGAGAGCAGAGTAATTTATAGTAGTGATTAATCTGATGTTATTAGTATGTCCATGTAATACTTGATAATGAGCCAAAGCCATTGTGAGGGGCCTAGAAGGCTAATGGAAACCATTCAAAAAAGCATAATTAATTATAATTTTCTTTAAAACAATAATTACTTTTAAGAAATCCGGTGATAGCATGCCTGTGGCTCCATCCCTTTTAGGAGATACCTAATAAATAGGAAGTGCCATATTCTTTATGGGGAAACTGTCAAGTACTGTAGTACATTGGTTTTTATTCTGCAGATTAGTCTCAAAGTTATTCATGGAAACTGCAACAGGTCATCAATGGCTAACAAGGGGCCATAAAAGACTCATAGCCTGGAGGAAAAAGATGGGGACCCTGTTAGGTAATTTAGGGTGCAATCCTACGCATGTTTAGTCAGAAAAAAGGCCTACAACTCCCAGCATGCCCAGACGAGCCATGTTGGCTAGGGCAAGCTGGAAGTTCTAGGCTTTTTTTTCTGACTGAACATGCATAGGATTGCACCTTTAGAAACTGAATACATACACTGCTAGTAGCAGGACGGGATGATTGACAAAGCCTAAGGAAGACCTAAAGGAGAATGTGAAGAGAACATACATTAAAAATTAAAAAGAATAACATTGGGTAGTTATTTCCCCCCTCAATATGCATCTGCCTGGCTGTAAAATCAGCTCTGCACTGACTGAGCAAAGCTTGTTATAACAGATGGTCTGTTGTTAAAATGAATAATGAAAATAGGTTCTGGACTCTACTTTGTACTGGGGCAACTATGTATCTACCATGAAACTGAGGTTAACAGCTAATATGAGAATTGGGTTTTGTTCAGGCAGATTGCCTGTGGTTTTGAATGGCTGGTCATTATGCACACTCCCCCTGAACACCTCCGGCTAGCCTTTATTGCAAATGCCACATAGCACTATCTAATCATCTCACTATTTCCTTTAGGCAGATTTATCGCATATTCTCAAATGTACAGAAGCTATTTTCAAGGAATATCATGCATGACCTGCACAGGTTACTTTTTTTACATGGTCCCTCTCCTCAATGTCCCCAAAATACCGAGGAAGAGCTGAAGCTCCAAGTGTGTCAGCATCCTTTCACACAGGTGGGGTTTTTTCTTCTTTTTATCACATTGCAGAGCACTGTTCTTAGGGAGCTGAACATAGTGTCCTGGTCAAATCCTGATAGCTGTGTCCCCCAACCTTACCCCACAGAGTCCCCCACTCCCCATTCTGCTCAGCTGGTGGGGTGTATGTATGCCTGCCTGTGTGTGAATGCTCATTTTTGTCTGTGGCCTTGCCTAGTGCAGGGATGTGGCCCCAGAGAGCTTGCCCATAGGGAACGTGGCCCTCAGAGCCAAAAGGGCTCCCCATCCCTGCCATACAGTAATAAAGAATTATTTGCTTTTCATACTTTCTCTAAGGAGCTCAGGGCAGTGTACATGGGAGTTACCCTGTTATCTGTAAACCGCCCAGAGAGCTTTGGCTATGGGGCGGTATATACATGTAATAAAATAAATAAATAATATAAATAAATTGTTCTTACAAGAACCCCGCAAGACAGATCAGGTTGGGAGAGTATAACTGGCCCAAGGTCACACAGGGATTTTCATGGATGAGTGACCTCAGACCTTTCCAGACCAAGTAAAAAATGCTGGCCACTACACCAAAACAGCTAGGGCATTGTTTTGGAAACAATGTGCTCAAGACACTGAGAAATAAAGGAATGTCTCATACTCTGCCATCCATTTCCAGTTTCTCGCAGTCTGATATTTAGCAACAACAGTGACCTGAAGTTTGCATTCCCTGACTTTTTGATGATTTATTTATTTATTTTATTACATTCATATCCCACCTTTTTTCCTCCAAGGAAGCCAAGGCAGCATACAGAATCCTGCTGTCTATTTTATCCTCACAACAACAACCCTATGAGCTAGGCTGGGCTGAGAGTCTGTGACTGGCCCAAAGTCAGCCAGATATCTTCCATGGCCAAGCGGGGACTAGAACCTGGATCTCCCGACTCCAAGTCCAAAACTCTAACCACTACACCACACTGGCTCTTTATCACTGTTTTAAATCTGTCTCTTGTATAATGTCTATTTCTCACTTTATAACCTCAGTTACACTATTGGTCATTAGAGTAAATACAGTGACAGAGATCAAAGCACTGTATAAAAATATAAAATCCTCTTGGCTTTTTTTTTTAATAATGGAAGACACATAACCAAATGAATAGTTAGTTTTTTGTTCACTATTAACTTTATTAGATACCCCCTAAAAAGCATAGAGCCACAGGCATGCTATCACCGGATTTATTCAAAGTACGTATTGTTCTAAAGAAAATTATAATTAATTATGCTTTTCTGACTGGTTGCAACTAGCCTTCTAGGCACCTCACGATTCATGGTTCATTACCAAGTCAAAGTCATAACCAGTGGAATCAATCATGCTTAATATAGCAAACAACAATTTGAACAGAATCCACATTTGGGGACAGGAAGGAATTTCTCCCACTGGCTCCATTGTTCTCAGGAGTTCTTCCAGCTTCTTTTGGAGCATTAAGCTAGATTTGCACAGCAGGAAGGATAAGTGATCCAGCGAATGGAACATGGATTGCCAGAAAGAGCTGTAAGTGGAACATGACTTCTTTCACATGGTCTTCAATAAAGCATCCAAGCTTTTCAGTCCCTTGGTTTTCCCTTCTAAAAACTAGGAATGATCCTTCCCTGACCCTGATGATCTACGGGTAATTTACAGAGATAACAGTGTAAATCTCAAGTCCTGTATCGCAGCCTTGAACCAAATCCAGCAATGGGGATAAATGAGCTAGGAATGGCAGCAACACTAATACAATTATTTCAGCAAGTTGCTTACCAACTATCTTCATAAAAAGACATCCATAAATAGCTACCAATATTATACAGAGAAAGACACTACCTTGGAGACTTAAATAAATACATAAGAGCTCCCGGTTTGATAAAGCAGTCTAGGTATAAAGTACCCCAAAGAGAAGGTATATATGATTTGTCTCTATTCTCCTGGTGGATAATATCAGAGCACATGCAAGAGAGCAGTTCCCCAGAATTAGGACAATGGTCATTAGAGCAGAACTATAGAAGAGTGAGAGCACTTCCAGACAGCAGAGGTCGAAACATAGGCAAGGACAGAGTTACAGTACTGGACCCTTGAGAATAATAATGTTGAATCCTACACAGGAGCTCTGAAACAGCCTTAAATAGGTGGACTAATTATTGTCTCAGAGGTAAACTTCTCACTGAATGAAATTACAAACCTCTTTTCACAAAGCTAGTCTGCATCTGTTTCATAGACACACATGGCTCTATCTAACTGAAATAAGTGAATTTATTCCTGCATTCATTTAGGGTCACCACCATAGACCACAGTAGCTTTGCTACCATATAACTAAGGATGCAATCCTATACAAGTTTATAGATTGATTGATTGATCGATCGATTGATTGATTATTTACAATATTTATATACCGCTCACCATCCAAAGATTTCAGATTAGTGAACAACAAATAGAATGAATAAGAACAGAATCCAAACACAATATTAAACTTTACATTTTTAAAAGAGCAAAGTTCTGATAAAACCAGGGAAAGCTTCCTGAAACAACAACATTTTCATGAGGCACCAGAAGCAATACAGCATTGGCTAACTGGGGAATGCTGGGAGTTGTAGGACTTTTTTCTGTATAAACATGCATAGGACTGTGCTCTAAGAGGCTTTCCAGATGTGCTGATTAGAGGGGGGAGAGGAAGCAAGCAAGCATAATGTATCAGTGTTCTTCCTATCCATGCTTCTCCAGCAAAGAGATGCACAAACTCCTACTGCAGGAACAGCATGTGCCTCTCTCCAATGAGGAAAATGTGCAAGATCTATTTCAGACAAGATGGGAAAGTTTGGAGAGGAGTTAGCACACATTAATAGTGTTTTCTGTCCCTCCTCCTCATTAACATATCCAGAATGGATCTATACTCAGACCATTAATATAATTACACTGATCAATAAGATGTCTCTAAACGACATTTGTCTGAGGGCCACAACCTACTAGTGAATGGACTCTAGTAGGTCAATTGACCTCATATGTAAATGTGTGGTGTTTTTCTTAGAGAAGTAATGTAATGCCCCATCTAACACCTGAAGGTGTTAAAGCTGTTAAGTCAGCCTTCCCCAATCTGGTGCCCTCCAAATGTGTTGGACTACAACTCCCATAAGCCCCAGCCATTGGCCATGTTGGCTGGGAATTGCAGTCCAACACTTCTGGAAGGTACTAGGTTGGGAAAGGTTGTGTTAAATACTACAGTCCATAAACAGTTCTAATACATTCCAGCCATGAAATTCCAAAGGAAAATAGGGCAACTTCAGCTTGTGATTTTCTACTATTTGCACAAATACCCTCACTGCCTCAAAGCATACCTTGCCTTTTACTCTCTCTCAAACTTTTGGAAGTTGCGTATTGCTTTTTTCCTGCCCAGATATTCCAGCTATTTTATTTGCGACAAGATGTTCAAGTTTGGTCCCTGGCGACATGCAAAAAATCTAAAACCCAAAGCTAATGACTAGTGCCTGCATCCAAGATTAATAATCAAAGGGTTTGAGGGAGTGCACATGTGGAAAGAAATCATTATTTCCATCTCTTAAATGTTTTGCTTAAACAGCAAATGTTTGTTTACCAGATTTCCCAGAAGCGGAAAAGGTGACAGAATGCCTCGTTTAGAACCTCCTGTTTATCACTATACTAGTATGCAACTAAGAATTCAAAACACACACACATTTCTTGGTCCAGCCTAGAGACATTCTATTCTGGACCTCATCCAAAAACATAATGGCTTTTCTTTGGCATCAAAGAAGGTGCCACTGAAGGACAGCCCATACATTATTCACTCCCTAGTCATTTCCACATAGTGACTTCACACACACGCACAGCCCAGCTATAATGTCTAACTCCAGTTATTACCATATAACACCTTATTACATGGCCAGTTTCCATACAAGTACCAGTTATTCCTAACAGAGACCAGGGATTGTGAAGAAACTGAATTACCATGTGATAAGAAAGAGTCATAAAGTAATAACTGGAATTAAACTGGTAGAAAAATTAGCAGACAGAAGCAATGAGAGTATGGGTAACATTAGATCTAGACCAGTCCTCATGTCCATGTTCTAGTGGGTGGCTTTGAGATGGAATTTAAGAGTTGAAATACCAGATCAGGAACAGAAACTCAGGTGAACAAGTACTTTGCCTATTCCATTCCATCACCTGGGATCAAAAATGCAACTTGGGATTGGAAACACTGATAATAGGCAACCTCACTTTGCATTAGCCAAACAACCCAGGTAACAACTTAAAATGAGAAATATTCTGGAAATTCATCTAGCTCTGCTCTTCTAAGTCATGTCGTTGTTGCTGTTTCTGCTCTCTTTCTGGCCCTCATGCACTACAAGATTCCCATAACCCTCTGCAAGGTCTGAGACTCTTCGGAGCAGATAGTTGGGATGAAATGACTGACCAAGAGAGGAGACAAAGACTGGGTTCGGACAATACATTAACCCATGGTGGGTTAAATACACCACAATGGTTTATTTAACCCATGATGGCTTAGCATGACATCTGTGAGCTCTTTTCCTACCAACGATGGGGTATTTTTTTCCAAATAAGCCACCCTGGGAATCCATAGTCTGCAGTAAGGATTACTTTAACTATGGTGGGTTAGCATGTTGTCTGTTGCAGAAGCGTGGACTAGAGATTGCCTACAGAGTCACTTGGCAAGGGCGCCTCAAAACGCTGCCACTGTGTTGCTCCTCTCGAGCGATCTCTGAGCAAACTTTTTCCTGCCACATTAAGCTGCGTCTCCGACTCCAAATAACGCCCCCCCTCCTGTGTGGTTCCCAAATGGATTCACATGTGGATAAAGCATCACTTTACCATGAAAATGCAAAATCTTGCATTTATCCAGTAATGCATGTATATTAAATTTTGACGCCTTCCCGCAAGCTTTCAAAGAATTGGAATGCCCCTCCCCCTTTTCGTGCAGTGTAAGCATCCCTCTGTTCTAGTCAGGCCACCCTTTCTCAACTCAGCAGAGGAGGAGGGGGTAGGAGCAGGAAGGGAATGAAAGCAAATGGTTTATTTCACATGTGGATAAATCCTCTATTTTCTAAGAAAATGCAAAGTCCCACATTTATCCTGTAGTGCATGTGATGACTCCCCATAAAGGGAACCTGTATATGAAATTTCATTCCGTTTCTGCACATTTTCAAGGAGCTAGAGCCTACCCCTTTTTGTTGATGCACACAGGGCGGAGAAAGGAGAGCTGGCAAAGGCTTAAAAATCCACAGAGGAAGCTGGAATACTTGCCTAGTGGGAGTATAAAGTGGGAGGACAGCCTGGGGTGGGTGGGGGGGGGAGATAAACGAAACTGCCCAGAGAGCAGTACACCCCACCACCACCCACCTCACCACCCAGTTGAAGTTTTGTACCTTCATCCATGTCTTCCTTGATGAAACCATCTCTCATTTTTCTTCTGGCAACCCCTTTTTTTGACCCTATCCCCTCTCAACTTAACAGTCTGACATGTGCTCTCTCTTCTTAGTGTATACAACACTCCTTGGGCAGAATGTGAATAGATTTACATTCATGCGCGGCAGTCATGTCCTTTGCAAATAAGCTATCTAAAAGGCTCCCCATGTCACGCATGGCCCCCTGCTGATCTTTAGTGTTAGTGATGTTTCCTGTCTCCTAATATCCCATTTTACAGTTGCTATAAAAAACTCCACTTCCCTACTAAGCAAAGCCAAAAACATCAAACTACTGTTCCTCCCCACCCCAAATTTCTCTTTTCTCCCTTCCCTGAATTTTCTCCATCCCCAAACCAACGCTCAGCAAAAACATTAGAACTATGTAACCCTAGGTCACATTTCACCCTGGCCTCAATTACCAAGGGTTAAAAATGGAATAAGTCTTTACTTTCCCATAGGAAATCCGCACTCCATTCACTCACGGTCAGAAGGGGTCGTCTGACACTTTTTCTAAAGAAAAACAGCAACATTTCCCATCCCTGCATGGACAGTCTTTCACAAACCCTTACAGTTCTCAGGATTCTTCTGTGTAGAATTAACATCTGTCTTAAAATGACACATCTATATCATAGGCACAATGTAATACAGATGTCTGAGGAAAAAGGGGGAAAGCTTTGTTGAAATGCTAGATGGAGCTAAAAATCAAATAACTTTACTCCCATTATCCTTTCATTTCCATATTGCAAAAGAAAAAAAAAGAGCACTTCTGCAGTGCTCATTCCCCACAGTGTCAGTTAAGCACTGTGAAGTGAAACCTAGTTTCCAAAACGTAGTATCCAAAAACTTTAGAACTATCCTTTAAAAATCATGTAAAATGGCTGAAGTCAAAGCTATAGATAATCTCTATTTTAAATTGTCTCTTCTTTGAATTGCCCAGAAGACTTGAAAAGGTGAAGAAAGGACACGTTTGTGTGATACTGTGGTACTTTTGAATAAACATAAGAAGATTCATGCTGGATCAGACCAAAGTCCCTCCAAAGTCCAACATTCTGTTCATACAGTGTTGAACCCATGGGAAACCCACAAGCAGGACATGAATGCAACAGCACCCTCCCATGCATGAGCCTCAGAAACTGGTGTACACATACATAATGCCTCTGATACTGGAGGTAGCCACTGATAGCTTTCTCCTCCAGGAATCTGTCTAACCTGAATGGATAAATATCTCACAGCTGCTCATGTACTAATGTCAAAGACAGCTCAGTGTGCAATCAGCAGAAGACAACTAAGCCCCATGTAGGCCACCACATCAAAATGTACATGCACAAACTGCCCAATGCCTCCTGGGTGCCAGAGGCATCAAGTACACTTTAATGTAGCTGAAATCAGATCCACACTTGTTCACTACTGAATTCACATCTTGCTTCAAGCTGCACTAAGCATAAAACTGGCCATAGATTCTTTCCAAATGTGGCCCATCTCAGAAACAAGTGGCCCTTGTTCATTCCTTAATTTACGTTAAGATAACATCTCTTCGCTATGCTTCCCCTCTTCTCAATGCCCCCCCCCCAAATTATTCATTTCTCATTTGGCTAATTATAGAACTTGTTCCATGTCCCATCCAGCCTAGGGCAACCCATTAGCATTATGATTTCTGTCCAAAGCTGTTTCCTTTTGGATTAGAACGTAGGTGGCTGCAAAAGCCATTGTGGAAAGGTTTTAATTTCCCCCTACTCTCACCCACATGCTCTCTACAATCAAAAGCCATTAGTGACAGTGTGGAAGCTACAAAGCTCAGGTCCCTGTGCACTTTAGTTCATTCAGCACTGTCATGAAGGAGGGCATTTTAAAGGAGGCAGAAAAGCAAGGGAGGAGAAAAGCTTTAAAGAAAGGGAAGGGCGTGAGTCATGTGCCTAACCTTCATAAGTGTGTCCCCTTTCCTGCAAGTTCAGCAACGTGGGGTAATATTTTTCTTAAAAAACACCACACCATCATAAGGTATGATAAGTGTAAAGGAAATTGGCGACATGCCCAGACAAAGAAACCAGAATGGCAGAAGGAGAAATGGAATCATCGTACCCTCTGGATGGCAGATTTGTGAAGGAAAAGCTGGAGGTTCTGTCCTTTGCCTTTCTGCAGGAAAGGAGATTTCACGGGTTGGGATTTCCTTGCAGTTTCTGCTTGTTTTTGCAAACATGCAGCTGCTGATGAAATCATTAAGCTCTGCGGTTTTAGAAATAAATATTTAAAGCAACTTTCCAAATCCTTATGAATTCAGAACAAGGTTTACAGGAATGACAGCAGAATGTCCTAGGGACTAAAGGAGGAGAAATAAGGTGGATCCAAATAGTTGGGGTTTCATTAAAAGAAAAAAATTGTATATTTGACTTGGAAAATGCTACTATCATACAGCAAATTCATTGAAAGTAAAATTCTGAAGATATACCAAACTTCATACACTTCCAGACGGAATCTTTGATGGCAACATCTCATCAAAAGAGTTCATCTTAAACAAAAGGTCATCCAGTCATGAATCCAGAAAATTTCCTAAATGCCAACACAGATTTATCATAGCCTCAGCTTAAGCCAAAGGCCAGACATAGCCAGAGAACAGACAAAGGCAATATTGCTGACTTATGACAATGACTTCGCTAGTCAAATTATACTGAGTTGCTTATTTTTTCAGTCCGACCTTTTACAATATACTTATTGAACAATATGGGGTGGGGGGGATATACTCCCTCTTAGAGGAATTTTAACAGCCTCATCAAGTTGAAATATCCAGCTTTAAACCAATCTAGTACTTCACTCTATCTTATAAAGCAACTTCAAAGTCTGTCCTTTCCATAAGAAAATAAGAGAAGTCCTACTGGCTTAGAACAAAGCACTATCTTTATTCTTCTCTTAAGGTGGATTCCTACATTGAGCAGGGGATTGGACTCGATGGCCTTATAGGCCCCTTCCAACTCTACTCTTCTATGATTCTATGATCTAGTCCAGCATCCTGTTTCCCACAGTGGCTAACCCAGATGTCCATGGGAACCCTACAAGCAAGGAATGAGGTAACAGCCCTCTCCCTCTATTATTCCCCAGCTTCTGATCCTGGAAATATCACGTGACTGTCATGACCAGCAGCCTTCAATAATCATCCTGCATGAACTTTTCTAACCCCCTTTTAAAGTTGTCTAAGTTGATGGCTGTAAAATCTGTATCTTTTATGAATAAATTAAAAAGCAAATACAGATCCTTAGATGACTCCACTTTTTACATCCCTCCATTATGTGAACTGTTTTTGACACAGTCAAAAGCTTTTTGAAAGTCCAAGTACACAGTGTCTACCAGATTAGCCTTCATATGGTTATTGACATTCTCAAAGAAATCTATAAAAGATTAGTAATTACCTTTGCAGAAGCCATGTTGATTCATCTTCAACAAGACCTGTCTTGCTTGATAATTTTATCTTTAATAGCGGTTTCCACCAGTTTACCCAGAACACAATCTTTAAGTTAACCATTCTTTAATTTCCAGCAAAAGGGTGCAAGCTAGCAGAACCAAGCGACATTAGACGAGCTTGCTGTTTATTTCAGCAAACATTGTCCATCTCTGAATGTAGAATCAGACCAGTCAGTTGTATGGTTCATTGCCTAAAACCAGTCAGGTATGTGTCCTACAGTGTCTATGACATCACACACAGCAACATCATAGCTAGCTGAACCAATGGTAACCAAAAGGCAGCTGATTCATTTGCAAGTATAACAAAACCCAACTGTGACATCAGAAAGCCTAAAGTAGTAATAGTAGTTTATTATGGTCACAAGACCAGCAAAGTAAAATAGCACTTCGAATACAATGATATAAAAGCAATAAAAGTTATTTAAAAAAATAAAAGTAAAATTGAATAAGTAGATTGAAAAAACCAATTGCATATGTCCCACTCATAATAATACAAGATTTAGCAAGTTAAAACATTGTCAGACATTTAACATCACCCCACTGACAAGCAATTATAGCAGCACAGAATCTAGCCAATCTGTGGATTGTGGTAAGCCAAGAGATATTCTATATAAAACATATCAGATCTCCTAGGTATTCCTTGTAAAATAGGAGTAATAAAAATATGCAAAAAATCATGATAGAAGGAACAGTACAGCAGTACGTGGCCCACCGTTTCCACCACACCAGCTTCACAGGGGCATAAGCACTCACAATATGGAGTACTATCGTATCTTTCTTCCAGTAGTGCAGAAGATAACACATTAAACTTGGCTAGCGTAAACAGTTTCCTATATTTGGAGATTGCTAAAATAGTCAAGTAGATTTCAGGTAAAAACACCCACCCCTATCTCTAAATTTGGGGTGAGGGGTAGCTGTTCTTATATGAACTTGTAGCTCACTGTCCCTGATGCGGTGGCATATATCCCCTTTGGCTTTTGCATGGCCCAGGGCAAGGATGGTCTTTCGCAAGAAACTCAAATTACACAGTTTCTCATACAAAGCCCTTTTCCATTTTGACTGAAATACATCAGTTAAAGTCAAAGGAGCCAAACCTGAGGGGCGAATATCAATTTTATCCAAAGATTTAACTTATATATTCAAACCCAAGATTCAACTGAGATTTGGCCTGTCTCTAGAGGAAGGAACACATTAGGCACACAGCTCGGAAGACCTAGAACATTTCTCAGGAAATATTTGTTTGGGTGGATTCCATAGTGGCAAAATTACTGTAAACACAGTTGCACACCATACAGCATTTGTGTTAACAATTTGGCATTGGAAACTTGTAAGGCTGATGGTATGTGCTGAGCTCCTTTGGCATAAAAGGAGATGAGCAATTTAACACTCCTCTGTGCACTTGCAATGGCATTAATGACTTGAGTTCTCCTAGAGCCAGACAACTAGAAAATTACTCCCAGATATTTGTAAGATTTAATGTGCTCGAATGGGTGCCCATTTATCTGCCAGCAATGTTTGGTCCATTTTCAAGTGAAAACTAAGACTAGATTTTGTATAGTTAATCACCAGCTTTTCAGATTTACAACAAATGTCCAGAGCTCTTTAGCCACCTCAAGCCAATACATGTCAGAGACAGAAGTACCATGTCATCTGCATAAAGTAGAATAGACAAAGGTCTATTTGCCAGTTTAGGAGGATGGGAGCTTATTTCAGAGAGTCTTTTAACCAGGGAGTTGATGTAAATGTTGAACAAGGTGGGGGCTAAGACACAGCCCTGTTTAATGCTGATATATGCTGGAATTTGTCAAATGGCCTGTGCAGTTGTAGCTCACCTGCAGCCGAGTTTTATCATAAAGGCTACAAATGTGAATCAGCAATCGATGTTAGTGGCCTCTAGTTTGTTGTTGTTGTTTTGGTTTTTTGCCATAGCCTGTCCCTTGGGATTAGATAGAAAGCAGATTTAAAGTCAATGAAGGCTGTGTAGAGTACACCCCCTCCCCAGCAACAGAAAAATATTGTTCGAGCAGGTGTTGTAACACAAGTCCCTGGTCAGCTGTGGAACGCCCTGGTCTAAAACATGCCTTCTCGTCTTCCAAAAGGTTTTCCTCCTCCATCCACTTTGAACGTTTCTAGAGGTGACTGGCATACAACTTACAGACGATGCTCAAAAAACTAATTGGCCTGTAATTATCAGGACCCAATCTTTTCCATTTTTTGTATATCGGAATGATAATGGCAAGGCCCCAATCCTCTGGTATTCATGCTGACCGATCTACACAAGTAAATAAGACTGCTAGGACCAGGGCCCACCACTCCATTTTAGCCTTGAGCAGCTTGGGTGGAACATTATCACCCCCAGATGCTTTGGCCAATTTGAGCTTGGAGATAAGCCTACTGATTGCTCAAGGAGAAACATGAGCCTGAATTTCTAGAAGGGAGCCCCAGGTAAGGGTCCCTTTCTCTGTTCTGTTCTCCTCCCTGGGAAATTAACTCAGCGGCTGTTTTATTGACTATACCCCCTTCTTAGAATAGCTGCTACTTTGTGGAATTTCCTTGGCTTTGTAGAGGGATATCTGCAGTAGGTCAGCACACCAGTTCAGATGACTGACATTTCTTCTAATGATCTATGGCACAAAGTCTCTAAAGGATCACCCACCTGCCTAAGAACATATCAGCCAGTGAAGATCTTCATCAGAGGACCTTCTTCAGTTGCTCCCGCTGTCAGATTTTAGGTGAGTGGTGATCAAGGAGAGGGCCTTCTTAATACTGGATCTCTGAGTTTGCAATTTCCTCCCCCAATGACAATTCACCTGCTGCCTCATCTGATAAATTTTAAACAGGCCAAAAAATTCTGTTTGAGGTTTTATTTATTATTTTCACTGTAAAAAAAACTACAGCTTTGTTTATTGCTTTATGGTTTGTATTTCTGGTGTGATATTATAAATTGTTTTAAATAGTTTTGTTTTAACTATTCTTGTAAAGGTCTTCTTCTAAGACCATTTACACTTAATAGACTCAAAACCTAATATGCTGTAGCAGAGATTAAAGATAATTAACGTTCTATCTCAGCAATCAATCAGACCCAATAATTGTGAACGATCCCTTTGTTACTATGAAGGTTCCTTTGTTCCTTTGCTTTAATTCTGTGGACTTCAGCAGTCATGAAATCTGTTGAAGATAGGACAAGTATACAGAACAGAATGGAAAGAGGATAGCACAGGAGGTTCAACCCTTCTGGTTTAATAGGCAGGCAGTTATACTGGCTACAATAAAAGTACTCTGGTCCAGTTGACTGGCTTGGATGCTGTAAGGTACACAAATTAAAATAATGTCTTTGCATGCAAAGCAGTACTAGTAATATGCACATCCAGCCAAGTATTTTTTTGACTGAGGCCTTGTTTGCATTTTCCTGTCTTAATTACAAGAACAAACTTCGTTAAAAGACTGCATATGGATCTGAGAATGGGAATACAGGAAACTTGGAATAGGGAGGCTCTACATATTGGGAAGTACAGACTTCATGCAAAGGGGATGTAAGCAAATCCTTTGTCCTGCCCACCCCCTTTTCAAATTATGTGGCACCTATTCATGGACCAGCCGATAGATCTGAACTTAAGTAGCCTAGGGCAAGTCACAGTCTCAGCATCAGTTTCTCACCTGTTATAATAGGGGGGGGGAATGTTCCCAGGGAGATGACTGATAAAAAAGCACCACAGAACAATTTGTCCTTTTAATAGAATTTTCAGTATGCGAATAATAATGTTTAGACTATGTAGGGTTCATTACATTTTCAATGCATGAAGCACTGAGAATCTGCCTCTTAATTCCTGAGTTCCCTGAATCACAACCCACTGCTAAATGCGTCATTCATCAGATGAAAACCTACCAAAGCTTGAATAGCTGCAAATGCCATGAAGCTACACTGCAGCCTTTCAGCTTAAAAGAACACCAGCAGCCTAGAAGAAAGGCTCGCAAGCTGTGTAGTGTTACTAAAGGTCTTTCCTTCCAGTTGTTGATTCAAGACTTGTTCCAGTTCAGATCAAGAAAACTAGCTATCTGACGCACTGCCATATTGTAACCCAATGAATGCAAAGAAACCACCTGTAGCACTAATTCTGAGCCCATCAGCATATGGATGCCGCCTGGGGAGTTTACATATTATTCCCAAATGAACAGCTGAGATCCATCAGCAGGTTGAGGGCTACTAGATAGGTTAGCAGATTACTACTAACAAATGATAGGGGCAACGTGGCACAAGAAGGAAGAGAGACGCCCTAGGCATAGGGCTTGAGATTTTTATGGATGGATTTCCCAGGATGTTCAGTGTAACCAAATCAAAAGCCATGGCCCTGATGCAGGAACCAACCAGTGGAAGTCTCAATGATCTGTCCTAGGCTTGGTCTCCATAGCCTCACCTGCAGAGCCTATTTGGAAACCTAGTCCCCTAGGGGCTCACTTTGATCGAATGCAATGTATGATATGTTCAGAGTACAGTGAAATAACCAGAAACAATATGCCACATGTCACTATTATTAGCATTCACTGGTAAGGAACAGAAGCAAGATCCCATCCTGTTCCCCTCTGCTATGGGGAACAATGCCAGGTGGAGGTTTCATCCATCCCATGAAGACAGAGAATGGTGCAGTGGCTCTGGCTTTGTATTTAGAATTGAGCTACATGGGATCCAACCAGCATGGGTGGTGGAGACGCCTGCCTGTTTTGGCAGAGTTAGGTCTCTTTTTAGAGATACAAGGAAGGGACTCACAGACATCACCACACAGAGAGCAGTGCTGGGTTCTCATGTCTCAGGGGGGAACGTAAGTCTTCTTAACACAAGGGGAGAGGCAAAGGTCTGAGAGCTTAAGTGCTGAGGCATCCATTCTTTCCCCCTGGCATACCAAGTGGGTCGAAGGTGACGATGGACATCCAGTGATCGGGATCAGAGGAAGAAAGGTCTCACCAGCCCCAGCTCTGCATCTCCCTGTTGCCAAGGTAGACATTGCTTGTGTCCAGAAAGAATGACTTCCCAGTCTCACCCACTCCTCCACTGCCTCTCTAACCATCCAGAGAGAAAGATCCATTTATCCACAGACTCAGAATCTCTGCTCTCTGCTCTGCTGCTGTATTCTCCTTGCTGTCCCTTAGGCTGGCCACTGCTTGATACCACAGTTTTGTTTTAAGACTGCATGATGGCTGCCCAGAGACTCCGTTTTCATCAGGTGAAGTGTTGATAGTGCAGCCGGAGTCCCAGAAACCCAACAAGTGAGGGGGTAACCAGGCAGGGCTGGTTTGTGGACTGTTCTATTCTTACAGCAATGCAGACAAGTGCATAGAATAGCACCCTCCAGATTTTCAGCGGTCCTAAGTATGCTTACTCAGAAGTACTTTTCCCACTGAGCTCAGTGATACTTGCTTGCCGGGAAGTATGCTTAGGACTGCAACCTTAAAAAAATAAAAATAAAGACATATTTGGCAAGAAGCAATTCACTTTAAGAGTAACATAAGATAAATCTGGGACTTATGAAATGACATTGTCTGCTTTGCAGAGATTTATTTTGAAGACAAAGGTTAATGAGCTAGAAAGTCAACATTGACTGGCAGTAGCTCTCCAGGATTTCAGGCAAGGGTTTTTCCAGCCCTACTACTCTGTCCAGTCTTATTTTCAACTATGACTTCCCCCATTCCCCTCTATGAAATGCACAATCTTTCCATGATGGCACATGCAGTCGTATCCAATCCACCCCCTAGTATCTTTCTATATACATTTAGAAGCATGATGGAGAGCAAAAAAGTGTCTCATTGGCTACAGAGTTTGCTAAAGAACAAGCAATGACTGAACACACAGACACCCCTTGTAGGTTTGTTTAAACCATAGCGAATGTAAGGCAGATGATTTGATTCTATAAAAATGCATTCAGCGCCACTTTCAGTAAATATTTGTGAAACGAGATGACTGCAAGCAGAACTTCGTATGCCAGCCAAGAGCACAGGAAAGTTGCTCCTGGTTTGGAAGTGTTTAAATAGCTCCCAGGGGCTTTCACTGATAACCTACTCAAAACACCAGATTGCCATACGCGAGATGAGGTAGAGTTTCCCACACTGGTTCCCAGTTCAGGATGCAAGACTGAACAATTGCCCTGCTGTGGCGCGATCCAGGCATTTCTACAGAATTAATTTTTTGGCATTATGTGATTTGTAGTATTTATTTCTAAGACTTATTAGTCACCCTATAGCTCAGCCTTCCTCAACCTGGCCCCTTTGAGATGTTTTGGACTGCAACTCCCATCACCCCAGACTTCACCATGCTGACTGGGGCTGATGGGAGTTGTAGTCCAAAACATCTGAAGTGCACCAGGTTGAAGAAAGCTGCTGTAACTAATAGCTCTCAGGGTAGCATACAATACAAAGTATGATGGGACAGCCCCATTAGTCTATAAGAAAACTAATGGATCCCTACCACCACTGCAGCATGCAATTTCAAAACAAAATATTGAACAGAATGATGTAGAATAAAGGCGGCCAACCTTTGTGGTCTTGCCATAAGTCAAGGCCCACAGATGAAATGGTGCCACTCCAGTGTCTTGTTGCCTTTAGGCTACTGAGCCAGAATGAATGTAAGTGTGATTATATGCCATAATCAGGCCTACATTATTATTATTATTATTATTTATTTATATAGCACCATCAATGTACATGGTGCTGTACAGAGTAAAACAGTAAATAGCAAGACCCTGCCGCATAGGCTTACAATCTAATAAAATCATAGTAAAACAATAAGGAGGGGAAGAGAATGCAAACAGGTACAGGGTAGGGTAAGCAGGCACAGGGTAGGGGTCCAAGGAAGCCAAAAGTTCCTGGCACCCATACTTCACTAGTGAGGAAAGAGGGCTGCCTCAAGCACCATTTCAGGTGGAAAAGCAGGATATAAATTTAATTAATACATAAGAAAGTGATAAACCAGTGGTCTCATGCCTTCTTTCTCCCCATCTTCCACAATTAGTTGGCAAAAAGAAAAAAAAGCACATTATACACTAAGTGATCTAGCTCAATATAACTGCTTGGTCTTCAGAAATCATCACCCTAATCACACTCTCAAGCTATAGCAAGAGAGAGATTTCATAGCACTTCCACTGCACCTAGAGCACTGTGTAGAAAATGTGTATTGCCAGTATAGTTATTAACAATGTATTACAAGCCTGATGGGTGAAAGGTTTGCTTCTTGTACATTGCACAGGCACTGCCTATCACGAGCCCCCTCCTGAAGGCACTACTTGGAATGCAGAGAACTTTATGATATATACAGTCATTTAGTCCCACATGGCACGTCTCCAGCTCTTTGAGCAATTTTGGCTTGAATGTGCAGGGCCTCCCAGTTGTAAATACTATCCTGACATGCTTGGATTACATTGTTTAGAATGAGACCAAGCAAACACAGTGCATATTTATTAATGCGAGGAGATGATTTCAAATAGCCTTTTTATTTCACACAAGTTCATTCTGAGATACATTCGGAAATAAACATTCAGCAAAATGTTTTCTCCATGCAACAATGGTAGCACAGGGAAAGCAGCCTTCACAAGTTTGTACAAATGGTTATTCCTCCCTGCGTGAAACCAAGGAAGGGGGACAATGTTAATCTATTAAATAAATTATGTTCATTGGCATTACAATAGCAGGTATAGCTTGAGCATAAGGCAGAAATGTTCTATTAAGCCAGCCTTTGCCAAAGTCAGAAGGCTGCACAGTGGAATCCTGTAATTAGCACCATGCTCTGGTAGTCGCTGTTTTGGGGTTTTGCTTTATAGCACGAAACCATGTTGTTTAGAAACATTTTTACTCCTACATCATGTCCCCAAGAGAAAAACTATATACAATAGACAAAGTTGCCTATCAAAAACAAGAAAATTTAACATAAATACATTTATATGTGTATACACACACACACAACAGAATGTGTGTGTGTGTGTGTGTGTGTGTGTGTGTGTGTGTGTGTGTGTGTGAGAGAGAGAGAGAGAGAGAGAGAGAGAGAGAGAGAGAGAGAGAGAGAGAGAGAGAGAGGGTGGGGGGAGAGGTAGTTGTTTTCAGTTAACCTTGATGTTGTATTTTTCCTGCAAGAGTGATGAGGTTTTGCAATACTATATTCCTTATACTACTAGCTACAGTTTCGATTCTGGACTAATAAATGATTTCACATTATCTTGATCTCATCAAAATCTAAAAGGTAGTCTTCCTGAAAATGGCATGGCCAGTGCATTCTGGAATGGAAACTTCTAAGAAATCAGTATACTTGTCAAGAAGCCATTAAACACATATACTGCCACCAACAACAAGCATACTAGTTGCCACACACACTTACACAGGTCCAGCTCAGATATAATGATTCATGATGTAACATATGTCTGAACTAATGCTGTCTCCAGGTTTTGGAGGGCCCTTGGGAAAGACACCTCAAGGGCCCCCTCCCACAGTGAATCTACTTTCTCACCATCATTGTCACTATTGCTCCTTGTCCCCTTTCTCATCATTGCTACCACTTGTTTGCTTGACAGGCATCCAGTGAGCAAGCAGGAAGTGGCATCTACTGCTCTTCCTTCTCACCACCACTGTTGTGTGGGTCAGAGAAAGAGGCAGGTAAACAAACAGTTTGCAACGACGAAGAAGAGAAGCAACTCTAGGGGGCTCTTGTCAATGGGCCCCTGCTGGGGTGTGAGCCCTCGACAACGGTCCGACCTACTTACCTTTGATGCCAGCCCTAGTCAGAACACTCCTTTCTCCCCTCACACACCCAGCTTTGGTGCATTGGTAACAGTTTCCTGTGATGATAGTTTCCCATTTCAGCCAGGATGTAAGTGCCAAAGCCAGACATGGAAGGAAGAAGTGGGACGTGGAGGACCAAGGAGGGAGCACATGGCTTATTCTCAGGTTCATAAACCAAGTTCTGGTTGATGGACCTCAGGGTGCTGGTAAAAAACTGCGCTCAACATCTAAGGTTCTCCTCAGAGTACCTACTCCAAGGGAAGCTCAGAGGATGGCAACAAGGGAGAGGGCCTTTTCAGTGGTGGCCCTCAGTTATGGAATGATCTCCCTGATGAGGCTCGCCTGGCGCCAACATTGTTTTCTTTTCAGTGCCAGGTCAAGACTTTTCTCTTCTCCCAGGCATTTAACAGCATTTAACAACATATGCTAAGTTTGTTTTTTAATGGGCCCTAGAACTGTTGTTGTTTAAATGGATACTGTTGTTTTATACTGTTTTTATATTTTTGATGGTTTTAAATTTTGTATGCTTTTTAATGTTCACTGTTTTTAACTTTTGTAAACTCCCCAGAGAGCTTCGGCTATGGGGCAGTATATAAATTTAATAAATAAATAAATAAGATATCAGTTACCTTGTTTCCAGTTCATTGCTAATTAACGCATCCAGCAATACATGATTAAGTATTTGGCTGTGGCTTACATTAGGGATGGACAAATCACTCCATCTCTAGTTAATGTCACTTTCACAAGTGTTCACTCATACATCTGTGCCAGCCTGTTTCTGCATTAATTCTAGATATATAAATATCCATGCAAACATTTGCTTAAAAATATGACTTTCTAAACACATTTTCTCTCACTCATTTTAAAATGCAGTTTTGAGCTGAACTGCATCAAAACATTATAAAAGTGCAAAAGCCAGTGAATAATTAAGCTCTGATCCTCATATAAATCCAGGAGTTGCAGATCAGATCATTTCGGAATTCATAAACATCAGATCCTCAAGCACCCAAACCCTAAGACCAGAGGTCCATCACCTAGCCCCACAGTATTTAACATATCAATGCATTGTTCACATCAGGGTGGGGAGCAGTAGGTTTCCCAACCTATAGCAGTCAAGAATGCATGGTTAAGTAGCTCTAGTTGAATACTACCAAGAAATTATAATTCCGTAGAGATGGGTGTGCAACAACATCACTCAGTACTCCCACATCCAGAAACTATGAAGGGGTGCAATGTGCCACACTCGTTTTGCGCTCCTCACTGGCCCCATTCAGAAGACACCTTAAACCATGGCTTTAACTATGGTGGTTAAGCCAGAAAGCCGGGCTATGTTCAGAAGACACTTTAAACCATGGCTTTAACCATGGTGAGTAAAGCAAAAAAGCCTTATTCACAGTGGTTAAAGCTGTGGTTTAAGGTGTCTTCTGAACACGGCCCAGCTTTCTGGTTTAACTACCATGGTTAAAGCCATGGTTTAAGGTGTTTTCTGAATGAGCCCATTGAGTTGCACCATCAGTAGAAGAAACAAAAACAGACAACAAGCACTGAGCTTTAAACATTTTCTATCTCCATCTATACTTAGTAAAGACAAATGCAAGGATATGTGGTCCTATGAGGGTTGAAATTGTTTTTGAAGCACTCTTTGAAACGTAATTAATTTGGCCCATTTGGGACAATATAAAAGTCTAAACTGCACAGAGGCTGCACAGCTGCTGCAGAGGAAGGCAACCCTTGACAACTATAGCACCCTAGCTGGTATGCTAATTTCCAATCAGAAAACAGAAGAAAAGGGATGAAAAAGGTACAGAGCATCTTCTCTGGGGTATATATATGAACAATGCAGTTGGATGCTCTCCTTCGGTAAGAAGAAAAATGACAACACAAAATCCACAGTGAGGTTCAAACAAGCATTCTTATTTTGTCTTCGGTTATTATTATTATTGCTGGAGAAACACTCGGGTTTGCATTTCATCACTCTGGGATGAAGTCCAAATCAGATTAAATAGAATTCCTCTACTGCACCAATTGGCACTTTGCAAGCACCAAATGTCAGTTCAGTTCCTGTTCTTCCCATCTGCAGCAGATTACACAAATACCTGCAAGAGTACATACAGTGAATGGTCAAGTTCACTGCATTACATTAGGGGAGGTAAAAGCTGGATTGTGTGCAGAATGGAAAACAGGAAAAGAAGATATGAGAGCTCCAAGTCTGTAGTTGAAGGACATAAGCACAAATGACCAATATCAACATGGCTCTTGAATACTCTGTTTGTGAAATGCAACAGCAGTCAGATTATCACAGAGTTCAGTAAGGTAAAATACAGAGCCCTGTACTTGATTGCATCTGTGACATTGGAAATAGAAGCTCTGCATCTATGTGAAGGAATGGGCGGGCACCATATTGTCTAGATCCCAAGGGTTAATGGCGTATGGAAAAGACACATTCCAATTCAATTTTATACATGAAACTAACCTCAGATAAAACAGTAAAATTATTATTCTTATTATGAGCCCATTGTCAAAAACAGAAAAAAAATCCAAGAACTTAAAAACTATGAATACCAAATGATAATGCCTAGAGCACAAGGAGGTCCCCAGAAAATGGCAACTTTAACTCATAACTTGCAACAGCTATCCCCATATGGCAAATCCTTTCTGCACACCTTTTTGACAGGTGGATCAGGTATTGTTTCCCACACAACGTCAAGGCCCAGCAGCAACAAAAATGGCTGCTACATTGATATCTCAACATTTAAAGAAATGTGTGCACAAGTATCATAATAACATTCATATCGTGTTCACCAGCTGTTAGATTAAGGGCCAAAATAGACTTTACTTTAAATCTGTATTAAACAGCTACATCTATTTTTTCATTTTTACTCTACAGGGAACACAATCTAGTCTTAAAAGACCCCCGACTTTCTGCACTAGGCTCCCAATCTGGATGAGAGCTCTGTGACTACTCTAGAGTAAAAATGAGGGGAAAGACATAGCTGCTAAATGAGGATTTAAAGTAACATCTGTTTTGGCCCTGAGCATCATCAAGTGGCTTGTGATGGAAAGGCAGTTTTCCACTAACATACTGCATTGTGGATGCCCAACATTTCTGGAAAGTCAGGTGCACTGAGGACTTTGGCTCTGCCAGTCTCAAAGAATTATCATCATCATCTAACCCAGCTGTTTAATTTGCAGGCCATGAGCAGAACTAACAAAGCTCAGGGGTCCTTATTTGAGCCGTACAGTAGATGCCAATGGAATGCTAGAGTAAGAGGTAAAACTGTCAGAACAGGTTAGCATTTGCCTACTGATGGCCTTTTGTCTCAATGAAAGATGCTAGGAGGCCACAACACAAAACGAGATCGTTCCACAAATAGGAAACGATGAGTCTGGTGAGGAGGAGGAGAGGAAGATCATCAGGCCGGATGGCTGGGAGAGATTAGACAGCCTTCATGAAAAAGTTGATTACTGGAGACAATGTTCCCGCTTGGACTGCAAACCCTCCTCTATTGTTTGAGATTCCTTCCGAGACAGCTGGAAAAGAGCGATCTTCCTTCAGTACGATGTCAACCTTTCCAAACCCCTCTGTTTTCTTTGGAGCTGAAATTAAGTGGCACTGTTTAGCAAGAACTCCCAAATAAGAAGCTTGAGGAAGCAAGAGAACAGAAAAGGGCATTTTTGCCAAAAGAAGCATTTTCTTAAGGGTATAATTTAATTTAGTGCTTAAAAGCTTTGACAAACCCACTTTAAAAACAAATTTGTCCGCCTAAAACTTTTTTCAAAAAGTATTATGCCTCAAAACACTCCAGCAAGTTCACTCTCACAGGACAAGAAAATGACTAAAAATGTTACGTAACTTTCTTATGTTCATGAAGAGCACAATCCTAGACTTACAATGAGCTCAATGGCACTTACTCCCATGTAAGTGTCACTGCCAAGTAAGCGCCCATAGGACTGCGCCCTAAACCTCCTGCACTAGCCGCGAGAGAAGGCTGTCTCTCGAACATTAGTACTTTGGTTACAATAGGCCTGGTTTGTACTGAATTTCATAAACAAACTCAATGGTAAGATAGTAATACAAATTAATTTTCCCTCCAAGATCTGGATTGAGCATGGCTGCACAGATACTAGACCGTAACCCTTTTTAACCTTATTATCAATCAACTTGGCACAAATGGCAAATTATTACATAAAGAGAAATTCAAAACTTTGAAATAAAAGACATAATTAAAAGGGTACACAAGCCTGTTGGACTATGTGAGAACAGGGGAAAATATATACCATTCAGATTTATTTATTATTAAATCATATTTGTATCCTGCCCTTCCTTCTAAGAGCACATGGATATATACAGATATAGATATATCATAGCACTGTGATGATAAAATGATCTATCTATATCTGCATATATCCACGTGCTCTTAGAAGGTAGGTTGACAGAGAAGAGGGTGATTTGCCCAAGCATGACATAGTTAGCTTCATGATGAAAAGGGGTTTTGAACCTTGGTTGGTCTTCCTAGTTTAAGACATTAACAATCGAGCTAAGACAGCATTAAAAGAGAAAAATATCTACAGATCTTAGTAGAGAGGTGAAGGCCAAGGGGAAAAACCTGGTAAAATATGGGGGGGGGGACCTCCCCCACCTTGCTTTTTTCCAAGGACTGTTTTTTGTTTTCCTGAAAAATTTAACAGCTTTGAATTGTGAAAGTATTTAATTTTGTTACACAGACTTTACTCCCCCCAAAAATGCTTTTTAAAAAAATACTTTCATAGAAAAAGATGTAAAATGTCTGGAAATAATGAAGTCATATAGGGAATGTTTTTTCTTAATCCTCTCTGTAGGATTCCCAGCCTAGTTATTTCTTCCTTTCCTTATTAAAACTATTGATTTAATCTATCTTTTCCTGATAGACGTTTAGGGATGCTCCAAGTCATGCTCAGTTTCCCAACATATGAGTAGAGCTACCATATCATAATATGGAACAAAATGTGCATTCTGGGTTCTGCATTCTGGGGAAGATGGGAGAGACAGTCTGGGTTTTGCCCTATAGAGTCCTGTGTTTCTAGGCTTGTTCTTGTTAGATGCTGTAGCAGTCAATGTAGTTCTAATCTAAAACCTACCTGCGAAAAAAAGCACTGTAGGTTATTCCTGCCAATGCTACAAGTTGTGGGAGAACAGCATGTGGGTTATCCCACCTATGTTTCTTACTTTTTTAAAATTAACTTTGAGTCTTGGGCCTACAGGATTAATGCCAGTTTGTAATAAAGTTCTTAATTAGACCTCACCACTAGGGAATGATGCCTCAGCTATAAAACCTTTTAATTACTGCCACTAGAATAAACCCTCTCTACCTAAAAGAAACTAGTAGCATGATTTCTATGTATGCATGGGATTGACGTAAACACTAGAGACAATCTTTCAGAATGACCAGAAAATAAAATGTTCATTAACGGAAATTATTTACAAAAATGAATAAAATGTCATTCTTCAAGTAATAGGTTGCTTAAAAGTTCTCAAAGGACTATTTTCTGAAGTTCTCTCTGAGTAGACATAAAATAAGAACCTAAAATATATAATGTATAACTCGTTTTGCTCATAAAATGATCATGTTTGGTATATTACATTTTAAAGTATAGTTTATTCAAGTCAATAATTACAAATTTACTAACTGAACCTTTTTTAAAAAGGTTTTTAATTTTAATGATACTTTTATAAGCAAACTAAGTTATGCATAATAAATGTTCCTAAAGCAGTGTTCCACAACCTGGTGCACTACAAATGTTTTAGAGCATAATAACCAGCATTTGTGTACACACGCCAATATCAGAAACAGCACAACACTCCTGTTATTTTATTGTGTACACCAGGAGTAGGCAATGACCTCCAGATGTTTTGGATTACAACTACTATCACCCCCAGCCAGCCAGTCAGGAATCATGGGAGTTGTAGTCCCAAATATATGGAGGGCACCAGGTTGCCTACCCCTAATGTACACTGTGCAGTTCCCTTAAAATGCACAGTTGGATTCGCACAGCTTGGATTTAGCCTGTTGAATCATTAGATTGCTAAATTCTATTCTGTTCAATGGCACTCACGCCAGCATAGCACCGTGGGCAATCTAATTGCAGTATACAAACTATTTTATCCAGTACATGTATAAATAAATTGGTCTTTAGATTACATAGTAATAAGGTATCTAAGCATCTTTCAAAAGATGAGAGTATGCATTGAGAATTTAATCTAAAAACTCATATTGCAAAGAAAGGGAACATTTAACTACAGGAGCCAGATTATATTAATATGCCCTAGCGTATTAAGAATGTTTTTAAAAATCTAATGTAGTGTCTACACAAAGTGTATTTTTTGTTAATACAAAAATATATTGTCTTTCCAAACCACATATTCAAAAGTTTGTATATACTTGCATTTCATTGCCTTTGAATGATTGAACGGTCAATTTTGCTTCCTAATTTTCAAAGCATGGTTCTTAAATGCTTTCATAACTCAGCAAATGCATCGATCCAAAAGGAGAGGTGGGTAAGAAATAAATATATGTATTATTATTATCATCATCATCATCATCTGGCAGGAATTTAAATTTCTGACATGTTGAAAAGCAAGAAGGAGGGACCAAATGAGGAAAGAAAGTAATGTTAAGTATGCCAATGCAAGTCATTTAGGAAAAACCCTAATTACTGATGCATTTATTTTTTAAACAGAAGCTTTAGCCAAAACTCTAGTTAACCATGTCACTTTGACTCTCTTTGATGGGTGAAATCAAACTAACAAGTGCTGGAGGGGGGATTTGTGAATGGAGGGAAGAAAAGGGCACTTTTCACTCTAACCGCCCAGAGAGCTTCGGCTATTGGGCGGTATAAAAATGAAATAAATCTATATAAATAAAAATGTAAATGTTCGTTCGAAACAGACGTTATATCTCCGAAAGTTCTTCACCGATTGCTTTGAAATTTTGACACAACGTTGCATTCGAATACGCGAGCGTTGTTATGTAACTATGTTCTATATGGGGACAAAAGTTTGTCTTAAAATCGAAGAAATAGGCCTCCTCAAAACCAGTCCTGCTGATCATTGTGACATCGCCAACCAGTAGGCCAATCCACTGCCTCTGCCTTCTCTCTTATTTGCATGTTCTCTCACAATTGGCTGAGTGAATACAGATGTCACACCTGTGACAGTTACACGTTCTGAAGAAAGGTAACTGCCAGGAGTTTCCGCTAACCTCCTCACCGTAAAAACATCCTTTTTTAAAAACCAAACAATTTACTTTACTTCATCCAAATAATGCCTCACAGAAGATCACACTTAGGTCATCGTACTCACAGAGCGGAAGCACTGCGACGAGAAATTGCAAATCAGACTGAGGAAGAACGGGCATCAGCAAACGAGAAAAAAAGAAAAAGAATGCCTCAAATACGTGCCAAGGAACCAGGCAAGCAACGTTCAGCCAGACTTGAGGATGCACGATTGCGAGCACGGCAATCGCGTTCTACAGCTTCAGATCTGCTTTGTTCTCAACAGAATGAACGCGACAGGCTGAGAGTGGCTGAAAGACGTCAATGAGAAACAGCACATCAGCGTCAAACACGACTCCGTGGTAAACAATCACACGATTACAATCGCCTTGCATTCCGGTACAACCCAGCTGATGATTATAGTTTGAGGCGGCATGTTCTCATCGGCACAATGACTGAAGTGTGTCCTTATTGCAGGGCTCTTAAATTTAATGGAGAAACAAAAGGAATGTGTTGCGCTGCTGGAAAAATTAAACTGCCTCAACTTGGAGAACCACCAGAGCCATTACAAACTTTGCTTGCCGGATATACCGCAGAATCAAAGCATTTCCTATCTAACATCAGGAAATACAACTCATACTACCAAATTACGTCGCTCGGCGCAAAAATCATCACAGCTCCATTTATGCCAACTTTCAAAGTCAAAGGACAAATTTATCATAAAGCCGGCTCCTTCCTTCCGTTTCAAGATAGTCAACATAAATTCCTACAAATGTATTTCATTGGTGATGGCAATGATGAATTGAATGCACGCTGCGGAATTTATACCGGCATAAAAAGGTCCATCGTTTCAAAACTGCAACAGCTACTTCACGAAAAAAACAATTTAGTACATTTGTTCAAAACAGCAATTGACATGATGCCATCTGATACACACAAGATTGTTATTCATGCTGACAAAACGCCTGCTGGAGAACATGTGCGAAGATTCAATGCTCCAACTATAGACGAAGTGGCAATTGTTATAGTCGGAGATCAATCTTGACAGGACCTTTCAAAGGTGAAGATGTCCTCATTCCTCGCATTCCTATGATTCCAAAAGATATGCCATTTCAGTTTAAGAGATTGCAATTCCCAATTCGATTGGCGTTTGCAATCACCATCAACAAAGCTCAGGGCCAATCTTCTGAATTGTGCGGTTTAGATCTAGACACAGATTGCTTCTCACATGGACAATTATATGTTGCGTGTTCTAGAGTCGGCAAACCAGACAATCTCTATATCTACGCAGACAATGGAACAACTAAAAATATTGTATATCCACAAGCATTGTGAAATTAAACATATTAGAAACATCCGCTTTGTCTTTTCTTTCTTTTCAATTTAACCAGACTGAGCCACAGCAATGTGTGGCAGGGTACAGCTAGTAAATAAATAAATAAATAATAGATTACAGCTCTCTGACAATTTTATTGATGTTCTTCCATTCACAATAAAATGTGGGTAGTTTTATTCCTAATGTTCAAAAGGGCTAGGAAACACAGGGGATCCTTACCCTTAGCAAAGCTGTCACAGGACACACACAAAATCTGCTCGCTTTAAAATGCTGACAAGATCCACAGAACCAGCACTTTAGAGTGTAATGAGAAGGTCTTCCTTATCTCAGCCATATAAAGAATTTACTCTGAATGTCAAGTGGAGAAATAATAGGCAGGGAAATAGGCCATTTCAATGTTTCTGTTGCTGCAAGTCCTTCCTCCTGCCGCCCCCTCTCACTCTCGAAGTTCTGGCTAGCAACAACATTTTCAAGAAATAACCAATGGCACCATCTGCATAGTTTCAAGCCTGAGAACTTCTTTCCCCAAAGACATGACCCAAAAGATTTCCCCCACCCCCTCCGTAACCTTGGCCAGCTCACTGCTCTGTTTGGGATTTGTCAAAACTTCCCAGCGCTTAAATCTGTGGCTCATTAAATGTCTAGGCATTTAATGGAACCTAGAGTAGGATCAGACAGATTAATGCACCTTCTTGCAGACCCTAAAAACAAGAGGAAGTCCATATAGAGAAATGGAAGTGAACCGAGAGCCATTATCAGAGGACTGGTCATGTTTCTCTTGCCTTTGATGCAGAAGACTGAGACTTAATAGCCTCTTTTCCATAGAAGCTGATGCCAGCCCAACCTGGTGCCCTCTAGATCAGTGGTTCTCAACCTTTTTTGCTCCATTCCCCCCTTTCACCATTGTTCAGAATATAATTCCCCCTTATTTGGAATGCACCTTTTGGAATGCAAAAGGTGCATCCCAAATAATATGCATATAATATTGAAAATCTTTTATTTTTTTCTATATTAGTCTCCATTTCCATTCTCAGCTCCCATGCTTTGCATTGCCCATTTAAATGGGAAGCTTAAAACTTCTAGGATTGCAAGGGAGGGAGGGAAAAGAGAGCAAAGGCCTAGCTTTTGCAGACGACATGACACTTTTCTGGGATGTTTTTAATAACATGTGTAGGAAGACATAATCTACAGGACATCATACTTTGCTATAGTGGTCCCAATTCCCCCCCCCGGAACCCTAAAATCCCCCCCAGGGTGGGAATTCCCCCCTTGTTGAGAACCCATGCTCTAGATACATTGGAATACAACTCCCATCATCTATGTCATGTAATTGTTAGTGCCAAAAGACACTTTCCTGTTTTAAAATCACTCAACAATTAGTACAGGTATGGGCATCACACAGCCCCCATGCAGCTCCCCACCCCACTGTTGCATTTGCTGTGGAAGTAGCAAACAATTCAGCAGTTTCCCAACAAAAATTTGGCAGTGGCGGGGGAAAAAGAGTGATTGAATTTTAAAACAAGGCAAGCAGAGAGCACATACCTTGTTTTCTGGCAAAAATCATGCTCCATGGTAGATGTCTAAAAGCATCTTCCAGGAGCGTGATTTTGCTTGAAAACAAGGTGTATGCTCCCTTCACACATTTTTAAAGTAAAATCACCCCTTATTTTCCCACCACTGCCACACTGCCAAATTTTAACAGAACATTTGGTGGCATGGTTGCAGCCCCTGCTGGGGTCCAGTCGGAAACCAGGCCACCCAATCCTGAAAGTTGCCCATTCCTGAATTAGTCCTTCATGTTGTCACTTATTAAATGGAATCGGAGGAATATCATTATAGAAGATTATGACAAACTGATAACATGTCTGATAAAGTAACTACTGCAAATATAAGCATAATTTCTTACTGAAAAAACTATGGTATCATCACCTTTAATAGGTTACTGTAAGTGGGTATGAACAGTGGCATCCTTAACTAAGTTAATGCATTGTAAACTCTCACCCTGCTCCTCCAACCAGTGAGTAATTCCACGCATTTAACACTTGCCTAGATTAAGTTTTCTTTGGAAAGAGATCACTGGGAGTTTATGGCATTTTGTAATATTTGCATTTATTTATACTGGTTTAATATAAGTGGAGACACAACTTAAGCATTACAACATACAGTTAAATCCACTAGCCCACAGTGTGCTTCAGAAAAAACCCGCAAAATCAGCCCAGCTCTCTGTGTCTTTTGCAGTCTATCTCCTTGCCTCAAACTGCAGGTTCTGTTATTTGATTTTCACACACAAAGCTGGGTTACATCATCCTTAGCTGGAGGTGTGAAAATCTGCTTTTGCACCATTCCAGAAAGACTTAAGGAAGATCCAGCTATCAAGAACTATCATCTAACAATTAGGTCCCATGGAAAAACATTACCCGAATAGCCTGGGCTATTATCACTCCTTTGTCAAATCCAAGACTTGGGCTAGGTATTGCCTTACCAACAGGGATAGTCATTTTCACAGAAATGTGATAATAAAATCCATTATAGTATTGTAAAGAAGCAAAGGAACACACTCTTTTGATAGATTTCTGGACACATTGATTTTCTTATTGCAGCTATTATTTATTTTTCCTTGGTATACAACAGGGGTCCCCAACCTTTTTGGAACCATGGCCACATTTGAGAATTTGAGAAACTACTGTAGGCACCATAACAAAATGGCTCCCACAGAGGATGTGACAGGTCGCATAATGGCTGCCATGGGCACCTGGCTAGTCTAAAGTGAGCTCAAGAGTGGGGGACAGATATGGTGAGGCTAGAGGGGAGGGAGGGAAAAAGAGCAAAGCAAAGGGGGTAGAGAGAAGAGAAAGAGCAAGGCTTGAGGCTGCGTGGGAGGAAGGGGAAATAGCAAGGAAAACGGGGAAGATGGGAGAGAAAGAGTGAGGCTAGGAAGGGAGAGAAAGAAGACCACCTTAAGATTTTCAAAGATTTTTATTTTAAATTCTTTTTTGAATAGGAGGGGAGAGCTTCTGAAGGAGGCAGGGAAGCTTTGCAGGCACTGTTTGAGGCCCTCACTCATACTGCATTGGTGTAAACACATGAGGAGGAGTTGTACGCCCTCTACTTTCATCTCCCTCTACATGTGGAAGGAGACTTTCTGAAGAGGAGACTCTCCTGTATCTGTGGACGCTCTCCACACAGGTCAGTACACTGCAAAACCAGCATTTTGCATCACATAACCTCCACAGATTCAGGACGCTCTTTTCTTCAGAAAGTCGTCCTCTATGACTTCAGAATGGCAAAAGCGATGAGGGGGGCGGAGCTAGCATGGTCCCTCTCCTCACATAATTCCTATAACCAGAATCGGGAACGCCTGAATAGGGCTAACTGCTTCAAGCAGCTGCTTCATTTCTAAGCTCTTTCAAAAGTCTCTCTCTCATACCATGAGTCTAGGGGAGGGGATGTTGTAGTGATGTAGGGTGGCCATATGAAAAGGAGGACAGGGCTCCTGTATCTTTAACAATTGCATAGAAAAGGGAATTTCAGCAGGTGTCATTTGCATATTTAGAGAACCTGGTGAAATTCCCTCTTCATCACAACAGTTAAAAGTGCAGGAGCTATATTAGAGCAACCAGATTTAAAGGAGGGCAGGGCACCTGCAGCTTTAACTGTTGTGATGAAGAGGAAATTTCACCATGTTCTCCACATATACAAATGACACCTGCTGAAATTCCCTTTTCAATACAACTGTTAAAGATACAGGAGCCCTGTCCTCCTTTTCATATGGTCACCCTAAGAAATGGAAGCCAGAGAGTTCACATACAGCATCACTAGGAACAGCAGCTCAACCCAAATTACCTGCATGAGATAGATCAACACGCAATCATGGCCAATGGGACAGAAATACCATCACAGGTGTGTTACTTGGCACACTGTAAAAAATGTCTGTTGCTATCAATTTAACAGCTCCTATTACACAGCTGACAGAAGCCCTAATCTGTTAGGAAACTAGGAGCTCTCTCCTGGTGTGCCTTGTTTCCCAGGAGAATATCTGGGATTTTGTGTTTAGTGGCAGCAGGAGCCAGGCAGAGGCCACAAAAATGGTGATGGATGACTGTGTGATGCCCACCCATGAATTCCATCCACTCGGGTTTGCTTTGGTCTGCTGTGGGACAAGTAAGACACTGCAGCAGTCTCCAGAGTCACTTGTCTTCAGTAAGGTTTAAAAGAAGGGAGAGGTAAAAGTCATTTGGTGGGTTTCTAGAATTAAAGAGTTACTTGGTTAATCATGCTTCACATTAACAGAGCCAGTTTATTTAAATCACAATTGACAGAACCCTTTAGGGCCTAATTAATGCAGGTCAAAAATCTCAGGAACTAAGCGTTTTACAGAATAATTTGAGCTATATGGTTTGGAAAAAGGCACACAGAAGGCTTGTGGGGAATACTATATGCTTGAATAATAATGCAAAACCCCAGCAATATGTACATGGCATGTAGCCTGCTGAGAACATATAGCCATTGAAACCGCCCATTGTCTATTAGAATTGCTACTTCTTTTACTAGACCCATTCTCATCTCATCTTTAACAGCAGCCTGACAAGAGGAGATTAAGCTGACAAAACTTTTCCCACCACCACTAATCTCAATTCAAGGAAAAGGTTCACCTGCTTAATTTCTTAGCATTAGGCTGATGTTACAGGAACATGAGCTGGGCCTGGGTGTGTGTTTTTAAATGACATCCCTATTCTTAAGCAGAATTTAAGATGGTGACTGACACTGATATACATGTATTTTAAACACGGTGTTTGTCCATTTGAATGTTAAGGCAAGCCATGTACGTTTGGCATAAATGCAGCATCCTACCATTGTAAATAGCAGTACCAATTCTGATTAGTACTGCAGCATGGGGAAAAGGTTAAAGACCCCGTCTCCAAAACACCACGGTCCTGATCCAACTTAGGAGGAAAGTGCCTGCTGTTTATTCACTTTAAATCTTGCACAACAGGGCAAACCATGCAACAAACATCACATCTAGTTTGTCCCTTAGGAAAACATCTAACAAAAACCTACAGTTGAGAAATACTTGCAATAAGCAATGGAGTTTTGGGGCAAACTACACATAATAGATGAGATTTATGATCAGATCTCTTGACATTTTTTTTAAAAAAAAGAAGGTGCGGAAAGGTCCAAATTTGATTGGAACAACATCCCTGGTTGGGGGTGGGAGGCCTTTTTCTGATCTCAGTCAGTTCCAAGTTGTTATTAGACCCACAACGTTGGGTAGAGTGGGCATGATCAGGTACCACTGCAGGTCCAACCTCAGCTTGATGGAAACTGACTTATATCAAGAAAACAGTAGTGGCAGGATTTGAAATCTTTCCCCCATTGTCACTGCTCCAGTGAAATCCAGAATTCCCCAGCCCACCCCATCCATGATTTAAGTTAAAAACAAAAATATCAGGAGGTTCAATCACTGTGCCATGTCCAGTCCTTGCACACCTTGAAAGTAACCAGAATACAGAATGATTCAGAATACAGAATACCATGTGCTCACACTTATCAGAAAAATGAGAGTGGGGAAAAGCAACTATTGTTTAGGCAAAAGAAATATCCACACACCCCACTGCAGAGATTTTGATTAGTACTTTTACAGAAGCTGAGGTCTGTTAAAATGCCTATTCCTCTATCAGTGTATTCCAAATGTTGCTATCTATGGAACTAGCAACTAATGGAACTAATTACTTAGAAACCATGGGAGAAAAATACTACATAGTCTCAACATACTTAGCCGTTGTTCTGTCACTTAAAGCCAGCACCGTTTCCTTAGCAATGTCTTCCTCCCACGGTTTCCTGTTCCTGCAAGCTACACTAGACAGATGCATTATGTACAGCAATATGATGCACAAGCAGATTTGCAACCAAAAGAAAGGAGCTTACATTTAAGAAATTGCAAAGATGTCTGTGGGTTTTGTAAACCTAGCCTATCTATGAAAGGAGAAAGGAATAAATCATTCCTCCCCCCCCCCCCCAGTGCCCTTTTAACTTAACAATTTGGATTGGGATGTCAGTTTGTGAAACTGTGAAAGCACCAAGTAGATGCTAAAATACTTTACACCCTGCAATACCCCCTTAAGACAATAGCCTTACATTGTACCTTGCACATTTCCTTCTAATGAAGCTCAACTCAGTCTGTAGCCTTTTCCAGTTCTCAGTGTTACTGAAAAGCTCAGCCAAGATGGCCTTTACACATACCTTTCAGGATGGGCCACATTTCCCACCAAGGCCAATTTAAGTTACCATGTCTTGACTAGGGTGGTGACCTAGAAGTCAGGAGAGCATCAGCATTTATCTGGTGCACCTTATCTAACATATTTTAATGTTCAGAAAGGCTGCATGTGGTTGCAGCCAGAAGCAAAAGGATACCTATAATAAAGTGTAAGCTATGAATCCAAAGTTCATGTCCTGTGTGTCCCCTACTGTAATGAAATTAATAGGAGTTGCCATTCTGTGATTAGGCAATCAATGGGAACTCCAGCTAAATGCAAATGCCTTCCTGACTTCTAGGTCACCACCCATGTCAAACGAACCACAGGGTAACTTAAATTGGCCCGTCTAAAGCCTTGGTTAGAAATGTGGCCCATCCTGAAGCATGCTTGACTCAAGATAGAACATTTAAGCACTACCAGCCAGTGCTGGTTCCAGGTTTCTGAGAGCCCTTGGGCAAGACATGCTCAATGGAACCGCTCCCTCAGTGAGTTTAACTTCTCACTGCCATTATCACCAGCTGCTATTGATCCTCCTCCTCTTTTTCATCACTTGCTTGACAGGCAGAGAGCAAGGAGGCAGTGGCATTTACTGCTCCTCCTTCTCATCAGCACCAATGCCTGGCCAGAGCGAAAGGCAGGTGAACAAGCCAGTTGCCATGGTGAAGAAGAGGAACTACTCCAAGGGCTCTTGTCAGTGGGCTCCAAATTGGGAAGCATTTGCAAAGTTGAAGAGAAATGTGGTATTCTTTCATGTGTGTGTTAAAGATCAGGCTGGGTTAACAACAAGATGTACTTGTCTCTGTCTCTACGTCTCTCTCTCTCTCTCTCTCTCACACACACACACACACACACACACACACACACTTAACCTTATGAAGATGGGGAAACTGAAGCAAATGCTGAAAGTCTTGCACTTCTAGAGTACTTCCAGATGAGGCTTTAAGCACACCAACACTTTGCCTCATTCATTAAATTTTTACTGAGCAGGGTGGGGAGGTGTCCAGACAACATCATCTTCCCATATTTTCCCAGGGCTTCTTCCCCAAGGGTGGTGGTGTCTTACTGCCAAAATTCCATTAATGAGATGAAGACAGAATGACTGCACAACACCTTCGAATTAGTGCTAGGAGCCCTCCATCTGGAAGCACCCTTGGCCTCCCCAGACCAACTTTTCCTGTACCTCACTGACTCCAGGCATCAAAACATCCGAATCCTTCTTGCCATTATACAAAACTCCGACTTCTGTTTTCCCAACCCAGAGCAGGTGGATTTTTCACATTCAGAATGAGTTCTGTTTACACTTACTAACAAAACAAGTGAGGTACTGGATTTGTTTGGTTGCTTAGAAAGATGATTTAAAGCCAAGGAGATAAAAACCCTTGAGGTTGTACTGATATTTTATATATATATGAGAGAGAGAGAGAGAGAGAGAGAGAGAGGAGAGTGTCGTCATCTTCCTGTTCACTCCAGCCAAATCTCAAGTTTTGAAAAGATGAATAACTATTACAAAGACTGCACTGCCTCCTACACATTCCACTCGGGAATCTGAAGAGAACACTCTGACTCCCATCAAAGTAAGACAGCACCACAGACAGTAGACACAAACACCCATTTCTCTTCCTGAACTTCTGCGCTGAGCTGAGGAAGGGAACACGTTCCGACAGCCAACGTGCTGGCAGGAGAAATTCACTCCCACTCCACCACATGCCACAAGTCAAACAGCGGCCTGCCTGCTGCTTAGGCACATAAGAAAAGAGGCATACACGCGCCCTAGAAACAACGTATCTTGGCTGCTGAGGAATCAGTACAAGTCAGTTCTGTCACTGCGCGACAGCTACCCACGCTCCTGACTGGGTGCTGTAGGTCCCGAAGCAAAAGCTCGGAAGAATCTCCTCAAGACAAAGTACGTATTCTGTTCCTCTGGCCTACTTCCCATCATGCCAGCAGACAGAAGCCTGCCATGCAAAATTCAGAGTCCAGGCTGGTCCTCCAGCCCTACTGTACCTGAATACAGAGGTACTTTGTGTAAACTGCAGGGGGCAAATGTACTGCACTAGCACATTTACAAATCCCAATAAATGCTGCAAGGATATCCCTGCAATAGGTGGGTGATACTGTCTAACTGGCACTTTCCTTCATGGAGGGAGCCCAAATGGAGTTTTCCCCCTCTCTTTCATTAGCCCCCATGCAGGGGGGTTTCAGATTTAATGCCCTCTACCTGTGAGCAGTGGCCCTGATCCAGATCAGGGGGAATGCACATTTACAGTCAAGTAAAAAAAAAACCAAACTTACTCCACAAGGGGTAGGCCACCTTTTGGGGCCTGTGTGCACATATGGCATTGTGAGAAACTGTCCTGATCACCCCTAAAAAAATAGCTGCCATGGGAGATGTGGCAAAGAACAAGTAACATGCCCAAAAGACTAGGTATAAGACAGAGGTGGGTTCTGAGCCCCAACACATACTAAACAACATTTAATAATGTTTTAATCTCTTAAAATATGCGGGACATGTACTAATTAATTGTTATCATATATTGTTTTATTCATAGTCCCATTTTATTCCATCGGTCTGGGAATATTATATGTGCTCATATTGTTGTGTTGTTTTGCTAGTCTTGTGACCGTAAATAAAATTCATTCACTCCTCTGAAGCCAGAGTTTTCAGGATCAACAGAAACTTATTTCACAACAATCCCAGCTGCCAACGGAAAAAAAAAATTAATTCTTTTGTTTTTTTAAGTGGGAGGAGTAGGGCACCATGGCAAGAGCCAAGGAAGATGTCCAGGGCACGTTAGTGACCATAGGTAGCACACTGCCGAACTCCTGCACCATGATTTTAATGTAACATGTAGTTTAGCCCAGATCACTTAGGGCGTACAGATGGCTCCTTTAGACCACAGCTTCATTTCAGTGTGTGCTGCTCATAGTGTCTCACCCACATAATCTGAACATGTGACTTTCGCAAAATTATTTTCCTCTTTACCATAATCTTCAATGTTCCCAATATGGGGGCTCAACCCAGTTTCTTGAGACCTTAAGAAAGGCACAGTAGCTCAAAACAGATAGCTTAGCAGTTGTGTATAAACCTTTTCTTCCATATTTCCTGTCCTTGCTCAGTAGTCTTATCTTACTCATCACTGTCCTGTTTGCTTTATTTGTTAGATGTGATTTGTCTGTTTAGTAGTTACATTGGTGTCCCACCCTTCCTCCAAGGAATTCACAGCACTGTTTTAGCTCCACAGCTATGCTGAGAGGTAGGTTAGGCTAAGAGATAGTGACTTGCCGAAGGCTACACAGCGAACGTCATGATCAAGCAGGATTTGAACCTGGGTTTCCTACTTCCAATATTATAAAAAGTGGTGTCTTAAACCAAAGTCAATCCAAAAAAACAAAAAAGGTTTAAGAAAATTGGTATTATACAATATTTAAAATTCAAATGGAGCTATACGTTCTAAAATAACTAATCCATAAGAAATATTAAGAAACACTTGGTAATATAAATATTTAATACCTTAACAAATACATAAAATTGATATACAGACTAAATAGTCCACAAACATAACACATACAGCTATCCAGAACGCGTTTCCACCCACAGGGTCTTCATCAGTGGGATAAAAAATTTACAGCATTCTAGCCTCACATACCACCCTGTGTCCCTCACCCTTCCCCAATATGAATAAACCACGTTGTTGCTTGCCAACCTTCTATTAGTCTACAGGTTGTAGCATCCTCTCCCACATTGTTTAAGCAAGCAGTTTGCAGGCAGGGGGTAAATAAGCTACCACCATGCATGCAGTGATGTAATTTATGGGATCACCTCAGCATTTCCCCCATGGTAGGACCTAACCCCAAACCTCCTGTTTCCTGCTGCACTGCTCGCTCACTCTTATTTATGATGGAGCTACCAGGAATGCCGACATTGCCCCCTGTGAGCATTTAATTGTGTTTTCTGCTCTTCATTGTGCATGTGCCCCTCTCTCTTGCAAAAAAGCTTGCCTACCTCCCCTGGGCACTGATACAACTGTGATATCTGAAGTGTTGTAATTAATTGTGTGGGAGCGCTTATCCCAGAGCAGGCAATGAATCCTTCTCCTAGGGATCCCAGGGGAGTCTCCATTCATACCTCCTAATCTACAGAGCTGGCTGGGTGATAGAACTAGAACATCAGCCCTTCCTTTCCTGTGTGACCTGGTTATTTGCAGGCTTTCTTTCTTTGTCCTGCCAGGGGAATTTAAATCCTTGCCGGCAGAAAGCTCTGGAGTTTGTAGCTACAGATGCCAATTGCTCTCCTCATGAGTGCTGCACATGTTAGTCACTAGGACACTGTGGTCTCTTTCTGGCTGCTTGTTTTGTGGAGGATGTGCAGGTACAGGAGACATTCAGCCATTGCCATGTATTGATTGGTGCCTTCCATGTATGGATGATATGGTGGTGTCATCAGCACACATCATTATTATGGGTGGATGGAGGTAATGTTGCCAAGGATACTCTGCACATGCCAATGGGTTGCTTCAAAAGCACCTGTTTCTGCACCTAATGTGCAATTGACTTTGCTATTGCTTGAGAACAGGACTGCAAACTATACCATACCAACATTAGCCTTGGCAAAGCACCACCCACTACAGTGATTACTCTGTAAGGCTGCATTCCGATACACTTACTTAGGAGTGAACCCCATTAAACTCTGAGGAGATCTACGCCCGAATAAACACAAAGATCAGGCTACACATTGACATTTATACAATTAGACAGCTTCTCATCAAAAGAATTGATTGTGAAGGCTGGCACATCACATAGGTTTGTTAGCTTTTTATTCAAGGGTGCTATGTGTAAACCTGTGTAATGTCTGCAATACATTGTCACGCCAGTAACATTTTGCAGCTTTGGTTTCATTCTTTTCATGGTGTGGGTGGGAGATAAATGAAAACTAATCTGTACAGCTAGCTTAGATCTTAATAAATCATTAGTCAATACTTTGAATGCAGACTGCCCTCTAGTGATGGGCATCTGCCACTGCTGGCTAGAGAGAGAAAAGGTTTAATTGATGTAAGGAGACTCAAAAGCAAAAGCATTTTGTTCTGCAAGAATGACTGAAATGCCACAACTGTTGGCTCCTCACTTTGGGACAAAGCAGCAACACTGGGAATGCAATAGAAAAAGCAAAGAAAGAGTGGGTTTCTACTGGGGCAATTCAAGGAAGAGCAAAACAGAGATTATGGTAAGGTGCTGCCCCCTACTGGTTACACAAGATATCCCTTTGTGGGTCAGGAGTCCAGCCACTTTTCACACACACACATGAAGACAGTACACTGGCATGAGCAATGAAGGGTTTTTAAATGTTGCCATGCAGAAAGACTGGATAAGAGATCAATGCCTGGATACATAATGGTCTATATAGTGTGCTGACATACTGCCCTGAGATTTTATACCACCTGAAGCTGGGACTTCAGGGATATAAAAACCCAGGGCAGACAAGAGAAGCCAAATTGGCTAGCTTCACCTAATAGAAGGAGGGGCAGTGACTTCAGCAAAATTTAAGTATAAAGGAAGGGGGTGAGGCATGGGCTGCCAGTATACTTACGCTGCTTTCTGGAACATGGGACACAGGTTCTTCTAGTCTTGCTACATCTCCCCTTTTACCCAAAAAGCGGGCTTTGTCTTATGAAGGCTGAATGTGCAACACCCAGGAGCGGGATTCAAATTTACATCTCCTGCCTCCCACCGCATTGCCCTATTCTACTGAGCTAATGGGCACACAGGTCTCCTATGTGCACCATCGCAGCAGCTTGTGCATAGGAAAGCACTGTGGTCTGTGAAACTGCCTGATTGTGCATTGTGCGTAAAGGAGGCGAGTGTACTGGGCTGGATGATTCAGCTATCATCATGCATTGATTGGTGCCTTTCATAAACGGCTCACGTGGGGCATTGTCAGCACGAAGAGCCATAATTGGTAGACAGTGGTGGCCCAAGGCAGACACACTGCGTGAGCGTATGCCACTGTAATGGCTTTTGCTTTCACAGTTGTTGTGCTGCTCATTCTGCTGCTGATTGAGCAGAAGAGAGAGATTAAATTACACACTAACTCTGGTTCAGCGGGACAGTAGGCTCACCTGGCTAGACAAAGAATATTCAAAACTGCAAAAGTAAGACCAAGGCTGCAATCTTATACCAACTTATCTGGGAGTAAGCTTCCATCAAACTTAGTCAGTAGTATCCAGTATTAGTCCTACTTAGAGTAGACCCATTGAAATGAATGTAACTCAAGTTAGTCATGTCTAATGTAAATCACATTCATTTCAATGGGTTACATTAGATACTACCCAATGGGATGTACTTCTGAGTATACATGGACAGGACTGTGCTATTAATTATTTTCTTGAGTCGTGATGTGATATACCAATAAACCCGAACTGGCAGAAACTATGAGCTAGATGAATGAAAACAAGCCTTAGATTTCCTGGTCAATAACTGTATGACACAGAACTCTGGCAATGTATGTTTTTCCTCTGACAGTCAAGTTGCCACAATTTGTTCTGTCTGTATCAGATGTGAAAAACTGGACGAAGAGCTGTGTGACTTGAGTTACTTGAATTACTTGACTACCTCACACTTTAGGCTTCCATGTAAAGTATTTCTCAAGAAAACATAACAGACCACTGGGTCCAAAGAGTCCTACTCCCTATTAAGTGTGTTTAAGATTGCAATCCAGATGAGATAAATCAGCACAGGATATATGGTTTTATTAAACAATTGTAAAGATCCTTTATGGATTTTTGGGTGCAAATTCAAGTAAATTAAAAACGCTATAGGGGTATTATTTCTAAACCTAAAACATTGTCTTGCTCTTTATAAGCAAAAGAGACTATATCATACTAATATAAAGTAAAGTAAAGCACTTGGGGCATGTTAATGGGCTATATAGATGATAAAGAAGATGAGTATAAGCATTTAAAGATCTTACCTTGCTACCCTATGAATACTGGGTTAAAGGAACTTCATTTTATTTTTCAGCAGCTTTTAAAAATAAAAACACATGCTTGCAAGGCCCATGTCATTTAAAGACTAAACACAGGTCGAGAAACTGATTATTTTGCAAATACTGTTGTTATTTTGTCAAACAAGGGCAAAAATGATGGCATAGAAAATGTGGTGTACACTAATATACATATTTAAAATTAAATATTTGTGCTGATGAAGAGGTAAGAAGCAGTGAAACCCTAAGGTTACAACAGAACTGGCACGAATATATACTGCCACAATACTCTCACACTCCAAATGTAAACATGTTTACTTGGAAGTAAGTTCCACTGATTTCCTCACTTTGCTAACTTTCCTGAATCTATGACATAGCAACTTTAACCCATGTGAGGAGGCAAATGTTACCATATTTGTACAGGGCTAACAGCAAAGACTGACAACATGAATCATTATTTAATTTTTAAGTTTATATACTGTTTTTATATTCAAAATGAGAAACTCCAAGGGCTTATAATGCATCAGTAAAATAGTCTGACAAGAAACTAAAAATATATAATAAAACTGATAATGCAAACATATATCAATAGTTTTCCACTAAAAATGAATTTCTAGATTAAATATTCAAAAAATTCATGACTACACGCACACTAATTTTTTTCCAAGGGCAGTGAAGAGTCACAGAAGTGATTTCCACAATTTTGGCAGTACAACTGAACAAAATCCAGGCATGCCTTTTAGCAGGGGTTTCCCTCACGATTAAATGATATTTCATGCAAAGCCAGTTTCACAGATCTAAAAGAGCACTAGGGGGAGACTGTGGAGAGTTTTAAAAACAACTTTCTATTGGCCCCGTTCAGACAACACTCTAAACCATGCTACTTAACCTCAAAATGGTTAATGGTTAACTGACCTTGTGTGCTTTTACACCCTATTCAGTCTTTATTGAAACTACTAAAACTCACATGAGCAGGGGCACAGCTGTGTCAAGTAGCCCTGCCCCCAACATGTGGCTCCACCCAAAGGCATCCATGTGTACAGCATGGAGGAACTTGCATATAATGCTGGACATGCAATTCAATACCCGGCATGATCAGGATTCCAAATCACATGCAAACGTCCATGCATACAGCTTCACATGCAAAGGCTTCCCCACTGCAGGTGTGGACACCTTGAGCAGAGCTATGATGCAATATAGTTGGTGCAGCCCCATTCCTGCTCTCGTGGCGAGTTTTACTAGGTTCAATAATGCCTGAAAAGGGCATTCGTGTCAGGTTGAAGGCCTTATCTCAAGTAGCAAATCATGAGGGAGCAATTTAGTGGGAAGCACATGTTAGACAACCACTCTAAGAAGACTGTGCGCAATGTGCATGTCTACACCATCCTGAAGGTCCTACTCCACTGTTAGAAGAGACAAAGTGTTCAGGCATAGGAGGAGGAGCCCCTTATAGAACATTTTGCAACAAGGAGTCAGTGGGTAGTATTCAACTGTGCTCCAGCGCTGGTGCTAATTCGGCACCACTTTTTATCATTCCCTTAGCAAGCACTAGTTACATTGCACAAGTGTTGGTTTACACTTGCGCAACGTCATTAGCGCTAGAACACAGTTGGATACTACTGAATCTTTAAGGCTATCAAAAGGTGAGTTATGGTTGCCAGGTTCCTGTTCTCCAGAAGGGGATACAGCTAATGCATCAGATGCCACCAGTAAAAAGAGCTCCTTGTGAACACTGTCACCTGGGTTTCAGGAGCAGGACTTGAACTGCCCACCTCTGAAACATACAACTTAGAAGCAAATTATCTGAGCACCTTTTTCAATCAATATAAATATGTTCCTCCCCCATACCCGCACACATAAATTAAATATATAATTGATAAACTGGACATGTGAATCAGCCACCATAAGCACGAAGTGCCGGTGTGGCTGTGACAAGCCACGCCGACTTGCTCAGAGAATCAACAGCTCAAAGAGCGGCGTGATTTAGCTAGTTACACCACAGCATCCTCACACATCACCATCCCTATTAACTGTATTTACACAATGAGCTCAGAGGGATTGCGTGCGAGTACGTTACAGCAAACCAACAAAATGTCTTGAAGCACCTTAAACATACACACATTCAATGTGATATATGCTTGTGATATATCCACTTCATCTGATGAATTAAGCATTCACCTATGCGTATTCTAATATAAGTACTGAGTACAAAGAGAAAAGCCATTGTTTAAGCATGGAAAGAAATAGCACTGTGTGTGTCATAGTACCATGGAGAGCACAGATGAATACAGAATCCAATCAGCATGGCTGTGACCCACTGCTGACTCAGTCACACCCACAGGAGATGAACAGGCAAGAGTGAAAGCAAACACCTAAAGAGGGAGAATTGCTTTCTCTAGTAAACTATCTACTCCTGGGAACTGTCAAGACCAAATTCTATAGGGTCTTAACTAGGAGTTGCTAGGTCACTTCAGAAAGTAACTGTCCCTCTGCAGGTGTTTACAATAGTAACACTAAAGATCTTGCCTAAGGCTATTCATCACCAGTAGCTGCTACATAGGAGTGGCTCACAGCCTTGCTGGATGGATTCTGTATTCATTTGTGTTCTGCACAATATTATAACACGCTTCCATTTATTTGTCTCAAATCTCCCCCCAATAAGCTTCATGAGATAACCCCGGGTTCTAGTATTATGAGAGAGGGAGAGAAATGTCTCCCTATCCACTTTCTCCACACCATACACAATTTTGCGCATTTCTATCATATCTGCACTTTTTTCTAAGCTAGACAGTCCCAGCTGTTGTCCTTCCTTCACAGGGGAGTTACTCCAGCCCTTTGAACATTTCTACACTTTTTATAACTCCTTACTTTTTCCAATGCATATATATACACATACATATATAGTGATAAAAATCTGGGGATCAAACCTGCCTGGAAGCAAAACCTTCTACAGCATAATCTCTTTCCCACAATTCCATTTGTGTTGTAAGGGAGGGGCGTGGTGTAAAGGAGGGGGCGCGGTTATTCCATATTAAGGGATGGTGCTCTATACAGACACAACCCTCTATAGATGTTGATTAACCAGATGATCATCCTACCTCTGCGATGTTATCCCCAATTGCATTTCAGGGCCATTTGGCTTCACTAGTGTCTATCGTCTTATTCATACACCTACCAAGTGAGGGTAACACTGCGTTCGTTTGACGAAATGGACTGTTGTAATATACGAAAGCTTGCGCTTTCATAAATCTGCTAGGGTGCAACTCTATGCATGTTTAGTCACTAAGAAGTCCTACAACTTTCTGTCTAGACATGCATAGGATTTCACCCTTTGTCTTTAAAGATGGGGCCACACTTAAATTAAGCGTGGCCGAGTGTCCACCACGGATGCAAGCATTGCACTTACCCAGGCGAAAAGCGTCGGGGGTTCTGCCGCTGTTAAAACTGATACGAATCGCTACCCCTAGCGGGACAGACTCTGCATTGCCCATGACTGCGCGGTGGTCGCCTTCCTTGGAGACTGAGGGGCAATGGAGGGAAGTAGGAACGGGACCGCTTGCTCCTCCGAGGTCTGCGAGGCTGGCTGGCGGGGGGCCGGGGACTTTGTCCTTTAGCAACTGCAACTTCTCCCGCCGGATCGGGAGTTCAAACCCGGCACGTGGGCGAGGAGGCCAACCAATGGACGACGGTGCGGAGCACCTGCCAAAGGGGCGGGCGGCGGGATCCCGGCCGACGCCTTTCCCGCGAGCCTGGGCAGGATTCCGCCCCGCTGGGAGGCAGTTCCCGCGTCGTCGGCCCGCTGCCATTGGAGGCGTTGCAGCGCGACCTTAGGAATTAAGCCCACGCGGAGCTGAGCCCTAAGGAGAGGCGCCTCGAAAGTCTGAGCGCGCCAGGCTTCGACACACTTCTTGCTTCAGCCCATAAAGTATACAAGGGAAGCTTTAATGCTTGAATTCAAGCCGCTTTCATCTGTTGCTACTTTTAAGGCACCATCCTATGCATGTCCTACAACGCCTAGCTGACCCCCGCGTCCCAGGCCTGGCCTGCAGGGCGACGAAGGTTCCCCCTCGTCCTGGAGACGCGCGCCCTCCTATTCTGCGAGGGCGGGGCTGCGTGACTGTGGCTCCACCCCCGCTGGGTCTATGCGAGGTGAATACTAGGGCTGCGGCTGCCCGTGGCGAGAGCGAGCGAGTCACGGGCTGAGTTCGGACGACACACGCTAATCAACTGGGGGTGGGGCGGGTAATAGGAACAGAATGGGAAACAACCGTTGATTAGCGTGTCGTCCGAACTCAGCCACGGTCTTCGTGGGAGCCCATAGCCCTGATGACGGCCTCTGCCTCTCATCGTTTCATGCTATAGTCGGCAAGTGAGAAAAAGCATGCATATGTGAATGAGTCACAAGTAGTTATTTTTGTAACATCTTGCCTGGGTGTTGCAATGCAATGGGTTAGGGTTAGGGAGGGAAAACGATAAGAACAAACTGTGTGCTACAAGAATCTCTGTCTTTTCTCAAATGATACTGCAGTATAGTATTTAAGTGAATCTTGATAATGGCATGGTAAATTCAAAGCAGTGGATTGATACATCTGGTTGCTACTTATCTGTCTGCTAATGCACTTCTTATCTTCTCCATTAGAAGCGACTACGAAGTTAATTTCTGGTACACTAGCAAATCATTATGGCTGCAGTCCTGCACAGAGCTAGACTGGTTGTGATTTAAACAAGTTTACCATATGTAAGACTGCAGGCATAAACTACAGTATTGATACTACCAATCTTTTGAGAGAGGATAGAGCTTGGAGCCACCAGTTCAGAATTTTTGAAAGCAACAAATGTAACACTAATTAATGCTAACGGCACTTCTAGTGGTTGCAGATGCTTAAAAGCCTAGTTTGGAAACACCTGAAATAGGTCTCCCATTTTACACCTGAAATAGGTCTCCCATTTTACAGCTGAAAAAAATAGTCACTCAAGATCAAATTATTCTGTTCTACTCAAATCCCAATCATGCTGCCACTCAGGCAATGAGAATAAAATTAAAAAGTTTCCTTTAAATTATGACTTGTGATCCTAAGCCCACTAGGGCTCAAGAGATCTTACTTTCATGGAAAGTGCTTAGAATTTAGTAAAGTAAAACAACTGTCGGATTTATGGTAATAACAAATAATATCACAGTATGTTGATGGGAAATTCTAGATGTGGTGAAAATTAGTCACAGAAACAGTTGTTTTACCAGGAAAATCAGATTTACCTAAACAGGCAAACTATGTTCCTGTAACTATTTCAGCAAGTATGTATGAACCTGTCTTAACAAAGTTAAAAAAGCAGACCATACACCAGTCTTCCTCAACCTTGTGTTTTGGAATACAGTTCCCAGCATTCTTGACCATTGGCCATGCTAGCTAAGGCTGATAGAAGTTGAAGTCCAAAACACCTGGAGGGCACCATGTTGGGGAAAGCTGCCATACACAGACACTTGCTTGCTACAGGCACACTGTAATTGTGATGATGTAAAATTCTCTTTATCAAAGCCTCGGCCAAGGACAGAACTCCTGGAGCTCCACCAAGGAATTCTAATTAGATAAGGACAGCCTCTCTCAGTCAAAGTGTTTTCTCACAGCTGCTTGAGTATCTGCCTTTCTGTTCCCAAGAGGATGGAGAACAAGAGCCAGACCGAGCAGTGAGGGAACCTTGAACATCCATCTGGCTGCTCAAACTGGCATTCACTGACGCATGGGGTGCAATCTTGGCCATGCTTTCATGAAAGAGGCCTGGCAAAGTCTGCAGAGGATAAGCCTAACGATCATGGAAATAATTACAGCATGACACAGGAACTTGATGCAGCCACTTGCCTGGAAATACATTCTCTTGATCCAGAGCCTCACTCAGAGGGCTTAGATATTCAAATGACTTTGCTCCTTGCCTTAGATCAAAACAAAGACTCTCTTGCTATTTAAAGTGTCAAATCTTCATTTTTTAGGGTCTACTGATCATTTTGAAAGGTCTACAGCAAATACTGGCCATCAAAACATGTGGGAGAGTGATGTTGTTCGAAGTAGAAAGCGAAATCAGATTCAAAACTACACAATAATGCTGACCATGCAAGTTGCTAAATCATGCAAGGGGGTGCTATGTTCATAGAGCAGAATACCAGCTCCAGGTTTTGGAGGGCCCTTGGGCAAGAAACACTTAATGGGGGCCCTTCCTCCATGAATCTACTTTCTCACCACCATTGTCTCCAGTTGCTATTACCCCCCCCCCCCATCCTCATCATTGCTACCACTGGCTTGAGAGCCAAAGAGCAAGCAGGCAGTGGCATCTACTGCTCATCCTCACCGCCACCACCAGATCAAGAGGCAAGTGAACAAACAGGTTGCAATGCTAAAGCAACTCTAGGGGGCTCTTTGTTAGTGGGCCCCTGCAGGGTGTGGACCCTTGACAGGTGCCCAAACATACCTACCCTTGATGTCAACCCAGATAGAACAGGCACCACACTTCTGCCCCAACATGTGGACAGCAGGAGTTGAGGCCAACAGTGGCAGTGAGCATAGCCCTACTGTTGCCCTCATGCAACTAATCACACAAGGAGAGAATAACTACCTGAAGGGAGCCCTTGAAAATAACTGTTCAGGACTGGGCTTCTTCACTCCCTTCCATTCACAGCTCTGCCTCTCTCCATCCCTTACCCCCCACCCCCCCAAAAAAAAATTAGCCCTCTGCTCTCTCCACAACAAAGCTCTGCTCTCAATACACAGTAAACCAAACGGTGCAGTCCTAGTCAACAGCTTCCACCTCTCCATTTTCTTTCCCAATTATGCTTGATTATCCTATTTGGGGGGAGGAGCTCTGGTTCCCCCCTCCCTCTTCTGGCACTCAGGACCAGGGTGTGGCAGCCACTTCACGCAGCTAATTTGGGATGTCTTACAAGGGCAGCAAATTGTTGTTATTATTGTAGTTTTATTGCCAGAGATGGGGAGAGATACTTGTGGGATTTTCTCTCAGGGGAGGCACCAGTCTATCCTCCCCAAAAAATCTTCCAGAAGGGGCTTGGCATTTGCACCCATTCCACCTTGAATTTGTCCTTCCTGAAGACGGGGTCAAAAGTGATCACAATGGACTAGATCAGGCTGAACAAGTGACTCTTACTACGGGATCCATAGGGGCTGTTCACACAGCACGCTAACTCATACTCAGTGGGTTGTTATTGAACCATGGGTTGTTCGTTGAACCATGGGTTAGCATGTTGTCTGAACCCAGGACATTTCCCACAGGGTATCTTGTTAACCATGCAGTGTGACTTGTTAACCACCCTGAACAACCCAACAACAAACCATGGGTTATCAAAGTGGCTTGTTTGAGGAAAAATAAGCCATACTGCATGGTTAAGCCATCCTGCAGAAAATGCCCTGGGTTCAGGCAACACACTAACCCACAGTTCAACAAACATCCCATGGTTCAATAACAACCAACATTCAGCCACTGATGGTGGATTACCATGTTGTGTGAACCCAGTGTTCTTGATCAGTGGGGTCATCAGGTTAAGGCTTTAGGGGAGAGGTCCTACACAGCAGAATGAACAAGAGGGACCCTAAAGGCATCAGAGGTGGCTTACCACATTTTGAAATAAGACCATAAAATCCAGAGTATAATATTACCTAACTGAATAACTGTTCTCAGTTCCCACTAAATCTGGATTTATCCTCTTTGTGCAGCAGCAGCAGCGTCACACTGACAGCTCATGGCCATATTGTAATCAGCCAATAACCTAAAATCTCTTTCCTGCTCTATTGATTCCAAATTATGAGCCCCTAGCAAATAACAAATACACTAACTGTTTGTCCTCAAATGCATGACCTTTTTCTTGGTAGTATTGCAATTCATTCCGATTGCTCCAGCTCATGAGGTCATTCAATCCGTACCACATAATTTCCTGATTCTTCTCTGTCTTAACAATACGTCATTGCTTGGTGTCAATTTCCTGATTCTTCTCTGCATTAACAATACCTTGATGCTTGGTGTCATCTGCAAATTTCATCAACATTCTTCTTACTCTCCTCTACCAGGTCACTAATAAAAATATTTAATAAAAATGGACCATAGACTCAGGGTGATTTCACTCCAAATAAAATGCTAACTTTCAGTACCTCAGAGCTAAAATGTTTTTTTTCAAATCTTACTTCCAAGACAGGGATGGGGAACCTGTGGTCCTCTGGATGTTGTTGGACTGCAATTCCTATCATCCCTCACCATATTTATACTGTCTGAGGCAGATAGGAGTTGCAGTCCAACAATATCTGGAGGGCCACACATTTCCCAACCTAGTTCTAAAGAAAAGAGTTGGAATGTCCCTAAAGATCATCTAGTCTAACTCCCTAATCGATGCAGGCTCTGCACTGCAGGGTTCAGCTGCAGCATTCCTGACAGATGGCAACCCAGCCTCTGCTTAATTGTCACCTGTTAGGGATGTGGCTGGCAACCACCTGGAGATCCCTTCACTGTTTCTTTGTGTTTCTTTGCATCTAGAGGACACCCAATTTGGGAAGGTTTTCTACATAGTATGGTATTTATGAGTACTAGTTTCTCACAAGGCTAGTCCTCAAGATGTGGGCATCTCTGTATCAGTGCCACACATTCAAGGAGCTTGTGGGGACCACCAGCAGTGAGGACCACCAGCCCTTGTGACAAACAGTTTCAAGCAGCAGAATAGCAAGGCAGCTATATCGAGGGAAGTGGTCTTTATTGTCCCATTGTTAGTCCCAATCCAATTCACTATTGAAAGATCTATCGACAATACACAGATATGTATATTGAAAAGTAGAATTGTTCAACAGAAGCTAACTCTGTAAATATTACATCATATTTTGAACTTGGGAGTTACACCTATCTTTTATCAACTCTGAAAGCAATGTCAGTGCCTGCCCTATAAAATACTAAAAAGTGGTTAGTAGGAAATAAGATCTCCACTTTCAAATATTTTAAAGGAAGGTGTGCCCTGCTTTATATATGAGCACCTTTTTACATTGATGAGAAGTGCATGTCCTGTCTTTGGGTATCTATATTTGTAATAATTTATTTATTACATTTATTTAAAGTGCAGAAGTAAGGGGAAATCAGTGTTTGCCACTCTCCTTCCATTAAAATAATAATAATCCCTCCTGTTGCGAGTTCAAGGACTGATCTTGGGTGACCATATGAAAAGCAGGACAGGGCTCCTGTATCTTTAACAGTTGTATTGAAAGGGGAATTTCAGCAGGTGTCATTTGTGTATATAGAGAACCTGGTGAAATTCCCTCTTCATCACAGCAGTTAAAGCTGCAGGAGCTATATTAGAATGACCAGATTTAAAAGAGGGTAGGGCACCTGCAGCTTTAACTGGTGTGATGAAGAGGAAATTTCAGCAGGTTCCCCATATATACAAATGACATCTGCTGAAATTCCCTTTTCAATACAACTGTTAAAGATACAGGAGCCCTGTCCTCTTTTTCATATGGTCAGCCTAGCTGATCTAAATGTTTCCCCTGTTGGAGGCATGGTTGGGGGCTGGGAGAGCTTTGGAAAGTTCAGATCCAAACCGTTCCCTGCTCCGCCCACACCATGCTCCCAATCCTCCTCTTTTCTGCCTCTCCAACAGCAGAATTCTGATATTGCTGAGTTGAGAGACATGAATCTTACTGAAGCAGCAGGAAGGTGGGATCCAAGATTAGGTGTCCTCCTCTGAAATCAAAGCTCTGTCCTGGGGGAGGGGAGGGAGGGGGACGGTCAAAGCTCAACCTTGGAGGGTTCTTTTTTATCTGTCCTATGGCCTCTAGGACGCTGTTCAAGAGACCATAGGATTGACCTGTTAACAATGTTTATCCCACCAAGAAGCTCAGGCTGACTTACAAGGTTTCCCTATTGCCATTTTATCATCACAACCACCCTGTGAGATAGGTTAGGTGGAGAGAGAGTGTGTTTGTTGCTGGCCCCAGGTCACCCAATGAGTTTCATGGCGAAATGGGGATTGGAAACTGGGTCTCCGCAATTTTAAGCAAATGGTCTAACTCTGGCACCATAGTGGCTCTTTTTGCTAAATACAAAGTGTAAATCAGCCCTAAGATTGGATCCGGGCTACACCAGCAATTTGAAATGCATTCTGCTGCTGGTATTTACATAAGGAGGTCGGGGGTACCATTTGCAGAGGAAGGGCGCAGTCTATATTACATTATATCATCGTAACTTTTCTTGCACAAAATCATGCACTTGGTTAAATAGGTGCATGGGTGTTTTGTATAACTGATGCACACCATGCCTCTTTCTGGCCATTGGTTAACTATTCAAGCCACTCTTTTGCAGTATGTTTTCGTTCTTGGATCTAGATACTTTGTTAATTCTAACCCTGTTTGGGCATCCCATTGACATGATTGTAATCAGGGGGAGGGGGAGGCCACACCTGCAGGCCTGTCCCTGCTATCACCCCCTCACATTATTCACATGCTGAGGGGAATAACTGTAAAGGGGAGTCTACTGTACACATATAGGTATTCTCCATTATTGTTGTTGTTGTTGTTGTTGTTGTTATTTCCCTCTCCCAGATTGGGAGCCCTGTGTGATCAGGATTCTCAATCACAAGTTCCCCTTTACAGGTGTTTTCTCCAACATGTGGATGGTGGGGGCAGAGCTTTCTCTCTCCATGTAATTATAATGGTGTGGATGGAATGGCCAGATAGATCTACTAGGAAAAGCTAAAAAAAAAAAAGTTTCCAGATCTGGTCCACAATCCTGGAAAGTCAACTATTTCATAGTTAATGTCACTCTCCCAGTCTGGTTCAGGCATAGCCCCAGCGATTAAGCCTCCACCCCCCACCCACACACTGCATTGCCTGCAGTTTCTCCCTTTGTCCAGAAGATGGCAGAATGAGATACAGCATATCCATTTTATTTACTGCTTGACTCTTAATCCCTGCTTTATTTCTCATTCGATGCACTGTCATATGAGATCTCTAACAGACACATCAGCCACAGGTATCACTTCTGTGCAGGGAATCCACATGCAGGTCATGTATGCAGCATCATGTGAACACTGTATATGTATTTGGCAAGTGTGGCCATGCTTCTATCAATTGGGAAGCAGAAACCAATCACAGCTTCCAGGGTATACCTGTGGTGGAATATACTCATCACATGTGATAGTGTATGTGAGATCTACATATTGTTGATTCCGACAGAAGCCATATCCTTATAGGAAATCTTTATGTGCGTGAAGTGGTGTTGACTTTTTTAAAAAAATGAAACACTTTTCTTTGTTCTGTAGACCAAAAGGCCTTTGAAGTTGAAAAGGATCAAGGCTGTAATTGTTTGCATATTTAATAGGGAGTAATACTCTCATTCAACTCAGTTGGGACTTGCATCTGAGTAAATATGCATAAGTTCTAGCTTTAGAATCAATAGTTTCTATTAACAGAATCAATAGAAATGTGGAAGACTTTTTTGATGGATCACATTTGTGTACCTTCCTGGAGAGAGTTCCCCACTGATATCTGCCACTGATTTCATGCAATTACATCCATATAACCTGCCAGGGTTATCCACCTGATTTGCTTGTGTTTTGTCTTTTGTTCATTTGTTTATTTGACCCTTTAAAAACATTATGCTAGCTGTATGTGTGGGCCGGTAGCTTTATGACAACTCAATAAATATAATGTTTGTCTCAGTAGTGTTTTTTAATCTCTTGCAGATCAGCAGATATGCTGCTGCTCTGTCCTGATATCTTTACCATACGGGTCCAACTGTAGCTCATCCCTCAGTCTGGTTTAGTAGTCAGAGTGCTAGATCTGGAGTTTGGTTCAGATCCTTGCACAGTTCCTGACTGCACTCATTGGGCATATCTCAATTCCTGGGCCCCAGTTCCCCAATCTGTAAAACAGACATATTAATTAATTAATTAATTAATTTGAAACATTTGTATCCTGCCCTATATCATTAAGATCTCAGGGCGGCATACAGATAAAAGCATGCAGTATAAAACAATAAATATACACAGCTGAAAACAAATTAAACCGTGAACCAAGCTAAAACAATATGTAATTTAAAAGCAGTAAAAACAATTAAAACAGTTAAAACAATGTGCCATCTTAGTGAATTTAACCATTAAAAGCTAAAAAGCCATGTTACCTATCTCACAGGGTTTGTGAGGAATGTCAGTAAGGCTAGAATCCTATAGACCCTTACCTGGGGGAAAATACTATTGAGCTTAAGGGAACCCACTTCTGAATGGGCATGCCTAGGGCTGCACTTTAAAAGTGTTGTAAAATGACTTTTAAAATAAGATGCCATCTAAATTTAGTCATGGTACAAACAAACAAACAAACAAACAAACAGGGGGAGCCTACTAGGTGACCACCATTCTTCGTGTTAGCTAGATAGAACCAAAACATTTGCAGTAGTTCCAAAGTAAATGCAATGAGATCATGAATACCTTCCATAGGGATCATGGATTTTGAATGAGGAAGTCTGGGAATGCTGTACACTATGTAAATAGGAAGGGTTACATAAGAATCAGTAAAGTGGGTCAGGACAGTGGTCAGTCAAGCTCAGCATCCTGTCATCCGTGTTAGCCAGTACAGGAAAAAGTGCACAACCTGACAGGGCAGATGCCCTGATTGTTACAGAGCACACACAGAATTTCCAGTGTTCGTTGCACATTTGATCACTGTAAGTTACATGACCGTCCTTAGACTGTGGCGAATCTCCCACCTTCATCTGTACTGTGGCCAGAAGCTGGAGGATGGAGAAACAATGGTTTTGGGGCAGGAAAATCAGCACCACATGGAACCTCCTTCTTTGGGGTGCTTCTTGCAACATTTCCAATTTAGAACTGTATGGCCAGAAGAAGCTCCAATGCAGGTATACCTGTAGTTCAGTTTCCCCAATCTGGTGGCCTTAAGAAGTATTGGATACAACTCCCATCATCCCCAGCCAGCATGATCATTAGCCATGCCAGCTGGGAATGATGGGAGTTGAGTTGCCTGAACTGGGAGTTGCATGAACATCCCATAATTCAAATCCATAAAAGGAGGAATCCTTCCATGTGATATGGTAAAGCAGCTGCCTTCTAATCTCCCTTTCCAAAACACTAACAATATGCATAACACTCTACCTTTGTAATCTTATGTGCCCTTATCTTTTTATCCTTTATCTATAAGGAAGACGTTCAGTATCCCAGATATTTTTGTGGCCTTCATACCATCCTCCCTTTTTAGCTCTCCTGCATCTATTATATGATAGGGAGTTATACAAAATACTAAAACTGAGCATTTTTAATCATATCTTTTAAAATCAGCATATGTATGAGATGCTCTGAGTTGTTTTATCTTCCTTTCCTTATCATCCCTGAAGCTGATGCAGCTCAGTGAGTGGATATTTCAGCAAGTTCTCTGTAGTATGATTCCAAGACCTCCTTTGTGGGAGATTATGGCTTACTCAGTATTCAATATGATATATCTATAGTAAGAATTACAGACAGTGATAAAGAATTTTTAAAAAAACAACAAACCCTCAGCTGGTGTGTGTGTGTGAGTGAGTGAGAGAGAGAGAGACTGTTTATTTCCATTATAAATATTGATTATTGTGCTTACCTTCTTTCTTTCTAGCTTTTAGCCAAGGAAACATTGATTTGCTCAGTTATTGGATAATTCAGGTTTGTTGATTGCCTTGCAATTCCAGCAGAATATTTTATTAATTTCATTATGAAGCAATTTTGAAATGATTCGTTCAGGACATACAGTAACACAAAAGGGATAGGTGTGTGTGTGTGTGTATGTATGTAGGAGTGTGAGTGGAATAAAAGTATTTTAGTTCTAATGCAGATTGAAATTTATAGTGATGGCAACTTATTTATTTATTTATTTATTGCACTTATATACCGCCCCCATAGCCAGGGTTCTCTGGGCGGTTTACAGAAATTCTAAAATTAAGATAAAAACAAGTATACAAAATTTAAAATTCTAAAACACAGAACATACACACATAAAGCATTAAAAACCATTAAAAAAACTAAACATGCGGGTGATTAAGATGTGCCGCCATATGCCTGGGCAAAGAGGAAAGTCTTAACCTGGCGCCGGAAAGATAGCAGCGTTGGCGCCAGGTGAGCCTCATCAGGGAGATCATTCCATAGTCTGGGGGCCATTAGGTTGCATCACAAGCAACTTGTCCATTAGGATATTGCAGAACCAACCCAACATTGTCACAGCAAATAAGCAATGCCAGCACAGAGTTGGTCCCCTTACTTAGGCCCTATTGAATGCCGTAGCAGACTTCAATTCCTGTTGAAGAACAAAATGTAAGAATATGTGCTGTGCATGTGCTAGCTTGTAAGCACACATCTTTCTTCCAGTACCATGGCCGTCAAAGGGCCCATATTTCTTCTCTCACCATGCATGAACCCGGGTGAATTAAAAGTCATGCTGTAGGTGCTTTTAAAAAGCTGTCAGTGTGCCTACGGCCATACTACCTTGAACACGCCCAATCTTGTCTGATCTCGGAAGCTAAGCAGCGTCAGGCCTGGTTAGTACCTGGATGGGAGACCGCCTGGGAATACCGGGTGCTGTAGGCTTAAAAAAAAAAAACACCTGTCAGTGTGTGTCCAATGGCTGCATGAGAAAGCAGTTGTATAGTGTTGTGGTTTGAACTGTCAGACTAAAGTGTTGGGAGAAGCAAGTTCAAATCCTCACTTGGCCATGAAGGCTACTGGCTGACCTTGGGCCTATCGCTCTTTTTCAGCAATTTACCTCATAGACTCTTCATTGAAAAGATGTCATCCCGTGATCAGCTTCATGGGGCTACTGAATGGCAGTTGCCCCCAATTCAGCAAGGAACATCTGCATCCAAAGGCGACCTTCTGTGCATGTAGCTTGGGATGTGCATCCCCATCACAATGCTCATTTGAGCTCTGTTGAACCAAGTGGATGAATCTTTTATGTGGGCATCCCTATGCCATGCTATCAGTTGTAATGTGCCAATGATTGCCTGCAACTTCAGCTGGCTCTGTAAAGCTGTTTGCATACTAAAAAGGAATGGTGTAGGTGCTGTTTGCATACTAAAAAGGAACTGTGTAGCTGTAAGAACATCATCATCATCATTATTATCATCATCATCATCATCTGTATACCATTCCATATCTGAAATAAAACAGAAAGATATACAAAGATTAAAACACCAGATGGGATCTTAATGAGCATGGCAGTCATAGGTACTATTGGAAGTGAGAGTTGGAGAAAGTGTTCAGTAAAAATAGACTTATCAATAAGCTCACATGCAAGCTGGAATATTGTGGAGCGAAGACAGGCATACATGAAAAAGTGGCTCACGGTACAGCAAATGTGCTTTGAGCTCACTTTTTAACATATATGTGGATGTAGCATATAAGCCAGTCAAATGCCCGACATATGATGGCTGCTACAACTGCTCTCCGTTGCTGCCAACACCTCCTCTACCTCAAACCTTTCTTCCAGTTGGGAAACAAAGTGCTCCAACTCAGGCAGTTGCATCCATCAGTCCATTTCCATCTCAGGTGCTCAGCAGGAGGAAGAGAAGGAAGTAGCAGCAGTAGTAGTAAGGAGGCAGGTGGACAAAGAGGGAAAGCAGGCCTGGAACAGCAGAGCACTTTATTTCATCTCCCCCCGCCCCTATTTCTTGTTGCTACTGCTGCCACTACCTCCATCTCAGAAAGGAAGCCCTCCACAACTAAGGGGCTGAAGTAGAAGCAGCCAGCCTGTGCCTCAGGCATTAGCTGCAGAGTGCTTGTTTTTTTTCTCAGCAGGAAGGAGTGTGTGTGTGTGTGTGTATGCATATGCATGAGAGAGAGAGAGAGAGAGAGAGAGAGAGAGAGAGAGAGAGAGAGCAGTGGAATAGTCAGCCAGTTGTGGGGAGCATATACCAGCACTCAGTTCACTGATATGCTATAGTGTCACACACACACACACACACACACACACACACACACACACACACGAGAAACAGAACTCAAAGAGGCACATTCTTAGCATTGTGAGACTCTTTTTAATATCTCTATTTGTCAGGAGCTTTTTACAGGGAGAAAGACTGTCAGGGTATTTAGATTGCATCTTGCTTTAACTCATCTTAAAAGATCCATGTGGTGATATTGTCCATCTTGTTCTTGGAAAGGAGCTTATTTATTATTGTTTCAGCAGCACTTGGAAAGACTTTATTGGACTATCTGCTGTACAGCTAGCCTCTCCTAAAAATAATTTTGCTACTTTAGTAGGCAAGTCATAAAAAGGGCTTGGCAGACATAACCCAAGCCTCCAGGCCTCCTGCCCATCATACTGTCTTCTCCACAATCATGCAGCAGCATATTGAAAATATTTTTTTCAGCTAGACATTGTTGCACCATGCATAGCCCCTGGTGAGAAGAAATGTAGCTACCTTCCCTGCTCTGCATTGTTACACCTACAGGGTAAGATTCGTGGGTGCCACAAAATGAATCTAGCTGAAACCAGCCTCTCTTGGAGTTTTCAGTGTATGCTGGAATGACACCATGGAAAGGTGTGCCCTTTGTAATGCTTTAGGGCCTGGCAAAGTCCAGAGATGTGCAACAAAGGTGCTGTAGTATTATATAATGATGATAAAAACAAGAGAGATGGGACAAACCAACTGGCTTGTTAGCCTGAGAAAAGGGTGTGCCAGAAGAAGCACCAGGGAAAGGATTAAGGGCAGGAAGAAAAACATCCGTGCTTCCATTCTTTCAGCCATTAGAGCTGTTCCACAAAATGAGGTTACTGATATTGTAGCCAGTCAGTTCTGAACAAATAAAATAGGGCGACCATATGAAAAGGAGGACAGGACTCCTGTATCTTTATCAGTTGTATTGAAAAGGGAATTTCAGCAGGTGTCATTTGTATATATGGGGAATCTGGGGAAATTTCCTCTTCATCACACCAGTTAAAGCTGGAGGTGCCCTGCCCTCTTTTAAATCTGGTCATTCTAGTATAGCTCCTGCAGCTTTCACTGCTGTGATGAAGAGGGAATTTCACCAGGTTCTCCATATATACAAATGACCCCTGCTGAAATTCCCTTTTCTATGCAACTGTTAAAGATACAGGAGCCCTGTCCTCCTTTTCATATGGTCACCCTAAATAAAAGAAAATAGATATTGGGTGGAAATTAAGAGTGTGATCCAGCATGTGGATTGGGATGATGTAGTAGACACTGTATACTTGGACATTCAAAAAGTTTGTGGCAAAGCCCCTCACCAAATGATCCTGAGTATACTGATCACTCACGAGATATGAGGCCCAACCTATATGGTTGATTTAGTCTGGCGCAAGAGCACATCAGGGTTGTTCATGACATGTGACGTTGTCACCACTCCACAGCAACCACACAGTTTCTCTCTCTATAAGGCACATTTTCTCGAAGTCCTTTTAGTGCATCTATTCCCCTTAAATGTGGCTCCTGCATAGTTGTGGTGCAGTGTTCCCCATTCCCCCAAATTAAATCCTGCATACTGGGAGTGCTTAAGGAGTGCCTGGGACCTAGCTGTGACCTGGTCAAGGGATGGGGCTGTCCCTCCTCCCTTTTCCTCCCCCCTGGTCTCATTGGCAGTAGCTGCATTGCACACAGGCTTCTTTTCCCATTTAACTAGTTTGAGAGTAGTTTCCAGCACCCTGGATAGCTCCTTTGGAGTTCTGGCTGGTTCTGACTGAACCCCAGAATGGATTCAAAGCCCCACCAAAATCAGAGCCACCAGCATAAAGGACAATCACTCTAGCTCAAGTGAGTAATAAATTACAAGTTTGCTATCAACAAAGTCCCAGGCCTAATCTACATCAAGCAGGATATAGCATTATGAAAGCAGTATGAAAGTGGTATATAAAAGGCAGGAGCCACACCAAGCAGGATATAGTGGTATGAAAACGGTATATGATATTTTATTTATTTATTTATTACATTTTTATACTGCCCAATAGCTGAAGCTCTCTGGGCATTTCACCAAAATTAAAACCATAATAAAACAACCAACAGGTTAAAAGCACAAATACAAAATACAGTTTGAAAAGCACAACCAGGGTAAAAACCACACAGCAAAATTGATATAAAATTAAAATACAGAGTTAAAACAGTAAAATTTAAATTTAAGTTAAAATTAAGTGTTAAAATACTGAGAGAATAAAAAGGTCTTCAGCTGGCGACAAAAGGAATACAATGTAGGCGCCAGGCGGACCTCTCTTATTACATTTTTATACAGCCCAATAGCTGAAGCTCTCTGGGCGGTTCACAAAAATGTGTCAATGGGACTCAATAGTTGTCAGTGTACTTCAGTAGTTTGGCTCCTGCCTTTTATACACTGCTTTCATACTACCTTCATGGTGCAATATGCAGTTTCCCTAACTGGAATTTTCTCTGTTACCAATCCAGCCTTGGGTGACCATATGAAAAGGAGGACAGGGCTCCTGTATCTTTAACAGTTGTATTGAAAAGGGAATTTCAGCAGGTGTCATTTGTGAATATAGAGAACCTGGTAAAATTTCCTCTTTATCACAACAGTTAAAGGTGCAGGAGCTATACTAGAGTGACCAGATTTAAAAGAGGGCAGGGCACCTACAGCTTTAACTGGTGTGATGAAGAGGAAATTTCAGCAGGTTCCCCATATATACAAATGACATCTGCTGAAATTCCCTTTTCAATACAACTGTTAAAGATACGGGAGCCCTGTCCTCGTTTTTCATATGGTCGGCCTACTATCCAGCCATCCCCAACTGGATAGAGTATGGGCCCCAACCAGGCCTTTTCCTGCATCTCAACTCCATTGTACAAGCTAAAACAGCAAATGGAACTGAACAGATGTCTTGGAACCATGCATAATTATAGGAATGAGAGAATAAGACCACTACCACTGCTACAGGAGATGGAAGAAACACAGCCTGTAATGATTTACAAATGGTCTAAGTCCATCCAGATGATCTAAACTGTTTCAGCTCAGGAAGTTCTGATCCAAGGATGTGGTTTGCTTGATAGTGGAGGAAGGAGCCATCTGTGGTTTACAAATACGGACAGTTCAAATATGGTTCCTGCAGTATTGGGAAACGGTTTTAACAGCCAGCAAAGTAACACTCTTTCCTAAATCTTCTGGATTCCTCCCCCATCCCAAAAAAACTTTCCCCATCATTTAGAGGATTGTAACACAAGATAGCCTGAAAAGTCAGAAATTCTGAATATAGAAACGTAAAGCATATACGGTATATCCTGCAGCAGGCATGGCCAAGGGGCCTGAACCAGGCCAGAAAGCAATTAACCAGCCAGCCATAGTCCTGCCAAATTATAAGAAAAGTATGGCTCTAAAAAAAACCTGCCTCCATTTTAATTTTGAAGAAAAATATTTTTATTTTCAAAGCTGTGACAGAGATTGTGTGGAAAGTAGAGAGAGTGAAAGATTCCAAACTCAAATATGACAACTCTGTTTGGCTTTTGTATGTCAAGCTTCATGCTTGTCCAAACACACGTGGTCCAGCAGGAACCTCAAACTGTTCTGTGGCCCCAGCTTTACTGTGGAGCCCAAGGATGTGGCAAAACATACTTCTGCTCCCTGGATCACTTTCTAGAAAAGAGAGTGACCCTGGAAGGGAATGGCCATCCCTGTCCTCCACTGAATCTGTATGGCACACATGTTGCTAAGCACTGAAAGGATTCAGGACTCAGGCCCATAGGACAAGAATCTGCATAAAATGTGCATATGCTAATTTATATATTTATATACAAATTTAGAAATGGTTATAAGAACTTTTTAAAAATCCACATGAGGTAAAGTCAGCCAATTAATTTTCATTCAAATCATCTCAAATAAAATAAATTCTTCAATTAAGTTGCACCCTCACCCAGATCATACAAAACCAATGGGGAAAAAGTGGTTTCCCCACCCCACCCCAAGTTTAATTGCAATGTAGGGGGAAAGATTTTTTGGAGGCGTTGCAGTGTGGGGGGAGGGGAGAGTTAACCCTCCCCTCCCCGTGTGCAAGCACTCTTGAAAATTTCCTCCTGCTTAGCAATTAAGGTGAGGGGGGAAATTGCACCAAGGGGCACTCTGGGTTCTGTGGAGTAGGTCTAGGGCCTTGGGGAAAAGCTTCAGGGCTGGGGCTCCATGGGCCCCCGCCTAGCAGTGCCCCTGGTAGACCACGTACGTGGATTCTTCGGATACAGTCAGCCTGATGCAAAGCTTCCTGCATGTTTGCCTCGTGCTGCTCATTCACAAGACGGAGGATAGAGAAGCAGGGCATCCCCAATGCAGAATGAACCATTATCATGAGCACTGAATCTCATTGTCAGCACTGTGGTGCCATTATGACCATGGGCAAGTTCCCAGCGTACAGAAGCTTTGCCGTTTACTGAACTGGGGAGCCTGGGATGTCTAGAAAAACCAGTTCTTGCACTGCCACAAAACCCTGCTGTGCCGACGCCGTTGCTATGTTTGGCGGTGACTAAGCAAGACCCATTTCTTGTTTCAAGCACTGACGTGAGCTGTGCAAATCTGGAAGTAGTTACATTAGGCCACAGCATTCCAGAGTTCCTACTTGGGCCAATGAGCTCTGCGTGTGCCTCTCAATCTATTATATTAAGAATTGCCTGCTTAGCAAGACAAGGATGAGCACAGCACCGGAAAGTACAGTAGCTTATTCAGGCTGGAAAGGGATTCTGATTTGCTGGAGTAACTAGCCGTTTCCTGTTTTCAACCCCTATCCAGCAGAGCCCCCAAATTTGTCTGGTCTGAATCTGGTCACTCTTCCTAGTGTGTGTGCATGTTTTGGTCCTGGCATTGAAATCAGCCCACCACTAGTTTAGGAGCTGGTTCACAAAATGTACTTGGAAGGTGGTTAGGGAATAAGCTGCAGGTGAAAGAGTTGTGTTTCTTGGACTGGATGCCTATTTCTGACACACATTTTATCATATGGACTCAGGGCTGGCACTGCTATTAGGCAATCACACAGGCAACCACATTCGTCCCTTTCCAAAGTCCCCTTTGGACGCTTAGGAACAGTTATTGGGTGGGGGAGCTTGTACTATTAATTTATTAAGACAAAGATATAGATAAATTGTATGTTACTTTTTGGGCTGAATTCCCCCTCCCCCCAAGGTGGTTTACAATAATCAACATCTCATTACAGTGAAATGGGAAGATAATAAAAAAGCCAAAATAAAGACAGATAAATGAATCCACAGCAAGGTTGAAATGTACAAAAACCCTGGCAGAATGACAGTGTTGTACCTGTCTGCCTAAAAGACATCAAAGAAGGGTCCAGTCTAACTTTCCTTGGGAGAGAGTTCCATAGTTGGAGGCTGCCACTGAAAAGCAGCATGAGGGACGAGAGAAGGCTGGGAGAGGTCAAGAAACGCTGGGCCACAGGCAAGGGGATGCCACAGAAACAGGTGGGCAAAGTGTACAGTAGCTCCAGGGTCACGTGAGAGACAGGGCAGCAGAAGCAGTCATCCTTAAGGTTAATGGCCTAGGGTTCGGGTCTGGGCTACACACTTTCCATTCGCCACAGGCATAAGCATCCTCAGTCAGCAGAGTGTTTCGGACCTGTGTGCCGACCACCAGTCATCACTTAACGTCACTCTGTCCTGTGTCATCACATTGTGAATTTCCTTGCTCTCATCAGTGGGTGAAGGAGCAGAGAAATCTGATGTACTATCTGTGATGATGGATGCCATCAATGCTGCTAATATGGGCCAAGGGAATGGAATACTTACCACTGGTGGGTGGGATAATCTTTGTTGAAAAGGTAATGTATAGCGCAAGCCTCACTAAGAGACTCAAGATGGTTAAGTCAACAGGGCACGGCTACTCAATAAAGCCCTCTGCTGGGAAATGGGAGGCAAAGAGGCAGCACAGATAAAGAGGCAGTGGTGTGGTCTGAAATGTGTGGCTTCATCTGTTTGTTTGCCATTTTAGTATTCTCCTCATTCCGAGAGGTTCTGAAATACTGTGGACAGATCTGTATTGACTACTTACCAATACCAGTATCCCTGAACTAGGATAGGGAGACCCAAATTCAAATCCCCACCGAGCCATGAAGCTCACTGGACCAATTACTACCTCAGCATTATTATGGGGATAACCTGATATGGAAGGATAGAGAACTATGGCCACCGCTCTGTGCTACGTGGACAGGATAAAAATGTAACAGATGGATAGGGGAACCTTTCATTATTCGTGGCGTTTTTCTTTCCAGAACATTCCTTAAAAGGAGACAATGCAGGTGGCTGCACCCCCTCCCTCCCTCCCATCTCACCCTCACTGGGATTGTGCAAGCACACAGGCTTATTGTGTTTGAAGTGCGTTTTTGCCAGTGTTACTAAGGTACAGAGGGTGAGTAATTTTCTCCAAACTTTCAGTTTCTACTAGGCATGTTGCATTTCTCAAAATAATCTAGGAATCGTTTTATGAAGAAAACGCTTCCATTAGTTCAAAGGCAGATCAGTGAATATATAATATCCTTATGCAAGCGTGTTTTGGCTTCTTTTTTAGATCTTCCACAATTCAGAAAATGGATGTGGAATGAGATGAATTGGATACCTCCACCACCATCTAATCTCTTTCACTGCAACCTCTGAAATAATAGCAGAGATGATGATGATGATGATGATGATGATGATGATGATGATGATGTACATTGATGGTGCTATATAAATAAATAATAATAATAATAATATTCACAGCAGGTGTCTTAGTGGCAGAGTCTGGAAAATGCAGCGGCATGTTCACTGAGACAGAAATGCAGTGGGGCTTGAATGCCAATTAGTTTATGTGGTTCTGCCACTGGCCTATGTTGACCCTGGGCTCATCCACAAGGCCGCTTTGCCCCTGGATTGCTTCGGAGTGGCGGTACGTGATCTACGTGGTGCAGCTGCTACTCTGAATCAATCCACGGACAAAGCCCCGAAGCTCCACACTAAAGATGTCAGGGATTTACCCCAACTTTTTTAGATTGGAGCAAGGCTCTGCGCCTCTGCGGAGCCTTGTTAAGGAAAATAAAATAAAATTTAAAGGGGATTGGAAATCCCACCAGGGAGGGAGCACCCCATTCCTCCCCTTCTTGTCCCCCCCAGTTAGTTGTAAATGTGATCCTTTGCATTTACAGCTAACCCCCCCCAAAAACCCACCTATGTCAGCCCCATTTTCCCATTAAACCTCCACTAACCAGTACAGATGCTACCAGGCGCCCCCAGACCAGCCTCGTGAGAGCTCAGGTGGGCAGGCGCAGCAGCAGCGGCACCTGGAAACCCTCAACTGTGCTCCTTCCCATGTAGATGCTGGGAAGGAGCATCAATGCAGCTGTACCCCAGCTCGTGCCTCCGGGCGCAGCATTATTGAAGTTGTATAGACTAGGGCCCTGAAGTCATGTGGTCCTTATGGGTGATGCACTTACTTAATCTTCTTCAAACTGGGAAGGGGGGTTCTTCGTTGTTCTTTTTTGCAGGGGGTGGGTGGGCTCATATGGTCAGCAGCAATGTCACTGCACTGCTGATGCCTAAACTCCCTGGAAAAATACAGCAAGTGCTGGAGACCGCCAGACTGCTGCTCTCGGGAGGAGTTTGTTTTCACCATTGCATGTGAAAAGAAATATAGATCTGGAGCTCTGCCACGGAAAGGGCCTTCAATAATAGCCTGAACTCCCCCTGGGACTCTCCTGGAGACTGGCTCATGTGATGAGGAGAGGGGGGCAACGTGCCAGATCTCCACTCAGTTATGAGTGGAATGTCTGTAGCTCCTTTCAGGAACACTGTGTTCCTTCCTGCGATACTAACGTCACCATCTCTAAGCAAGAAGGCCAGGCAGGAAGGCCCAAGCTGCCCTTCAGGTTCCCACCCTCCTTTACCCTTGATCCTAGTGGGGTTGAGGTTGGCTTTTCTTTTCTTTTAAAAAAAAATCGGACCTGACATAAACAATCCCTCCTTTCATAAGCAGGCGGTGAGGGAAATGAATGGAACAATGGTAGCTGGTTGGCCGGCGTAGGCTGATTACTGGCTAAAGGGATTTAACTTCCTAAACCCACAGCATTATCTCATGGTTCTCACACACTGAGGTCCTTGCTTGTTCTGGGCCTTGGTCCTCAGTGGTATATTGCTGATGTGGACACTCTTAAACATAGCAGTCATGCTCTCCTGCAGATGCTTCCATTTAGATTCCTCCCACATGATGCCACAAAGAGTCCCATAAAGTTTGCAGTGGACTCTGGTCCATGAATGCTTACATCATTCTAAATTGGTTCATCTTTAAGGTGCTAGAGCCAGGATTCTTTGTTGGGTTTGATGCAACTGATGAAGACAGGCTGCTCTTTTGGAAGTTTCTTCTGCACAATGGGGATCCTACATCTTCTCATGTCTTGTCACTCTCTCACCGCCCCCTTCACAGACACTCACTCACACACACCCCTTCCTCAAACCCTCCACTGCAGCTGCTTCCCCAACTTGGCTGTCTCTGCTGGACACTCCTCATGCCTGCCACGTGGAGAACCCTGTTACTAGGTTGGCCAAGGAGCACAGCTGTGGCTTTTTATAGAGAATGAGTGAACCCTAGACATGAGGGAAGCAAAGGACTCCTGTGTCCCAGACCCTGCTTGAACTCTGCATCAGTGGTTCACACAGCTTGGGAAGGGGACAAAAATACCGCTGCTTCCACTAGGCAACGGGGCAAACAACAGAGTGCGGCTGTAAACAAATCAAGACCTCCTCATTCCTGACGAGTGACTGCACTGCTGGCAGTGGCCCTAATATGAATATGAAACAGAGGCGTCCAGGTTGCTGATTCTTGCCCAGAGACCCATGACATGATCGTTCTCCTTTCGTTGTCTCTGGAGTGAGATTTTTCTCCAATTGCTGTCTTGAAACAAAAAGCAAAATTTAATGGATATTTAATGGATATTTAAAAACACAAGCGTCAGAACAATTTGTGTGCAAACCTCTTTGATTATTTTGTAGAACCACAATAAGAGTGGAATGGAATATAAAAGATACTAGCCCTCATGGCTGTGTGGTACCTTCAGTATCTGAGGCAGTAAGCCTATTTGCACCAGTTGCTGGGGAACATGGGTGGGAGGGTGCTGTTGCACCGTGCCCTGTTTGTGGGTTCCTGGTCAGCAGCCGGTTGGACACTGTGTGAACAGAGTGCTGGACTAGATGGACCCTTGGTCTGATCCAGCAGGGCTCTTCTTATGTTCTTATTCGCTCAACTCACAAGATGTGGGTCACACAGGAATTGTGCTAGTTCACATCAGATGGGACACAGTGAAAAGACAGCAGAGGTTATTGGAATGGGAATTGCTAGAGAATTTTTAAAAAGGTAAGTCTGATCATCACATAAAGGGAGTCTTTTGGTGGGAGAGCATGACTTATTCATAGATATGAGTGTTAAATTCAGAGCGATGCTTGGTGAAATGTTGCAGACATTTCTGTGTGGCTGGTAGTACTGGCACACAGCAATTCTAAGGGTGCAAAGACTTCTTGGAAGATTCTGGAAAAAGAAGAGCACCATTAACCTTGTAAGGCCTGTTGAACTGCTGGCTTTGATAGAGGGCAGGCACATCTCTGTGCCTTTTTAGACTTTTGTGGAAAGGGAGAATTTGGTAGTCATAGCTTTTAGTAGGTGACACAGCTCCAGCATTAGATCAGGAGAAAGTGCACCTGTGAAACAGTCGCTCCTATCCAGCTTTTAAAGGTACAAGAGCCCAAATTCTTCCATATTAAATTTGCCTATATAGACCTAAGAAGAGCATGAAGATACTGCACAGCCAAACACAGTTGACATGCCTATGGATTTGGATGTATTGGTAGATCTGAGGGTTCTACACATATACAAGTATATCATGTATACTAAACTATGTTATACATTACTTTATAGAGTTTATAGTTTGGGTAATAATGGAGCCTATCATTCAAGGGTTCAATTTTTTTCTAAGCAATACTTAAACAAAACAAAGGATACTCTGATTACTGCACTTCCAAAGGCAATGGAACTGCCTATAATACAGAAGGTATCACAAGACCAATAAGATTAAAGTAATGGTATATGGATCTGTTGGGAATGTTCACATTTTCTTTGCTTAGTAATAAAGAAAACTCAGCAGCACAAGACCAGCATGTTCATAATGCTACTTTGTGGCGGATTAATTCTTCTTCTAAGACTTATTGTCCATTTCTTTCTTAGGCGATTAGGATTAGGTTGGAAAATAAGTATTTTGTATCCATCTAAGAGCCAGCTCTTTACTGCCAGTCATTACTAAATAATCCCCAGATCATTCTTCAGTCATGAATGGAAAAATTTCCTGCGGTTTCATAAGACCCAATTCTTCTCCAAATGAGCAGAAGAATGAGAGGGAAATCGTCTATCAATCATGTGCCCAGACTGAACCTTTAGAAATACCAAATATTTCCACTGCAGATACTTCCTTATTTATTTTTAATTTTTATTTATTTTATTTTTTGTTCTCAAGGACTTTCAGAGATATGTTGGACTGAAAGCAAGGACACTATTCCCAAACATTCAAAATTGTAAATCAGTCCCTCTCACTCTTTAAAGCCATCTGCCAATTGTTTTTTAATATCATTTGGTTTTGCTTCCTTTATTAATTGTTAAACGGTGGAATCCTGTTACAAGGGTATAATAGGATTGCTGCTAAATCCCCTTGGATCAGCGGAACACAACCATTCACTGGCAATGGGAATCTGCACTTGTTGAGCAATACCACTGCGGCAGCATTACAGTACTCCAGGGATTGGGAATGTGTGGCCCTCCAGATGTTGGTGGACTGCAGCTCCCAACATAGAATCACAGAATAGTAGTGTTGGAAGGGGCCTATAAGGCCATCGAGTCCAACCCCCTGCTCAATCAGCCCTTGCCAGCCAGTTTAGTGTGATGGAGGATGGGAATTGCAGTCCAACAACATCTGGAGGGGCGCACGTTCCCCATCCCTGTATGACTCTGACACAGAACCACTACACCAGTATGCAGCCTCTGGTGCAAGGGGCAAAACTGGAAGGAGTGCAGGCTGTAGCAGAGGAAGAGTATGCATGTTGGGAGTCCTCTGCCGGTTCAGAGGTCAGTTTCACCTGCCTGCTTCCCAATGCCAGGGATGCATTGGGCACAGGAGATGAGCACAGGACAGGGATGACATGTGAATACTGTGCTGCAAAAACACACAAGACTGTGGCAGCTCCAAAGGCCCCCTGGTGTTATCGCTCCTCTTCCTTGCTGTTGCTGCTTATTCGCCTGTCCTCTCTGACCAAGAGCTCCATCACACCAGCGTTATATGGTGCAATCACTGTGAACTGCATACAAAAGACTCAGAGGTTTTCCACCTTATAATCTGCTTTGATTGTGAAGTACTCCCATGCATCCTGCCTTTCCCCCCCCCCCCTTAAACTCACTTCCTGGTATTCAAAGGATCGCTGTTGCCCGGTAGCAAAAACAACAACAACAATGAAAGTTTAGCGCTACGGGGATAATCCGAGGGAAGCAGGTACGTGGGATGAAGCTATAAGAGCTCCATCACACCTACTTCTTCCCCTCTACATGCACACTTTGAGTCCACGGTTTCCCCCTCCGTTTCCTTAGCAGGTCAAGTGCTGGGCACTTTCACATCTGTGTGTTGTTGCACTATTTCAGCTCATGAACCTTTTCACCTGTATTGCTGCTGTGCTGGTGAAATCTCCCACCCTGCCCCCTACGTTCTCCTCCCCCCTGAAGATCTCTCTCTCTCTCTCTCTCTCTTTCTAATTCTATTTCCGCACAAACACAATGATACAGCAGCCTGAAACTGCGCAATTATGGTAAAACAACACTCTATGCTTTTCACTAAGATCATACTAAACAATATAAGTGAAGAGAAAGTATTACAATTAATTTTTGGAGAAGTTTGTGGTCAATGTTGGCATGGCGATGGGAAGCTGACATTGTTCTGGTCAGGAAAACTAGACATGCCTACTCAGGAGTAAGAACCATAGAGTTGAATGGGAGCGAGTTCCGGGCATGGGCGGCAGCTTCGCTTGCCTTCTCTGTGGATTGTTTGGCCACCCTCTCTCCTTCCCCCTTCATGGTTGAGCAGAGAACTGCCCCACTATCCTCTTTTGTCAGCGAGACTGCCCTTCAACACACATGCCCCCAACAAAAAATCGGATGGTCCGATATAGCGCAAGGACAGCAATATACAGGGCAGAGGAGCACCTTTATTGTGCACAAAGGGGGAAAATGGACTTTCGCTGCTCCAAAATATTTATTTATTTATTACATTTTTATATTGCCCAATAGCCGAAGCTCTCTGGGCAGTTCACAAAAATTAAAACCACGAAAAGCATAAAAATAACCAACAATTTAAAAACCTGAATACAAAATAAGATAGAAAAGAGAGGGGAAGAGGCGAGATGAGCACAGGACAGGGATGACATGTGAATACTGTGCTGCAAAAACACATACCAGGCATGGTGAGAGTGTGATAAATCGCTGGTGTGATGGAGCTCTAAGTGAATAGTGATAGGAGTAAGAAGCAGCAGCAGTAGCCTCTGCTTGCTACACCTCTCTCTCTCTGGACAGCCAGGTGAACTGGGCCCTGAAGAATATAAGAAATGCCATGCTGGATCAGACCAAGGGTCCATCTAATCCAGCACTCTGTTCCCACAGTGGCCAGCCAGCCGTTGGCCAGGAACCCACAAGCAGGAAATGGGTGCAACAGCACTCTCCCACCCAAATTCTCCAGGAACTGGTGTACATAGGTTTACTGCTTCTGATACTGGAAGGAGCACATAGCCATCAGGAGTAGTAGCCATCAATAGCCTTCTCCTCTAGGAATTTATCCAATCCCCTTTTAAAACCATCCTGATTGGTGGCCATCACTACATCTTGTGGTAGAAAATTCCATAGTTTAAACTAAGTGCTGTGTGAAGAAGTACTTCCTTTTATCTGTCCCAAATCTCCCACCAATCAGTTTCATGGGATGACCCAGGGTTCATGTATTTAGAGAGAGGGAGAAAAATGTCTCTCTATCCACATTTCCCCACCATACATAGTTTTGTACACCTCTCTCATGTCCTCCTTAGCCTCCTTTTTTTCCAAGCTAAGCAATCCCAGCTGTTGTAACCTTTCCTCATAGTTGCCTCTTTCTGCATTGGACATGGTTTCCCAAGAGCCCCCTAAAATCTGGAACTGGGGAAAAGGGAGAGGCAGGGGGTGACCATACCAAGGTCGAGGAGGCCCACTGCATGGGCAGGTTTCTCAAGGGCCTCCTAAAACCTGGACCTGGCACCAACTACCTTGTCTCTCCCAGCAGGTAAATCTCCAGTTGTAGACTTCAGTGGGCGGGGGGCACTAATGTCAGAATGGGAGCTAGGCTGAGATATGTGGAATGAAAGAATAGTGAGATGGCAGCACCCTCTCTCAACTACTTACATAAGAAGACATTTCAGTATTTTGAATGTTAAAAGTGCATAGACAAACCATAATTGTAGTAAATACTGGTTGGTTGGTTGGTTGGTTTTAAAGCCTCCCAGTGGGGGGAACAGCCCCCTCAGGCTGCCCTTCCTCTATCCCAATCCTCAGGCTCATACTTTAGGTGCATGCAAATATAAATGATTTGTGTGGTGAGACTCCTATGGAAATGCACCTACTGCATTTTGTTCAAATGTACTGTAGTCTCTTCTGGACTGAGCTCAGGAGAAACCAATTCTGAGTGCTTGCAGCAGAACCCAGCTGTGGTTCACTCTGGCTGGAACCTGTGATGTCACAGAACTACCTCCTGCTCCCCCTCCCCAGAGTAATTTTTCAGCTATTTTTAAACAGAAGGGAGAATGTGTGTGTTTAATTTAATAAAGGTACATGCAGCATATTATTGTTGTTGATGATGATGAAGATGAAGAAGATATATTTATTTATTTAAAAGCAAAGCACATGCCCAAACTATGGAGAAAGAGACAAGATTCAAATGAGTGAATCAGCATTCAATTTGCTGACTAGTATGTCTACCTTTTGCATTCCTAAAGCAGAGGGAGCCACGCTCATTCTGCTGGGGAAAGGTACTCACCAAGTCCTTGTTTGTAGTACGTCTGGAATCTGGATGCATCCTTAACGTCGGTAAAGGTAAATGATAAATTAGAGATAATTTTAAAGTGTTTTCTCTAGCATCATAATTTGGACTCTTTCGTGTGTGTGTGTGTTTTAGTCAAATGGTTCTTTACCATCTCATGTTAAAATGAGATGGTAAAGATACTGATGTTTGCAGCTGTATCTCAGATTTAAATTAATGTGTGGCTGAGGATTGGAGCAATGTCTGTTGTCAGAGGAATATATGAGTACAAACTTTTCAGTAACACAAAACTTCTTCATCTGGAAGCATTCATCCAGCGGAAGCAGAGAGCCTGAACCATTTAGAGCCTGAACCATTTAAAACATGAACCAGTTCCCTGGACACCCATTAGAGCCTCCACCGCACCCCAACACTGCCCCAGTTATGTGACTCTTCTCCAAACTTATCTTGGTGCTCTTCTTTTCTAGCCTGTTTGAAACCAAAATGCTATGTGTTTCATATGAACACATTTCCACAGCCTCCAGGAAGATCGTTTCATACTAGGAATAGAGCAAACTGTAACTGGGATACAGCCCAGGCCAACTTAAAATAGCTCAGTGTGTAACCCTCAGTGCCATGCATCCGCTCTGATGTCTGTAACAGATGGATGGATGGAACAGTCCACCCCACCCCCCACCCCATGAGTGGGTCTGTCACTTACACAATGCCATAAATGACCAGAGTGTTCTCGGTTGCTCCAATTGGCCAATGGCACATGGCCAACGAGGTAGGGAAGGATCTTTGACTTTGCCAGCTAGCCACCTATTTCCCTTTCCCCCTTACCATCCCTGCCCTTTCTTATTTATTCCACCACCCTCCACACACAAAAACAGCTCGCGTTGCATTTTACATTCCAAGAGCTTATGGAATGCATTAGTCCCGGATGAAAGTACAACAAACTCAGATGTATAATCCTGACGTCAACCATCCCTAGAGTTTGGAAGAGAAGCTATAAACAGAGGATGAAAGGAAGTTATAAAGACCATCTGCTTTGGCTTCCATGGACACATATTAGACACGCACAGACACAAAAGGTGATAGAGGAGGCTGGGTTTATTTCTTTGCTGAGGTGGCCACTAGTTGCTGGAAAGGATAGAAAATGCTAGAAAGAAATACAGAAAATCTGTTGCTACTTTCAGACTTGGCTTCTGCCTCCCTAGCCCCTTTTGGATTGGTAAGAAGGTATGGAAATAAACTGTTGTTGGATCATCTTAGCTATCCGTTCCCCATGTGTTTTCTAGAAAAGAAACTGACAGGACATGAGTCATATGTCTTAGGAATCAGATAATTTTGTTTGTATACTGAAGATGTTCAGAAACTTTCTGCAGAAAATTATTTGAGCATGTCTCTATTGTTTTAGATCCTATTTCCAGATAGCACCCATCTGCATTTCCAGCACTTTACACAGCTACTGGCAGATTGGGGGGGGGGGGGGTTGCAAGAAAGAAGGCATGTACTGTGTATATTTGTCTTACTATGTTCTCTCTTTTGGTTACATAGAAAGTATAGAAGAGAAGAGAGTGGGAAACTTACACCAAGCCAATTGTTCTTGAACCCTGGTTTCTGGCACTGCCAAATCAATGCCCAGCTACATAGGTCACAAATGCAGACAAATGTAGGACACAAATATAGACAATGTGCAGCTACATAGGTTACAAATATAGAGGAATGTGTTTGCAGTCAGTTTGAAAACAAAATTTCAGTAGCCTGGTTCACACATAATGCTAACCCATGGTTTGGGTTGTTGAATTCTGGGTTCTCATGATGTGTGAATACAACCATAGTTTGTTAACCACAGACAACCCAGAAAGAGAACCTATGGTTTGTTGAAGCATTGTGAACTCTGGGTTGCTGAAACCATGGGTTTTTGTTACATGTGAACCTAGAACCATGGGTTGTTCAGCTAGGCTCAAAGGTGGTGGGCAAGTGTGGTAAAAACACACATACCAGCCACTCTACATCCTAGTACTACAGTGCTGCAAAGGCATTTGGGAAACACGAAGGGAGCAGGTGAAGGAGGAGAAAAACACACAACTCAGGCCTTGGAAAACAAACCATGGTTGCTTCACTCATCTGCCAGACCAATCCTGGGTAGGGTTAAATAAACCATGGGTTGGCAAGTGTCATATGCAAACTGTCATATGTATAGCTAAGGTGACTCTACTTTTTGTCACATGTATCATGTCAAATCTGTTATTTTATTACTAGGACTCTGTAGTCCAGCCAATTGAAATCCAAATTCCAGACTGTCTTTCCAGCGACTCTTGCATACACTTTGCCAGATTAGACAAGGCAAGCTAATATCAGCCCTTCACAGATGCGTACAGATCATATTCCTTCCAGTTGTCTGGAATAGGCAACTGCCCATTAGAATCCATTGTCTCCTATCAAGGGCCAGGGCCATACCAAACCTAGAAACTGCGATGTCTCCACTTTTCACAAAAGAACAGCCTGGCTTTTATAAACATATACACTCCATTATAGTCACATGAACTGTGTGCTTCTCTCTCTTGGAGCTTCTTTAAATGAGTGTTTTATAGCACGCTCGTGACTCACAGATGTTCATGGGTTATTTGGACCCTGTGTGTTTCCTGCTCCATTTCCTGGGTTTAGTGATAAAAAATAAACCTCAGAAAACCCAACTCTTCTGAGATATATCAGTATTTGTTGGGATTTCCTGCTGTGTGCAGGCGAAGTTGTGCTATAAAACACCCACTAGAGGGCACTGTCCCATTGATCTGCATTGAACTGTACAAGCCACATGGTCACTACTCTCTTCGTAATTTCAGGTTGTTGCAAATTCAGAAGAGAAGCAGGAAGCAGAGCCACGGTAAGGAAACACGATTCCCCCCCCCCCCATCTTAAGGATGTATTGATAACTAACTGCTGAGCAATGGGAATGCAGCCAGTGAATATGTACTGCAGTTAACATGATTATGAGGGAGGTGTAACCATGAAAAGTTTAAATGTATTAAAGTTAAGCAAGTGACCATTCACAATAGCTGCTGCTGTGTGAAATGGTTTTTGTGGTATTTGATTGTATTGAAGTGTTTGACATTTCTTTGTTAGCTGCTTTAGATGTTCACTTCAGAATAGGTTATGCAAGTATTGTAACATAAAGAAATTTACATTATATATCTGCCAACTAAGGATAACACTTTATCCATAAGATGAAATGGACTCTAGTCCATGGAGACTTCTGCCATAATAGCAGTACAATCCTATCCTATGCCTGTTTACTTGCAGAAATAAATCACACTATATTCAATGGGGCTTACTCCCAGGTAATTGGGCATAGGATTGCAGTTATAGATACTTACTTAGGAGTAAGTCCTATTGAACTCAACAGGACTTATTTAGGAGTAAACATTCACAGGTTTCCACTGTAAATCTGTTAGGGTGCTTCCAGATAAAGTGTTTATTGTGAAATCACCCTGGGGATTTCTTCATAGCATTGGGTTAGTGCCACCTCCCTCTTCAACCCCGTGTTTTCCCTCTTTTGGGGTGGTGGTGAGTTTCTGGGCAGCCATCCAGGACCTGGAGCCTCCCCGCCCTCTTTCTGGTGGAAGGCAACCAATTGCTGGTCGCCTTCCACCAAGCTCCACCCCTGGCTTGACCCTGTATTGGCCCCGGAGCGACGTCACAGGAAGGAAGCACCGTATTAACATCGCTCTGTTTGAAAAAAGTCAGGGTAAAGTCCCGACTTTTTCAAAATGCAGCACCACAGGGAAGCCCCATGGTGGCTGTGAACCTGTGCCTGTGTCATCTAACTGACACAGCGCAGATCCTCAGCCACCATAGGTCTTTCCACACATATAGACAGCCCCCCCCCCCCGTCGCATTCTGTGAATTTAAGGGGTGGGGTGATTAGACATCATCATTTATTATTTAGCCTTCTTGTGGTTTCCCTACTGCTTTTTCCATCTTTCTTACCAGAAAAAAAAATCCATTCCTAAGGAGGAAAAGACAGAATAGCTGTTAGTGTGAGGGTTCCTCTGGCTTGAAGGACACCTACCTAGTCTATAGAGTCCCAGAAAACCTTTTGTTCTTTGTTGCAACAGATAACATGAAGCTCCCCCTCTGGAAGTAGCTATTGATCAGGAGAGTCACCATTCAAGCCATTCCCCAAACACTCTGCAGTGGGCCTGAATGGTGTGTACCCTCGGGTGAGAGCTGGTTAAGAATACCCATGATTACAACAGATGTCCCTTTTCAAGAGGGGAAGCCCATCACGTCTTACTTCCTCATTTACCAACTAATGCAGGCAAACCTAAATGCTTGCTCCGTAATCAGGGAAACCCCATTAAGAAATCAGTTGACAATTATTTTTTAATTTATTATGGGGATTTCTTTCTACTCCATCCATCAACATGTTCCTAAGATGGCTAATCTTTATATGGCTATATGACGCTTATACCGAGTCAAGCCCATTATTGTCTGGCCCATTATCCATCTGGCCCATTATTGTCTGTTCTGACTGGCAGTGGTTCTCCAGGTTCTCATGCAGGTGTTTTTCTAACTCTACCTGCAGATGCTGAGGATGAGACCTTCTGTATGCAAAGGAGGCGCTCTGCCACTGAGCTCTGGCTGTTCCCCAAGGATGTCTGTGGGTGAAAATTGAACAAGTGCTAATACATGCCAAATATCCACTAATAACACAATCCTATACCAGTCTACTCAGAGGTAAGTCCAATTGCGTTTGTTTGGAATAACTCCCAAGGAAGTGGGTATAGGATTGCAGCCTAAATATCCCTAAAATCTGTTCTAACCTCCAATACAGATAATTTAATCACTGGTGTCACCTACATTGGAGAGTGTTTGTGGTGGTGGTAAGATACAGGGTTGGATCTAGCGGTCGTCATCTGGTTCCGATGCCAGTGAGGTGGTGAATCCGCTCCAGATTTCAGTCAGAACTGCCCCACACCTTAGATAGCTCCTTTAGAATTCTGACCGGTTCTGACTGAAACCCGGAGTGGACTCTACCTCCACTGGGTAACACTTAGCAGAACAGAAAATGCAAGCAGGATGGATTTTCCCTTCCCCCTGCAGCCCCCCCCCCCCCGATGTGCTCCCCAAATCTGTTTTTGAGAGTTGCGGAGGTTAGCAAACGGAAATTATGTTGGGCCAGCGGAAGTTGAGTTGCATCAGCGGACATCCGCTCACACAACTATTGCATATAACCCAGTTTGGTTCATTCCATAATAACTGGCTCAGCGGAGTTGTTTCATGACTCCTAAACTCAGGTAAACACTGACTAGACTTGCTTCTCCTTTGCCCTGTGGCACTAAATCCATGCCAAAGGGAGAGGAAAAAACAACTACTAATGAAATGAGCCTAGCAAGCCAGCTTATATTATTGTGATGTAATTTTGCTTTCCAGCAATTACTTTATATATTATATAAAGTAACTTTAGGTACTTCATTAGGTGGATTCCAAGGGATGATTTATGTTTGGCAGGCTTTAACATGCACAGACAGCGTTCTCCAACAAAGTGCAGCATGTTAAAGGAAGACACTGCAACTCTAACAAACAGCAATACCTCTAGAGGCAGTTTATGTATGTGTGTTTAGTTGGAGTCCTGTGAGAATCCTGTGTGTGCCATAAGTTGGTGTTTATTTGTATACTGTAATCCCTGAGTAAAGATAGATAGTGCTTTTATCCTATACTAGTTGTGTGTATTTGTGTGTGCTATGACAAGCCTGATCCCCATCCTCTCTCAGTGGCCACAGTGACAATGCTGACTGTGAAGCCGTGCATGTATCTGTACCATGGCATGGCAACCAGCTAATCCTAGTGCAAGTTCCTGTCAGCGCTAACAGCCTTTTTTACCACTTCATGACAAACTGTTCTGTCAGCAATAGGAAGTGATGTTATTGCCTTCCTCACAAAAGGGAAACTCCTAGTGGTTTCCATGGGGATATAGGCAACTGTGTAATTACAGACTTATATAACCTTAAAGTTGCATACACAGACTTATGGGGAAATGAGAAAAATCACTAAACTGAAGAGGCTGCTGAACACCCAGATCAAAAAGAATGTTAAATAAAGAACAGACTGGGTATCAGTGCAGTCAATTTATGTATTGTCGTTTATGTAGCCAGATGTATACAATATCTAGCAGAGATATTAGGGAACATCTAGAGCTAGGAAAAAGAAATTTGATCAAAACAACCTTGGCTTCCTCCTCTGTAATAAATCACTGAGCACAAATAAAACCCTTCAAAAATAACAGTGTGGTCTTGTGCCTCAAGGTGCAAGTTTCAATTAGCTGGAATGGGTTTGTTCAGGAACATTAAATTGCACTCAGGACTGTTCTTTTGTACCTCTTGGTCAGGTGCCCACTTAACTTGTAAAGTTGGTTAGCTGCCAGGTAATGTTTTCTATTCTGTAGAATACCTAAAACAAGTTTTTGCACCTCATCAGGGAATGGAATTCCATTGGAAATTCAATTAAACATGTAGACTCTTTTCTTTTTAAAATCAGACATAAGACTGAGGTTGCCAATGTTGTATTTTTCCATTGAGTGAGCTCTGATTTAAAGGTGGAATCTCATTGTACTGCCCACACCATAAGCAGAAATAGCTGTTACATAAGAAACAGGGGGAAAGGGTGGAGTAGGGAAGGAACAATACCTTGAAACATGATGAACTTTTCTTTTTTCTTTATCCCACATTTCAAAGTAATTTCCCAAAGCAGCTTACCTTAAAAGCAGCAGGATAGAAGGAGCTTTAGAGGTAGGTGTTATTATTTCAGTAGAAGGTGAAGCAGCCTCTAAAACAAAAATGCCAAATGTGTTCCCACGTTCATAAGGACTCACCTCCGCCTTTTTTTGTGATCTGGTGATGCAGGTTGGGGGTGGGGAGAGAGTTTTGCTCTAGAAATACTGAAGCAGAGGATGAAATTGACAAGAACATTTACAAGAGGGAGATATGGCTCTGCTGGTCTCAGTAAGACAGGTGATACTGCAGTTCTGCACACTTGCACAAGAGTTTTAAAATAAAATAAAAAGTTTGTGAATGTGTTTCTACATTCATAAGGGCTCAGAAACTGAAATCCCTTTGGCAATCTTACGCAGAGCAGAGAGGAGGAGAATTTCCCTTGTCAGCCAGCGATCCCAGCAGAAAGGGTGTTGATGTAGGGAATGAGGATTTCTGCCACAAAGGTCCCTGGGATATGTGCCAGCACCACCAGGAGGACTGAGAGGGACTAAGGGAGAAACAAACCATGACAAGCCACCGAGCAGGTGATCATCTGTAGGGCGTAATGGCCAAGCCAACCAGCCATCCACCGTGGCTTAAACCAAACTCATCCAAGGAGTTTATGGCTGAGTGGGGCTCTGAATATTAGGGATCTTTGTTTATTTGGCTATATGCTTCTTCTTGGCCTTTTTGGGTGTGTGTTTGCCATCTATTGTTAATTTTTCTTCCATATACAAATCAGAATATATGGAAATATTCACATACAAAGCTTTTTAACCAAGGGAAACAAGATTTATATAGATAACAGTTAACAATACATCACAATGGAGTGTCTGGGTAATTGCTCCTGTTAGCCCCCACAATCATGAAGTAAAGATCTAACCAGTGGTTTCATATCACCTTGGACTTCAGACCTTGATTTAATGATTAGTAGCTTTCAGATGAAGTCACTGAGATATAAATTCCTCTTAGCAGCACCTGTGCAATTGTGTCTCAAATGGACTGTAAAGCAGAGTAAAGCAGAATTTGAGCCAACATTTTTTTAAGATATAGAACTAGAATTGCTGTGAGTGGTGCTTTTCTTTTTTAGCATGTCTAACAGCATAAATTACTCTAAAAAGGAAGGAAAAGGTTGGTTTGGTATGACTAATCTTGCCAGAGGCCAAGGTAGACAGCATACAAAAAATTAGTTTAGCCCATTGCCTAGGGCACTGACCTTGAATTTAAAATTGGGTGGGATCATAACCCAGATTAGCTACATCCTCATTGACTGGCCTCAGGGAAGCTAATTTGTTTAATCTCAATTGCCCATCTGTAAAATGGGAGTTATCGAAAAGGATATCTGGATGCACAATAACAATTGATGAATGATTTGAATGAATGACATGTTGGCTACAAACCTGTGCAGTTACGCACATGTAATTCCTAAAGAAATCCATGTTATTTAAGTGTATCTGCCCAATGGCTTTCACCAGATGCTAGTATGGGACTATGTTCTATTACCTTGTATGCACTAAAGTGTACCAGTGACTTAACTTTTAATACTAAAACTTGAGGTGGAGTGGGGGAATTGCTAATCTCAGTCACACCTCTTCAGTGTTCTTAAGATGTCACCATCACTTGCCATCTCATCCATGAAATTAAAACAATATGGACTTACCACATCGGGAAAGATTAAGAAGAGAATGAGCAGCCAGGCTGTCTTGAGCTTCTCTTTGATTCGTTCCTCCCTGCCTCATCATATATACAGGCCTTGTGCTCCCAGAAAACAGGAAGAGAACCAAGATGCACCATCACCATGGAATCCGTTTGCAGTTAGCAGCACCTTTTCAGGGCAAAGAGCAGATAGGGGCACGGTTTGGGGCGGAAACTACGCAGGGCCTTATCTGAGTAAGAGGCCCACACAACTGCTTTGCCTTCAAAACAAGAGTGGCCAGTGGAAACAGTTTTTAAAAGCACTTTTATTTTAATGGGTAGTTTGGACACCCACATCTCCATGGCCCAGCACTCTTGATGGCCTTTTCTCTCCCATTTCCTTAGAATTAGAGCAGGAGTAGGCAACCTGCTGTTCTCTAGAAATTTTGGACTACAACTCCCATAGGCTCCAGCCAGCAGTCAACAGTCAGCTGAAGTCCAAAATGTAAGAAGGGCACCCAGTGGCCTTCCCCTGAATCAGCCTGGGAAAGGGGAAAAAGTTCCCTGCCAAGCAAACCAACAGTAAGCAGAGTTGAGAATGGAAACCGTGTGAGAATATCTGGGACTTGCCTGGTCACCTGAGGCAAGTTTTACTCACCCCCCTCTCCAAGAAAGTAGCCAATTACAAGCCTGTCTTTACAAGATCTGTAGAGGGGGGGGGCAGGGGGGAACAAAGCAGAATTGAATCCCTTCCTATGCTATTAGTCTTCTCAGCTCGCTAACATTTAGCTTTCTGCTGTTATAATAAATGTGCCTGGATGCTTGCTTGCAATGTGTTGCGGGAGTTGAGGACCCTAATCCAGAGCAGTCCTGAGGCAGAAGACTAAACTCCCATTGCTGTGTTCAAGGATGTTCTTCCCCTGCCCCACCTCGTTCCAGTAACTTTCATCATTTTCAGATTAGCACTATCTGAGCTAACAATTGTATACTACCTATAGTGGAGGTGGGACCGGATGTGATCTAAGGGCCCCTTCTTCCTCCTCTTCCCACTGATCAGCTGATCCAAATAAAGCAGACAGCAGACTGCCTCAATTGGCTCTTTTGTGCCACACCTGCCCCCAGTATGCTGAACATGTGTATTTCTCCCCAATGCAGAAACCATTTGCAGAGTGTAATGGGGCATTTCCTATTTCTGCACATAGGCTGTGCTCCTCACTGGATTGTGGCATGGGATTATTTGGGGCAATGATTAGCCAAACTCCAGGCAACTGTATGGAGGTGGATAGCTGTCCATAGCCTGTCAGCTAGTATAAAAGAGATGTCTACTTTCAGGTCTTACTAATTCATTTTTTTCAGCATACCAAAAAAAAAAAAGGGGGGGGACCTTTTTTAAAAAAGGAATGAATAATTTTCTTCAATAGAAATGTCATAATTTATTTGGTTTGTATAAAAAGTCATAATCATAACAAAACCCATGTCTTCTTTCATAAGAAGAAATATATTATTTCACATCATAAATAAATCAGCAAACATACAAATGTTGGCAACCCAAAAAACACAAACACTCCTTTGTGCTTTCAATGTCAGTGCTTCGGAAACAGTTTTTAAGATGTATTTACAGGATTACAGTACCCAAAAAATACTGAGGTATTTGGTTTTGTTTCTTTTTTTTAAAAAAAAAAGAAAATGAAACTTCAGACTTAAAATGGCAGAACACACAAATGCAGTAACACCATAAAAAAATAAATAAATATCAGGACTTTTCATGTACAGGGAGGACAGTGTTACTGTAGCCCAGTACACCCAGGGAACGAGAATACTGTCATATTTGCTACTGAAACAGACTGACACAGACAGAAAACTGTAAGAGGAATATTTCAGGAGTAGAAAGCAATGTCCCATGTGCTTTTTCTCCTTTGTATAGGTATCCAAACATTGGTCAAAAATGCATCTCAGCCAAGACCATCTAGCAGAAAGAGCTTTGCTTTCTGGAGTCAGATATGCCAATCTGTGCTGGTGATTCTGTATTGCTCTATAGCTGCGATGGAAGGGAGACCTGTGAGAGCTAATATACCTGCCCCTCCCCAAAGTTATTGCACTTGTCAGGTAACAGCAAGAGTGTCAAGTCTTTTGAGTGTGTACAGGGTCAGCTTGCACCTGCCTTTCAGCAACTGGGAGAGGTGGTAATGGGGCTCTGAAGGTAGCTTAGTGCACTGGAAGCAGAGTGGACAGGGATGGAGACTGGGAAGTTAAAGACAGTCGTAGTGGATGCTCCCCTGTCCAAGGCAGACATGGCAGGGCTCCCAGCCTCTGCTGAGCAGTTTGGAGCAAGGACTTGGGACTCGAACTGCAGCAGCTGCCCCATGAAGCTGAAGTTGGGAGAGATGATACTCCTTCTCTGCTTCACAAACTCAAAGGCTTCGTCCAGTTTGACTCGGTTGGTCCTCATAAGGTAAGCGAGGCAGATGGTCGCAGAGCGGGAGATGCCGGCTTGGCAGTGAACAAACACTCGCCCACCGTCACGTTTAACAGAGTCTGAAACATCAATGAGCAAAACACTAACGTCAGCAAGCATTTCCTTGCAAAGCTTCAAATGTACTTCCCCACTTCCTGAGCTTAAAGGGCAAGCTTTCCTGACCAACTACAGCAGCATTGGATGGATGCCCAAAGGAAGACTGCCAGCCAACGAGATGGATGCTCCATTTTAACTCCAGGGTGATAATAATAACCAGTTCCTATTGGCCACTCATTCCAGCTTAAAAAGCTACATTAGAATATGCTACCGGCATGAAACTGGCTCAGATTACTGAGGTCTGCAACACCCATGTTATTGGAGTTAGTGACTCTCTTGATAAAACCTGGGATGTCCTTGGCATTTCACAAAGCTATCCTCCAAGCAAGCAGAAGCACCAATATGGCTACAGGTTTATTTCAGCTGGTGCCATTTAAATCCCCACAGAAAATACCCTGCATCACAAATTCAAAAGGCGGCTAGAGGTATCTGTTAAAATGCTGGCACCCAGAGATACTCTAAACTAGTTTCTTCAATGTGTAGGCTGCAGAGAGAACGTTCACTTACCTATGAAGTCAATGGCCTCGTTAAACCAGCAGCTGATGTCAGCTTTGTGGTTGTCCTCCACGGGGATGCTTTTGTACTGATAGTGCCCCTCGAAATGATTCGGGCAGTTTGCAGAAACATTGATCAAGGCTGTGATGCCCAAAGCGTCTAGCATATCTTTCCTGGAAGCATGATAGGCACTGCCCAAATACAGGAAAGGCAAGATTTCCACTGGGCCACCCTAAAATAGAGAAAAGAGAGGAACACGATCTATTAATTCCACCGCAAAAACAGCTTTCCCTCCTTACTGTTGCAATACAATTGCTCGCTGTATTATCAAAAATCCGTTTTGTCTGAAATATCTTCTCTTTCCAACTGGAATATTTAGACACATCTCTGTGACGTTTCCCCATTTCAGTTTCACAACTAACTAGCGAGAGGAACCCAAATATGCTTCGATTCAGGACTGCTTTCCAACTGACCTGATCATAGAGAGGGGTCCCACAGGAGCTGCAGTTTGAATCTGCGCTGCCAGGCATGTTGTTGGTGCTGAGCGGCAGGGTCAGGCCCTTCGGAGCAGATGGCTTTGTGCACAGCTCTGGGCAAGCAGAAGAGAAAGCATCATATCCTCCTGGAAGAAGACACACACAAAAAGAAACATAGGGTTAATATTTTCAGAGAAGTAAATTTTAGAGGGCTTTCAGAAGCAGGGGGTAGCTGGGAAAGGTGGGGGCAATCTCCCTAGCGTAGTAGTGTTAAACACACATTGGTCACAGAGCAGATTCGCACTGCACCAGCCGGCCCTTTCTTTACTAAATTTAACTCAGGGTCACAATGGGCCACGAAGGTTGTTTGTCGGTATAGTTTTATTCTTGCTTAGTTTTGATTCCTTGTGGCTTGCCACGGCTTTAGGGATCCACTTCTGTAGCCCATGGCGGATGGATAGACGGTTCCCAGGGAAGGGGCGATCGCTTTCCCAGCCCACACTCACCCTTGAGGAAGCAGATGCGGGTGTCGCGGGCTTCCCTGCACAAGGTGTTCAGCGCCAGCATGAGGGTGCTATCCCGCTTGGGCGCCTCCAGGTCGGCGCTGCGCTCGTCCAGCAACACCACGGCGTGGTAGAGCCCCCTGAGCAGGCGAGCGCGCGCCTCCTCGTTGGGCAGGATGTGCTCCAGGCCCATTGCGCCCTTGGCCCGCCGCCGGACGATGGTGCTGAGGCGGACGTTACAGGAGCCGCCGACGTGCGAGGAGTTGAAGGAGAAGAAGGAGCGGCAGTCCAGCACCAGGCACTGCAAGGCGCGGTCTTGGAGCAGCCCGCGCAGCGCCTCGGGATCCAGGGCGCACACTTGCATGTTGACCATCGCTTGGGGCAGCCGGGCGGAAGGCAGCGCGGAAGACAGGGAAGAGATCACGACCAGCGGCGGCGTTCGGGGACCCCCCTCCTTTTGTCTTCTCGCGGGTGGGCTTCGCGCTTTTCGTCCACGGGCCAAGTAAGCCCCTTGTTACTGATTCCTCGTGCCTGTATCCCAAAGGTGCCTGGAAAGCGAAGAAAACGCAGCGGCTGCTACTTGTTCGAACTTTGCTCTTGTTCCTGGGCAGCCTCGTGGCGCTGCTTGTGCTTCTTGCTGGTTTATTCAGCGCTTGGCTGGCTTGTTCGTGCTACGGCGCAACCCGCTCTTATATAGCCGCCGGAGCTCGGTGTTTGTTCCCCCTCTTGTGAATGGAGCCCTGTCACGTGACGCCTTTACAGGGAAGACGTCACTTGGCGGGCAGCCAGGCAGACACTCCCAGGCCGAAAGCGCGCGCGTCATCGAGCGGGCCGAACAGCGAAGTCACTCCGGAGGCGCACCGAGCCCCTCCCCTCTTCTGCCCCTCCCCAGGCAGGAAAGCGACCGGGGCGGACGTGCGCGCGTTCTCCCTCGGCCCTCCAGCCACCGCCACCGCCTGGCCGTTCAGCGGTGATCGGAGGGCACGCCGCGGCGTTCAATAATAGCAGCACACGAGTCAGAAGCCCACTCCAGCCCCGGTCATTCATATTGTTTCCCCGACATCGAGGGGGTTATAATGCGGCTCACTATATCTAGCGCTCTAGGCCTCACCGTTGCCCTCTGCTGGCTGGAATTAAATCACTTAGGGCTTCCTTAACTAGGGAAATAACCTTTGGATGCATCTGGATTTATTTCTGAGTAAACTTGCATAGGATTACTCTGCTCACTGCACTTCGTAGAGGCCACACTTCTGTCGTACTCGACAAGCAAAAGGGGGAGATTCCCAGCTTGGTGTTTGATAGGAAAGGGAGGTGGAGGAGGATTTAGGTCTATTGCATGATCAAAGCCTCACCCTTTTAAGATATATTAAAAGCTGGGAGTTGTCCGACTTTTTCTTTCTTTTAAACATGCATAAGATCGCACCTTTAGAGCGCCCCCCCCCTTATACCATCCCTGCACCAACTCCAAATAGTAACCCACAACTGGAATTCTTTTTATAGAGAGGTATTAAAGTCTTGAATATTTTCTAGAAGTGCTGCATGGCTTCTGTAGACTAGGTTATAATGGTCATAGTGAAACAAATTGGGGTAATTTTAAAAATGTTTCCAATCGTTCATCTGTTGTTGTTTTTAAAAACCTTCTTGTTAACTGTTGGCACCCCAGAATGAGAATTATAGCAATAGGAATAAATAAACAGATAGAGGTTGCCTCGAGGTTCACTTATTGATCTGATATAAACATACAACATAAACGCCACTCATAAACACTATATGCACTACTTTTTTTTTTTTAATCCTCACCGTTAATAACTGGGATTCCTGGAAGATCTGATGCAAACATATGCATGTAAGGCAACCTCACAGTTAAAACATAACTGTGCCAATAGTCTTTTCCTACATGACAATCAAGCACTTGTATTAGGTACTGGAATCCAGTTTAGCAGAATTTGGTCTAGCAGTTGTTTAAGAGGAATCCTTCTTTTTTAGGGTCTGTTAAGCCAAGCAGCACAGATGGCTCAATAGCACCATTTGGGAAGCTTATGTTTTGAAGGCAACACAAATATCGTTTTGCATGCTGTTTGTACAGATAAAAGCATTGTTTTCTGTTTCAACAGGGCTGACCCGTCTTTAGGGAAACATAAACATATGTATTACATAATGTGTAAATGTAACAGTCATTTAGTACTCATGAAAAGTGCCAAAGGGAACAAACGATCTGGAGAAAGAGGAAGTGCGAGATCACTCCCAATATCCCAATCAACCTGTCTGAGAGCTGAAGAGACGATTCATTACACCCTCCCTAACCTATTTGGGGCTTATCCCCAACAGCTTCTGTAGGTGGAGCATAAAGCCAAAATAATTCTTCACCATCTTACTTTTTGAAAGGCCCCAAACTACAGAAAGTCAGACTTAAGTCCTATTGAAATCAGTGGGTCAAGTCAGTCGTGACTAATTTAGAACCCATTAATTTCAACAGGATTATGTGCAGCTCACTTTATCTGGAATGGAGGTAAAGGGTTCTTGGGTTCTTCCTAATGAGAAGAGCCTCAGAAAATACACTCTTGGGGAAACAAATTCCTAGGCATAATTTAGGGTGACCATATGACCGGATTTGCCTGGATTTGTCTGGGTTTTTGATGGCAAAACTGGGAGGGGGAGGGGAAATCTGGATTTTCTCTCAAAGAGCAGCTCTAATGTGAATTAACAAAAATGCTTATAACTCCGTCATTTTTTAGGATAAAGACATGAAACTTGGCACAATGGTAGCTCTTAGGAAGGACTTTAACCATACCAAATTTGAAATGGATCTATTCATCCATTGATTTTTTAGGAATTTTTTTAAAATTGAGGTTTTAAAATTATTATTTTTAAAATCGTCATTTTTAAAGATAAAGAGATGAAACTTTGCACCATAAAAGGATTTAGGTAGAGCTTTAGCCACACCAAATTTGAAACAGATCTGTTCATCCATTGATTTTTTTAGGATTTTTTTTAAAAATGAGGTTTTAAAATTATTATTTTTAAACTGACATTTTTAAAGGTAAAGAGCTGAAAGTTGGCACCATGATAGCTTTTAGGTAGATCTTTAGCCGTACCAAATTTGAAACAGATCTGGGGGCAGTAGCAAACCCTGTTAACAACAACAGCAGCTTGCAATGAGTGAAGATACAGTCAGAAAAGATATTTGAGGGAAGGGGAGAATGTAACACACAGAGTATAGCAAAAGCTTCAAAGTACAGCAAAACCTACAAAAGTAGGAGTGAGTGAAGTTAATTTCAGATACATTGAATCTCTCACTTGTTCTTTATTTCAGTGATTTTAACATTAAGATGTTATGTAGAACAGATTTGTCTTAAATGTGTGCTGTAAAATCAGACATGTGACCAAGGCTATGTTCGGGTGGGCACGCCCCCTTGGTACTGGACACGCCTCCTTGGGGGCAACCATGTTGTCCTCCTTTTTGGTTTCCAAAATATGGTCACCCTACTTAATTTCTTCCCAAAAAAGGCTACACAATGAGAACTAGATTACTTACATAATACTGTTGAAATCATTATGAAATCCCTACATTTTTGAAAGATGTAACAAAGTCACACCCAGTCCTTTATTTATTTATTTATTTATTTATTTATTTATTTTATTTAAAACATTTGTATCCGCCCTATATCACTAGGATCTCAGGGCGGCGTAAAGATAAAATCATACAAAATAAAACAATAAATATACACAGCTAAAAACAAATTAAACTATTAATCAAGTTAAAACCAGTATATAATTGAATTTAAATGGAATCTATGAACAGCCTCCCATCTTTCAGGAGGACTCGCTGATTGCCCTGAGGTACAACTGCCTAGGTCCAGAGTCACAGGGCTGGAGCAAGGTCTCTTGCTGCCTGAAGCAAGAGAGAACTTGTGCTGCTGCCCCCCTGCCCTCCTCCCTCTCCCCGCCACGTGCCCCTGTCACTCACCCCCTTACCTTTGTTGCTGCACTGTGCAGCTAGAGAAAGCAGCCTACTGAGATCCCAGAGAGCTTTGGCTAAGAGGCGGAATAGAAATGTAAAATTATTATTATTATTATTATTATTATTATTATTATTATTATTATTATTTCTTACCCGCCTCTCCATTTTGATCAAGGTGGGGAACAACAGTAAATATAAAATACGTAAAACTGAATTACGAACATAATACATTGTTAAATATCCTAAAAACATTTTAAAAACATCCTAAAATTCCACTGGATAGGCCTGCCGAAAGATATCAGTCTTGAAAGCTTTCTTGAATGCTAATAAGTTGACGAGTCTCCTCAGACAGGCCATAAGGCTCATGAGACCCAGTCAGGGTCCCGCGGGATCTGGTTGGTCTACAGGAGCTGCTTATTCTGACTGCACAGCTCTCACTGGCTCCAGACAGTGAGAGCTGCTGGGGGCTCTCTTGCTGTGGCAAATGCTGTGCTGGGAAGGTGGCTGGTGGGGTCTCTCAAGCACCCACTGGTGGAGGTGATGACAGTGGCAGTGGCAGGCCCTCCTGGTTGTGGGGGTGGTAGAGTGGAGCAATTTGCCACTCCTCCGGCTTTGCTGCCTGATGGGGACACATGAGCCTGCATAATATTAGGGTTGGCCCTAAGGGGTGGGCATCCTCTGGCCCTCAGCCTAATTTCATGCAGACCTCTATTTTCCTAAAACCCTCTTCATATGGTAAGTTCAGAGCTCTGTTAAGTGCAATCTGTCCCTTCCCTGGCAGCCTGCAGTGTAACAGAAAAGTGAGTGGTAGAAAAAGAAAAGAGGTGAACCAACTCATTTTGGCTTTGGCTCTGCCCACTACTGGCTTTGACCCTTCACCACTGTTGACATGCTGACCCTGATAATTTATCTGCAAGGGAATGTGGCTCTTGGCAGAAAAATGGTTGCCCACCCCTGCTCTAGGTGAGCCTGAATATGTTTAAATCCAATGTTCCTTGACGAGCTGGAGCTACATGCATTTGTTTTAAAATATAACAATGTAATAAATAAATAAATAAATAAATTGCAAAACCAATATAATACAAAGCAAACAGGAAAAAACAGTTTCTAAGGATTTCAATTGTTTGGGGGAAAGGATGGTTCTTGATCTTTTACAAAATGACAAAAATGGTTTTGAGGCATTTCTGTGCCAACCTTGCATAAATACTGTGGTTAACAATTTCTGGGACTGTGAACCAGATTATTCATTTAATTTAGACTCATTTAAGGACTTTAAAACTATTTAAGATTTGTGACCGTGAAATTCTCCACTAGCCTTGTGTAGTGGAATATCCATTCACACTAATTAACACTTCCCAGATTCTAATGGGAAGTAACAATAGCTCTGGGTTTTTTTTCTCAGGAACTCACAGGCCTTGACTGGTGAGTAACTGGCAATGGAGCTGTTAAAATCCCCTTTTATTCCCTTTCAACAGAGCAGTTTATCCTAAACAAGTGGAGTGTGCCTTTGCTGAAGAGTTTCTGAAGACGGCTGCTTCTGTTACATTACTAGAAACATCAGTGCATAAATCCCCAACTCACTCTCTTCCAATCTTTCCTTTCCTTTCCTTTCCTTCTTTTGCATTTACTTGGCTTTGTGACTTTTTTCTCTTCCTCAGTTCTTCTCAATTTTATTATTATTTTGTTGTTCTTACATTTTTATCTTTATATCCCAGTCTTTGTTTTGATTCCAGTATATTTTCTAAAAAATATATTTTCATCCATTTGAATGCTCACAGACTGTTTTGGATTCCCTTCAAACCAATTGCCACACTTTTCCAGACTGTTCCAGAACATTTTCAGCTTTCTCAGTCTTTTTTCTTCTTCACAGGCATCTTACTTGCCCTTAAATAGTAAACAACTATATGAGACCTTTTGCAACACTCCACTATTGGCAGAAGCAAACGTCAATATGGCTATTTTCCAATCTTTATCTTATAAAAACTGCCATAAACTTCCAGAATCTTTCTTCAGTTGATTATTTTCAGTTATATTATTTTCATTTGTGAGCCTCCCAGCACACTTCACAAATATGTGTCTGTATTGAATCATGAGGACTAAAAATATACTTTTTGTTTCAACAATCCTGATACTTTTCTGAATTTATTGTAAGGCTTCAAATAATTTAAACTGCAAGGAAACTTACTCCTAGTAATTGGGAGCCTTCCGAAACTGACTGTGTAATTGTCTCCATTCAGCACATTCAGTACCAAAATTCAAGACTCAAAGCCAAACCAGATTTTGTTTTATTAGTAATAAACATGGGCAGACGAATGTTTTTTTGATTATTTCTATTTATTTATTCATTGTTGTAGTTATTATTATAACAACACCAGGAATTAGTGACAAACTGTGAACTAAAAAATGCCTTGTTCTAGGAATAAATTCCACTCTCGAATTAAGTTTTCATAACCATCTTTGCGGAATAAGATGGTTATGAAAACAACACAGTGTGTGTGTGTGTGGGGGGGGGAGTCTTAGCTAGTAAATTGCTTCCCTAAATGGGCCACCAAACCCAGAGAAAGGACACCAGAATGAGATACTGTATATCTGACAGTAATGTTACTAGGGGGCTGTCTAAATGCTCAGAAAGCTCCAGGGTGTGTGTGCGGTGGCACAGTGTTGATTATGCAATGCAGCTGCAATCGCGCACCCACCCCAGGGCTTTCCGCTGAAGCTGTGGAGAAAAAAAGTCAGGGACTTATCCCGACTTTTTTCTCTAGAGCAAGATAAGAATGCGCAAGATGGCGTCAAGACAGCCCCAAATCCTCACTGGCGTTGCAGAGGTGGCGTGGCCAGGTGATGCCTGGTAGAAGACTACCTGTGATTGGTTGCCTTCCACCAGGAAGAGGGTGGAGGTGTCTCTGGTCCCCAGATGGCCACCCAGAAACCCTGCACTCCCTCCTCAGCTTTGGGATTATCCGATGCCACCCTGGGGAGGGAAGCCTTGGGGTGGCTGAGGGACACACCGCCAACCTGGCGCTGTGAAGACACCCCCTAAGTTTCAGGAGGCCATCAAAATACCATATATATTCAATGGCTGGGAATAGCTACCCAGCATATAACACAGGGATGTTAACACATGCTTTTAGCATCTGATTTTAGGAGCTTCATAAAATCTAATACCACAGACCAGGCAATAAAAATTGGGAGACTGTGTTCACCTATTTAAAGAAGCAGCAACAGCAATTTTGATCTCATATGATTGAGAGCAAAGCCTGAAAATATACCTGCATTAATCAATATACTCTTTTGTCCCTGCTTTATTGCTACTTTCATAGAGATTTTGTACATTTAAACCAATCTAATGATCCTGGATATTTAAGGAACTCCTTTGGGATAGTCTCTGAGAGTTAATCCTTTGCACTGGGTGATTAATGCCCATTCATCATGATCCATGAAATAACTTTGCTCATAATGAACTAGAGTGGGTGACACACTCTGACTTTCCCACACGACACAAATGGTGTTTTAATCAATCAAAAATGCGGTCATTGTAAGCCCAGACATCTACAATTCTCTAGAATTCACCAAGGCTACATAAATCTCTACATAGAAAAGTATTAACAATTGCAACAATCATTAACTGTCAGCTAATGAAGAACTGAATCCAAAACCAATTTTAAAACAGTAGGCATAATCCTGAGGTGGCTACACATAATTTATTGTCTTCATTGTGGAAAACTTCCCCCTTATTGCTTTTAAAGGAGGGGTAGTTAACGTAACCCCTAGGAAAATGGCCAACTCCCCCCCCCCCGCCCCGTTCAGGCCAACACCCCGGACTGACGCATACCTAAGGCAAAACACAGCTTTGAAAGCTAAGTGCAAACTGCAGCTCAGTACCCACCAGTCACCCCATCCCCACAGGCTGTAGCAGCCTTCCCCAGCGTGGTGTCCTCTAGTTGTGTTGGATGACAACTCCCCTTATCCCCAGCCAGCTTGGCTACAGAAATGATAGACGAGGTGGCAAAACTATTCCAGGGCTGTACCACTCTTGCAAGTGACAACGGAGCAGTCAGACAACCTCCATTATGCCTGGATGCAGCTCCAGTTGAGAGCCTCCCTCTTGCTACCATCACTGCTGAGGTCGTCAGAAGAAGATGAGGACACAGGTGTCCTCCATCATGCCTAGATTCACCCTCTCCCTCCTACTACCAACTGGTACTGCTGAGGATTTCTGGCGAAGAGAAAGCAGCAATCCATCCCACTGTGTTTAGATCCCACTCCATGACCTGCTGAACTTTGCAACCAAGAGTCTAGTGCCTGGATTTGCTTCCCCACCCCTATACTTCCCTCCCAATCCCCTGAGGGCATGGACTGTTGTTGTTTTTTATCTTTGTAAACTGCTCTAGACTTTTTTGTTTGAAGGGCAGGATAAAAATGCCTTAAGTATGAAACAAATGTTTGGATTTTCCCTCATGGAGAAAAATATATATTTTTGATTAGAAAACTAGCATGGCATGGGAGGGTGAAGGCCAGGACAGAACCCTTCTCTGTGGTGTCTAGTCTTATATGTACAAGTCGTTTTAGTTGTTGTTTTAAATATGGACGAACATTCATGCATTTGAAATCCCCACCCGCAGTTTAAAGTAGTACAAGGCAAGGAAATATATGTTTCTCTGCATTATCATATTGGTTCTTCTTTCTGTAGGCCGATATAGTAACATTTTTCATTTGTGAGCAGAGAATGATCAACAGCTGTGAGTTTAGGCTAATGGACTGCTACCATCACTGACAACTTATTGGGGGGGCGTTCATCTGTTGTCTATTATTAATCTTTACTATTGTTCATATTCCCGTAAAAAAATGTAGGCCTGTTTATAGATCGCTGATGACATTTTGAATTCTCAGTAGCCTGGAATTTGCTGTAAAAAAGAGCACATATCAACCCTCTTGGATCCTCTTAAAATCTTGGGTACAGCCTTTCAGATTCCTGGGCTGGCTCATAGGACTGAAAAGACTAACTATGGACCCCCCAAGCACAATGTTTCATGGAACTGGAACACCAGCAGGATGTAGTTCAGTGGTAGAGCACCTGGTTTGCATGCAGAAGGTCATAGAATCATAGAATCATAGAATAGCAGAGTTGGAAGGGGCCTACAAGGCCATCGAGTCCAACCCCCTGCTCAATGCAGGAATCCACCCTAAAGCATCCCTGACAGATGGTTGTCCAGCTGCCTCTTGAATGCCTCTAGTGTGGGAGAGCCCACAACCTCCCTAGGTAGCTGATTCCACCGTCGCACTGTTCTAACAGTCAGGAAGTTTTTCCTGATGTCCAGCCGGAATCTGGCTTCCTTTAACTTGAGCCCGTTATTCCGTGTCTGTGTGACAACCTTTTAAGTATTTGAAGAGTGCTATCATGTCTCCCCTCAATCTTCTCTTCTCCAGGCTAAACATGCCCTGTTCTTTCAGTCTCTCTTCATAGGGCTTTGTTTCCAGACCCCTGATCATCCTGGTTGCCCTCTTCTGAACACGCTCCAGCTTGTCTGCATCCTTCTTGAATTGTGGAGCCCAGAACTGGACGCAATACTCTAGATGAGGCCTAACCAGGGCCGAATAGAGAGGAACCAGTACCTCACGTGATTTGGAAGCTATACTTCTATTAATGCAGCCCAAAATAGCATTTGCCTTTCTTGCAGCCATATCGCACTGTTGGCTCATATTCAGCTTGCGATCTACAACAATTCCAAGATCTTGCTGAGCCAAGTGTCCCCCATCTTGTAACTGTGCATTTGGTTTCTATTCCCTAAATGTAGAACTTGGCATTTATCCGTATTAAATTTCATTCTGTTGTTTTCAGCCCAGCACTCCAGCCTATCGAGATCACTTTGAAGTTTGTTTCTGTCTTCCAGGGTATTAGCTATCCCACCCAATTTTGTGTCATCTGCAAATTTGATCAGCGTTCCCTGCACCTCCTTGTCCAAATCATTAATAAAAATGTTGAAGAGCACTGGGCCCAGGACTGAGCCCTGCGGCACCCCACTCGTTGCCTCTCCCCAGTTTGAGAAGGTTCCATTGATAAGTACTCTTTGAGTCCGATTCTGTCGGACCTGATAAGTACTCTTTAAGTCCGATTCTGGCATCTCCAGGTAGGGCTATGAAATGGCCTAAAACCCTGGGTAGCTGCTGCCCGCTTGTGTTGCCAATACTGGGATAGATGGACCAATGGTCTGACTCATTATACGACAGCTTCCTATGTTCCTATGTACAGCAATTCATAGATATCTGGAAATGACTGTCAGTACAAATCTGATGCTAGCTGTATGTAGGTGGGTATTCAACCACCTCGTGTGATGGCTAAAAGTAGAGAGAAGTCATGGGCACATGTACAAGTTCCCAACCTTGCCCACTCAGGTCCAGAACAGACATTACTTTAAATGTGTATCTAGCAGCTGTGACTTTTGTTCATTTTTATACAGGTGTAGATGCAGGGGGCTTGATCCAGATCTTAAAAGTCCCCCTAACCCCTACACTTGGGCCCTGATCCAAATTCAGGGTGGGTGCTGTGCCTGTTCTAGAATAAAAATGAAAGGGAAAAAAGACATTGCTGTTAGGCACACTTATAAAATAATGTCTGTTTTGGACCTTTGTTCCTGTTAAGAGAGAGGGTCTAAAGAAAGCTTCTATTCACATTTGCTTGAATGTGAGTAGAAGGAACCCTCCATGCAGTCAGAAAACCTGATAAAGCAGCTTCCTTGATCACATGGATGCTTCAGCTTACATTCAAGGCAACACCAATAGAAGCCCCTTTCAGGCTTCCCTTCCAAACACAGGAATGTTAGGGGATGGGGACATACTGGGTGATGGGGGAGGGAAGCTTTCCTCCCCAGGTTTAGCTCTCATGTGAGCAAGCTGAATCCAAGCAGAGGGCCAGTGTAAAAGAGAGTTTGGATTCTAATCTTACATCCTGGACTCTAGGACCTAGAAGGTAGGACCCAAACAAAGACATTCAAATGACAAGAAAGGGGATTTTGACTAAACATGACCAAAAAATTCCTGATGATATGAGCTGTTCAACAGCGGAAATCTTTTTTGCTAGGAGATTCTAAGCAGAACCTGGACAGCCTATTAGCAATGCTCTAGCAGGGAACTTCATCCCTTGGGAGGCGGTTGGACTAAATAGCCTTTGAGGTCCCTTCTGACTCTATGATTCCACCGTAACAGACTTATTATGCAAATGATAAAGCTAGAGGAAAATTAAAATGAGAGGAAGGCAGAGACGCTCAGACAACATTTCCTTGTTTTATCTCTTCTTTATTAGTGTTTTTAAAGCTCCTTTAAAGGGAGGGTGGAGGCAAGGCATGAAAAATGAGGTATTGTAATGTTAACGTCACATTTAAATAACTCTAGTGATTTTGGGTTGGGCTTCCTTCCTGGCTTAACCAAAGTCTGGAAATGCAAAGTTAATTTGCTGTATGTCACGACAGCTTAGGCTAAGAATAAATGTGTTAGCCTTTAAGGTGCCTCATCATCATAATTTTATTATGCGGTCACAGACCCATTAGAAACAATAACAATCATCATTAAAACCATAAAAACACAATAATTAATTCATTATACAACAAGCCAAAAAATAGTCATTGTAATATACACATATTTAATATATATAAGCATAGTTAAAAAACATGATACATTTTTTTAAGAAAAACTTAGAAAAAAGTTACAATTAGGATGAAGAAATTGTCTTCTGAGACCTTTGAATGGAGAAGAGGAACTTAGCCACCAATTCTGTTGTTGACTTGTTTGTACCTGTCAGGAAGTATTCCATATGCTGTTCCGATGACCTTCCAGGGCATTTTCTCATAATAGGGCCAAGTAGTCTATTTCGCTCCTCCCTGTGGAGGCTACATTAGAAAAAAATATGCCCTAAACATTCAACTGCTTTGTCACCACAGGAACACAAGTAATCCTCATATGCGACACCTTGATAGCACCCTTCCAATATTGCAGAAGGGAAGCAGTTAAATCTAGCCCTAGAAAAAACATGGCGGTACTTGGGAATGGTCAAATAAACCAGATATCTGGCATATCTAGGGAATTCAAAAATTAGCGTATTTGAGAGCAAAGGTGCCTCAAAACCCTTTTTTGTGTATGTATCTCTAAGAATCACCTCTTCTGAAAGAACATGATTCAAACAGTAGTGGCACAATCATAGAATTATTTTTATGAACTGCTCTGATGTGTGAGGCAGACAAGTGGCTGTTTATTCTGAATAAATGGGACCTATTTAGAGGATGTACAGTCACATACAAATCAGGACACTGTGTGCGTGCATGTGCTCATGTATGTGTCTGTATGTGTTTTATTTTGAGCCTTGCTGTCCCATCTCATCCCATATGGGCCAGTAAATCGCATGCTGATTTAGTAGTCTGTTCACCCCACCACCCTAATGCCCAAGGCAAGCTGTTCATGTCACCAAACAAAAACACCCACTTAACTTTTATAGATTTATTCAATTAAATGTACATTTGTCCCTTTAAAAAGCAGTTGTTTTTTTAAAATAACCCATTGAAAAGCTGCAGTGGAAAGTGGGAAGGCGGTGTGTATGGGGTGGGTGGGGAGATGGATAAGGAACACCATCAATTTCTATTAGAACTCTGCGGATCTCTGGTGTAAACTTGTAGAATCTCTTTCTCTTGAACCTGATTTGGGAGAAAAGATAGTAAATAATGCAATGAGCACACTTTGTAAGTGGGCTCCCACCTTCAGTTATATTCATCTGCGCACACCCTTTCATTCTTCTAAGTTTCCTATTTGTTTGAAAAGGCAGAGGGCTGAGAACCAGTGGCTTCATGGTTCTTGCGCAGTGTATTGTTAACAGTGACAAGAGAACCACGAGATTAATTCCTCATCACATGCAGAGGGAAGGAGACTCATTTCCCCCTACTTCCTCATGATTTCATAGCCACATTTATTGTGCCTTTTACATGTTTGACTTTTCTCTGTACAAATCAGTAGTGGTGTAGGGAAAAAGGGTCCCCCATCCCCCTTGCTTTTTTTTATTTATTTATTTATTTATTTTATTTATTACATTTTTATACCGCCCAATAGCCGAAGCTCTCTGGGCGGTTTTTATTCTGATTTCAGGGGGGTGGGGTGGAAAGAGGTTTCAAAGGCCACGATGACATTTACAGGAGTATGTAATAATTAACCGAGAATGGACAGTGGCCAACATCAGTAGTTATTTGTTTAACAAACCAGTGACGTTTGCAGATAACCTCTGGCCTGGCATCTCCATACTTATATGAACTTTATGCCTGCCCTTGATGTGCTTTTGTTCCAAAGCTCTGGTGGGGCCTCTGAAAACTGCAACTCAGGGTCACTTAAGGCTCACACCAGTGTGTGTGACCCCACCAACATTGGACTCCGTCCTCATTTACGACCAAACTAGACATTGCACCAAAGACAACTTTTTTCCTCCCTAAAGGCCCAAGCCATGTATGAGAGGTGATTTCCACTCCAGTCAGGGTAAGCCTCCCTTCACCCTATGTAACATTTATGGTAAGAACTGCACCTCCCCATACCTGTAATTTAATTAACCAAAATTGAAGTCATAGATACAGGCTACAAGTACGTGTAGCATGTGGTTTGTCCCTTAGATTCATCCAGAAATTACCAACCAGCCAAAAAGGCCATGTCATCAGCAATACCAATGTGGGCCAAAGCAGGTATTATTTTTATTCTGTGGTTATGCTGGGATATTTTTTTTAAAATGTAATACTTGAGCATCTCCCCTCCCACTGGCACTATAGCATGTGGAGAGGGGAGGTTTCGCTCCTATCCCCCCAGCCATGATGTTGACACTGCCCCCCCACCTCAATTAGTGTTAGGCAACCCCCCAAAAAACCTCCCATTAGCATCACCGGGAGCGTCCCACCTCTTAATGCTATGCTGGGGTAGGGGGTGGGATTTTTGTCAGGATTGTGGCTTAGAAGCGATGGATCAAACCTTCTCTCCCTGTGCACTGTAGTCCCAATGAAAATGGCCTCCCTGTGCCAAATATAAAACATTTTAAACTCCAGGCATGGTTGCAGAGTTACATCTAGTTTGGCTGTGAGGTGAGGCAATGGAAGACCAAGTCTGCTATGAAAAGGATAGTGAAAATGAATGTACAGAAAAGTTGGGCGTTCTCCCTTGCACAATTATGATGTGTGCCAGGGGAGAGCAGGGGAGAACACATACACACTCACACCCGGTCACACCTCCACCAACAATCTCTGCCACTGTCTGCATGTTGGAGGATGAATTTCTGAAGTAGGCAGATGGCACTGTGTGTAAAACCCTCCCCTGCTGCCCAATTTAGAACCCTGATTTTGCAGGGTTCTAAACCAGGTGGAGCACCTTTGCACATAGAGCACTCTCAGATATTCCCCCTCCAATGCATTGGCGGGGCCTGAAGGTGGACAGGCACTTGACAGAGGGGCCAGGGCCAGCAAGCACAGCATCTGCCTGAAATCCAGGAGAGCTATTACTGCCAGTTAGTGTCGACAATACTGGGTTAGATGGAGAAAGGGTCTGATTCGATATAAGGCAACTTCATAAGAACCTAAGAAGAGCCATGCTGGATCAGAACAAGGGTCCATCTAGTCCAGCACTCTGTTCATACAGTGGCCAACCAGCTGTTGACCAGGGAACCACAAGGAAGACATGATGCAACAGCACCGTCCCAACCATGTTCCCCAGCAACTAGTGTATATAAACTTACTGTCTCTGATACTGGAGGTTGCCGTTAGCCATCAGGACTAGTAGCCATTGATAGCTTTCTCCTCCAGGAATTTATCCAACTCCCTTTTAAAGCCATCCAAACTGGTGGCCATCACCACATCTTGTGGTAGCGAATTCCATATTTAACTATTCACTGTGTAAAGAAGTACTTTTTATCTGTTCTGAATCTCTCACCAATCAGTTTCATGGGATGACCCAAGGTTCTAGTATTATGGGAAAGGGAGAAAAATGTTTCCCTATCCACATTCTTCACACCATTCATGATTTTGTATACTTCTTCCTGTGTTCCTATGATCACAATCACATGTGAAGAAACACCCGAATTGGCTAAAACAGAAAAAGAATTATTATTATTATTATTATTATTATTATTATTATTATTATTATTATTATTATTATTATTGTGTATCACTTTTTAAAAGCATATTTCAGGCCCAGCCTCTCTTTTTGTTCTGGATGTAAGTTGAAAATCAGTGATATAAGGGAGGCCCACAACAAAATGTTGCAATACAGGAGTGGCAAATGTCTTGTAGCTCAGGAGCCAAATTCCAATTTTGGAAGGCTCTCAGGGCCCGCATTCCAGCAGTGGGCAGAGCTAAAGGCAGGACAGGGCAAAGGACAGATGTAATTCTTACCAATTTGGACATTTTCCCACCAAGCACACAAACAGACCTCAATTCTATCCGTGTCAGGAATAGCATGACATGCCTACTCAGGAGTAAGCCCCATTGCAACAACTTTCAGGTCTGCAAAAAGCACTGCTCAGGGGACCCCGTGCAACAGTGAACAAGAGGCAGAAGGTCAGTTGACCAAGAAGAAGAGAAGAGTAGTCGTTATGGGAGACTCCCTGCTGCGTGGGATTGAAACTCAAGTATGTCGTGAAAACCCATGGACTCGCCAGGTATGCTGTCTTCCTGGAGCACAGATTAGAGATGTGACTGAAGGGTTGCCAAAGCTCATAAAGCCCACTGACACATACCCTTTTCTTCTCATCCATGTGGGAACAAATGAGGTCACCAAGCAGAGCTATGAAGAAATCATGTCAGACCTTGAAGCTCTGAGAAGGAACATCAAGAACTTTAGGGCCCAGATAGTTTTCTCATCCATCCTCCCAGTTCTTGGAAGAGGATTAGAAAGAGAAAAAAAAATACTCTGGATGAACATTGGCTACGAAGGTGGTGCCGACGTGTGAGTTTTGGTTTCTGGGACCATGGGCTATGCTACTTGGAAGATGGACTGCTGGCAAGGGATGGGTTGCACCTCACAAGGACTGGAAAGAATGTGTTTGGCCACAGCATGAAGAACTTGATCAGGAGGGCTTTAAACTGAATGTTACAGGGGCGGGAGACATAAACTTCAAGGCAACACTGGATGAAGGCCCATGCACCATAAGACAGAGAACATCTCCAATGTTTCGGGGTGCCTGGCTGGCCCCAATAATTGCAGACAGAAAAGAGGGGAGGCAGTAGGATTAGACTCCACACCACCCACTCTGTAGGGCAACAACATCTAGCCACAGGAGAATATATAAGCAAAGCTACTGACAGGGCCATTGTAGTTTTCCAGGGGCCAAATGCCCAGGTCCATCATGATTTCATCACCAAGAAGAGCAGGCAGGCCAAGTGACAGGGCAAAAGGTGGGTCGAGATTTCAAAGCTGCCTTGATGCTGAGGACAAGGTCAGGACCTTGGACAGAGACCAAGACGTTTAATTTTTGTGAACCGCCCAGAGAGCTCCGGCTATTGGGCGGTATAGAAATGTAATAAATAAATAAATAAATAAATAAATAAATAATAAATAAGATGTTGGGAATCCAGTGGCCATTGTTCGAGACCACAGGCGAGCAATCCTGCAGCTGAGTTACAAGAAGCATGTTTCCTCAGCACTGCCTTGGAGTAAAAGCCACAGAACGGTATAGTGAGAGTCAATACTGAAGCCAAGCCCACTGAGTGATGCATCTGGCCCGTTAAAGGGCCAGTGCCTTTTAAATGCAGCTGTTGGCCTCTTTTAGGCAGGAGGATTTGGGATTGTGGGGATTTATTCCAGGGATTATCCTCAGGACTTTCCTGATCCTCCAATGAGTCCACGTTCTACCCACTGGAGTCTGGCACCAAAGGTACCTCCTCAGGGGATAGAATGTGGAAACTGGCACTGTTGGAGTGACTTGGGAGGAGACCTTTCTCTTCCTCTAAGCTACTAGCGCTTGGGCTTCTGCATCCAAGGATTCCTGACCTGGACCTGTGACACCTGACCTGTGTTGTGCCCCATTTTCTCCTTGCTTGCCCCTATTGCAGGGATGGGGAACCTCAGGCCCAGGGCCTCAATCAAGCTCTCTGTTTCCCCAGATGGACACACCCATTCCCTCTAACCTCCCATCATTTGGTAGTTTCCTTTTTTGGCTGAGGAATGGTGGGGGAGGAACCACTTTAAACAAAGGAAACAAATATTGGCTAGTCCTCCTTAGAACATTTGAAGCAGCCAGAGCTTTTTATTGGGAGGCAGCATGTGTAGATAACTGACCGCATCACAGAGGTTGGGGGAAGAGTAGCTGGTCTTTGTATCCCTGCAGGGGTTCTGTGCTTGAGAAAGATGCAGGACAGAGAAAGGAGCAGCAGATGCATCTGGGCAGCCTGCTGCCCTGTGAGTTACTTCACTGTCCTTTCAAATCATCTCGGAGCTCTTAACCCTGTTTTATTTTAGATTTGCTGTTTTTTCTTCTCTGCTCTCTGTTTTCTTGGACTGTTCTTGATCTTACCTGATGAACCTTTTGTTACTGCACTTTGGAAAGGTCCAGGGGACCCCCTTAGAACAAAAAGGTGGTGATCCCACAGAAGAAAGGATGACTTCACACCTGTCACTGCTGCCGCTCTCCGTCTGGCTTACAATCTGTAGGGCACTGGGGGTGGGGAAGCTCTTTCCCTGTGTGTGTGTGTGTAATGACTGTGGAGAGGTAAGAGAAACATGGGGGTGGTAATGACACATGGGCTGGCAATGAGTCATAAAGGGGAGCTGCAATGGATAGTTCCCATGACGAGGTGCCTATTATAGGGTGGTGAGTGGGGCTTGAGAAAGGAGGCCACCACCTGGGTGCTCTCTCTTCCAATTCTACATGCCTCCCCCACTGCCCCATCAGTAGTCTACATTGGGAGACTCACCTGCTAGGAGAGACAATGTAAACATGAAAATAATGCCCATCCAATGCCTCCACTGGTGCCTGATGGGAACATATCTATTGGGAGGTTCATGGCCAGCAGTGACTGCTTTACAGCTAATGTACCCTGTGTCTTCTATGTGGGAGACACTGTTCTTACCTGATGGGAAAAGGGGTGTTGTTAAGCCAATGCATACTTTCCCTTAATTACAGGTGTGTGTGTGGGTGTGTGTTAAGTAAAGAGATAAACACTCTGTGGCCATGGCTGTTTGGGTGCACTGCATAAGTGCATAGGCCTCCCTTTTCTTAGGGTGCTTGGGTGAGGATGGATGAAAGATGTGCAGAAATCTTGCTTTGAGGCAAATGGTAGCTCCCTCCCTGGTAAGTCCCCCCTTGCGCCTCAAGAAAAGAGAAGTTTGTCCAGCTTACCTGTACAAAGTGCTTTGCCCTTGTAGCCCCTGAAGCAGGGTACTACAAGGAGTTGGGATTACTGATGGATGTTTGTGTCTGAGCGTCTGGTTTCTGCAAGGGTTTTTTAAGAAGAGAAGCATTACTGATCTGCCCTCCCCCACCCCTCTCTGTATTTTAGCTTTGGCTACTTGCAGTTGTGCAAAGTTAGCCCATTTCATCAGTGTTCCTATCACACAAGTTCCCATTTGTTCTGTTCTCTACTAGGCATGAGGACAGAGTGATGTATGTAGCCCTCTGCTGTGCACCTTGATGTCCATGACACTTATATACTGCTCATGTTGTACCATATTCAGTTACATTTGTTTGTTTTCCTTTTTTTATTTAAAGGCCCCCCCATAACAAAAAGTTATCTGGGTGGTTCACAAATAACTTATTCTGATGTCTTTTTAGTACCAGGCAAAGGTCTTTGTGGTTTTCTTTTACTTTTCCTGGCTTTTTAATTCATCTTGGGTTGGAGCCAGATTTACACTGGATTATCTGCACTATTAAAAGTGAACTTCTCCACCCTCTCCTTAACAAGCAGCCCCTCCACCCCTCTGGAAATGCTATGCAGAGGCAGGAAACCCCTGCTGAATGGGTGAGCTGGGGGGGGGAAGGGGGTCCCCAAAAATTTGGCTCAGGGACCTTGTGCAAGCAGAGCCCTTCCTCTCATGGAAGGCACCTTCCACTTGAGGAAGGCTGACCCTGGATTCAACACCTGGTAGCTCTTAACCTTCTTGATTTTTCTTCTTTGATCTTTGTTTTCTTGGACTGTTCCTGGTCTTATCTCATGTTCTTTTAATGCTGCATTTAATCTTATTGTATTTTTACTGTATTGTACTGTAGTATTTTTTTAAATTGTTATTTGATTCTGTGAGCTGCCCTGAGAACTGTAAAACAATAGGGAGGGGAAAATCCTACTCTAAAATCCCCGGTCCTTGAACTATCATATATGCCACATGTGTCTCCATTGTGTCTCTCAGATTTCACTATGTAGCAAAAGCTGTCAGTGTTTTCAGTTTACTTTACCTCAGGCAAGAATCTCTGATAAGCCCATTCTTAACTGAAGTCTGCAACTATGTATACATTGTATTTAGCCAAATGGCATAACATATTCCTGCGTGGCCGTGTAGCAGTGCACAACTCAAGGCGAGCCATGTGGTAAGGTTGGGCTTTTGTGGGAGGGATGTAATTTGAATAGAACAGTAGGGACATTCCTTGTAACCAGGCAGCATTGAGAGTTGTGTCTACGTCATGCAGAACTGTGAGACAGGGTCTACAGTACAATAGTTGCCCGACTTTGTTTCCTGTGGGTTCAGCTCTTGTACACGAGTTCCTGAATAGTGCAAACATAATGTCTGCTCTGAAAGCTCCCCTTCAGGGCATAGAAGGCAAAAATGGCTCTTACAAAACTTTCTCCCTGTTTACAATGATTGTTTAGTAATTATGACACTCTCAATTGTGTAGAGAAGTAAAAAGCACTGGGTGTGTGTTGGAACTGGGTGGAAATTGCGAGGAAAGTACTCCCCCCCTCCTCTTCTCCCCCCCCCCCCCAGTGCAATTATCCCTGTATTTCATGGCATCTTTCAAATTTAGGTGTGTATATAACTAGAAGGTTCTAGGGGTGTGCACGGACTCCCTGCTCGGCTTCTCTTCCAGATCCGCGATTTGTGGATTGGCCTGCTCCGCTCCGCCCATGTCCGCTCCGCTCCACTGCAGAGCTCCGGATCCGGATCGGAGCTCCGTTCCCCCCCCCCCCCCCATAGGCCTCCTTTTGCTGGTGAAAGAGCCACCCGGGTCATAGAGCTTGGTGGAAGAAGCCGGCGGCGGCTTCTTCCGCCGAGCTCTCTGACCCGGGTGGGCCCGAGTGGCTCTTTCGCAGGCAAAAGGAGGCCGGCGGGTAGGTGGGCAGCAGCTGATTCCCCAGCGAAGTCGCCGGGCGCGGCAACTCTTCATCCCGTCCCCGCGAGGGGCGATGCGGGGCCGCCTCCTCCTCCTCCTCCTCCTCCTCCTCCGCCTCCGCCTCTTCTTGGAACAGTTAAGGTAGGGTGTACATCATCAATTTTGGGGCACCCTAAAGTGCCTTCAGGGTGTCCCGAAGCCTCTGTGTGGATCTGCCCCCTAAAGAGCACATTTGAGCCTTTCTCTGGCTTTCTATGTCATGTCTGAAAGCTGTTGAGAGAGAGAATTTAGAAGAGAAAACTGCTGTACTTCTAGCCTATGTAAATTTTACATTTTCTCAGATGTAAACATTATCTGTTTAAACACCCTTAATTTGCAGTAATCCACATTCATATACAACCAGACCTTGGAAATTCCTTCACATTGTCTGTTTTTAAAGATACCCCAGTATCACTAAACACAGAGTTGCTTATTCATTTTTGCTTTGCAGTACCTACATTAAAATGTTTGCAAGAGGATATCTCTGTCTCATGTGACTATGTGAGGTGATGCTTATGTTTCATAATGAGAAGCTAGCAAAAATATGGCATTAGTCATGAAAATAATAATAAGGAAATAATAGTTGACTGTTCTAAATCTAAAAGTCTTTAGACTGTGGAAAGTCAAACCTTGTCCCACTCCGTCAGTTCCAGAAGTACATCACAGTCTATACGGACGGACTGACTCATAGTGTGGTGCTCTGTATACTGGAACCTCCCTGGGAAGTGTGTGTTTTGACACTGTTTTCTGCTCATGTGACATGTTGGCAATGCTTTCCTCTCCGCTCCCAGTGTTCTTCCAGCACCGCCGTATCACTTTCAGGCTGTTTACCCATTGCATTTCTACAAAGAGTCCAAAAGCACCATAAAGGCTAATAGTTTTATTATGGTGTATGCTCTGGTGTTATCATCAACTACTGCTGTTGTATACGGTGGCTGTGCTTATTTTGCATGCATTTAAATTTGAATGGTCACAAAGGGTACACATTTTGCATTGAGTGGCATTTGACTCCACTGTTTATTTCTCCCTGCCCTCTGACTACCTGTGTATATAAACCTGCCAACTGAGAATAACTTGTCATGCAACTGATGAAGTGGATTCTAGTCCAAGATGGGATTCGTACAACAAACCAACCCATGATGGTCTATTTTCTGGAATAACCCATGATGGGTTAGCATGTTGTCTGTAGGATGTGTCTCCCTGCCCCTCCTGGCGGGTTATTTCTCCCAAACAAGTCCCCCTGAGAACCCATGATCTGCAGAAGGGTTCTTTTATTTATGGTGGGTTACATTGTTTTTTGTCACTCCGCATGAATTACAGAGAACGCAGCTTGGCAAGAACAGCCAAAAATGCTGTTGCTGCTCTGCTCCTCTCAAACAATCTCTATTCCTGCCGCAAAGGAATCTGGAATACCAGCTGGGCAGGAAGACTACAGGAGGAGGTGAAATGAACTATTCTGGGTAGCTTAGTTGCCTGATCATATGACGGGAGCACAGTAGGTTGTTTACATAACACAGACTAGCACAGCTGCTCCTCTATGCCACTTGGTACTGGAAATAGTCAGAGGCATCTACCTTCCATTTTGACATGCAAATGTGTTACAAAACTCAGTGATTCTCTGCACTGAATGGCCATAACTGCAAAGTTCTCGATGGGTTGGACTTTACCCCCAATTTACAGTGAACATATGAAGTATAAGTACCATAAAGAAGTCAAAACAATCTTTCAAGATAAGCCTTAGTGACCTCTGTTGTGAATGCAAAGTGTGAATAAGTCTTCATTTGGTTTTAAAAACACCCAACAAATCAGCATTTCACCCGACTTTAAATAAATCACCCTTATATAGGAATCTATTTGTCACAAGTACCTTTTCCAAACATTTGTATCTTCTAGTGTTCTCTTGCACTTTGACAAACCATTTCCCAATGGGAATGAGTAAGTAAGTAATGAAATCATAAGAAAAAACTGGCTGAACAGCGTTTGATCAAATATGGCCCTTTCCTAAGAGAGTTTGGCCAGACTCATATTCCAAACTTTATGCGGATCCTGGAGCTAGCTTTGAAACATTATTTCATCTCCTTTCTTACAGGACACATCAAGTTCAATTTCGATAGAGGCCAGGTAGGAGGAGGGAGCTTGACCCCAATATCTTCCTTTAAAAAAACGTTGTCAAAGCAATTTATCCAAACACAGACAAGAGGATTCACAAAGCCTGAGGCAAAGTCAGAGGACAGACAGTCCACAATGTCAGAAAAGAAGACTCTCGCCTCAGATTTCAGTGAGCAATGTGGATTTGGCTCTCATGCTTATGAATCTCTAAATGCCCTTGATGCACAAGCATCCATTCTAGACAGAATATACAGAACAAAGAGGTCATTCTTTTCCAGCAGCTCTTTAAGCCAGCTGTCTTATCCAGGTAATGCACATGAACCAATGGACCCCCTTGGTATAGCGAAGAGAGAGCTTGAAGATGGACAACCCCCCACATTTATCTAATTTTTGAGCATGAATTTCAAACTATGATGTCTTTAAATTAATAGTGAAATAAATCAGGAGCTAGACTAGGCACAACGTATGGGATTGGATCAAATATCAAAGAATTTTAAAACAACAGCAGCAGCAACATCTAGTACTTTTTATTTACCCCATGTTGTTGTTGTTGTTGTCGTCGTGTTGTTATTTGCAATAAGGAATAGAATATTATAGTCAAATTGTATTTTGTATGTCCCACAGGGCATACATACAGTATAAATGAGGACACACAATAAAAAAATGGATTTTCCAGACTTTTGAAATCAAAAGCTATTGTTATGGCCTTTTATTAATTACTACAAATACATTTCCTATGTGTTTTGGAATATTGGTAGTTCAGCTTTTCGCCACAGTAGCTGTCACAAAATCCTGAATTCTAGCTTTCTGGATGTTTTCACACATGAAACTTAGTGGCTCTTGCTTGAATTGTTTTAATGACAGTGTAAAACCTACTTTGTCTGGAATGCTCACTGTAATGACAAAAGCCTCTCTTTTGCTTTCTCTTCCAGTGCATGAACAACCATCAGATGTTCACATAAAGAACAAGAGAGCGTGACTCAACGGTGGCTTAAGCCTCACGTGTGAAAAGTTCTCAGTAGCGCTCAAAAGATTTATCTCTTGATTCTGATCTGTTCATTCTGTTTCTGTCCTATTGCTATGCTCATTTTATTGCGCAGCATGTCAAACCATTTACTTCCCTCAGAGTTGACTTCTTTTTTTAAAAAAAAAGGAGGAAGAAGTGAACAATTACGAAAGGCCCAAGCAGATTCTGAAACTGTAAATAAAAGAAGTGCATGAATCATCCTTGTCCAGAAATGACGAGTAAGGACAAAAAAGATAGCAGTTTGCAAGACCAAAACTTTGTTCTACCAAGTAGCATGAGCTCTCTGGACTTAGAATGAATCATCAGAATATCACAATCACATTACCAGTATAAAACACAGAAAAGTCCCAAGCTAAGAAAACTAGTTATTACGAAACGAGCCTGGTAGAAGGTGTGATCACTTTCCAAAACATTATGTACTAACTGGTTAGCTCATGTACCAGATAGGAAGATATGACCATTTAATAACTATACAATATTGGGAGGGGGGAAATAAGCCTAGTTTCTGTCTTACATTTTTTGGCATTTTTCATGATATTGATTCCTATATTTAAATAGATATTTTTGAGAGCACACTGTGATCATGCTGAAGCATGAAGGTATGTCATATGATTGTTTTCTTTTTATGTTTTGGAATGTCTACATTGAAATTGTATTTCTGTTTTTTTAGGAAAATACAAAAAATAATTTTTTAAAAACGCAATATGCCTTATTTACATCACATCTCTCAATCTTAGGTGAAGCAGCTGGAAGCCATTTTCTCCTTGGTCCAGCCCCATAGATGCTCCAGATTTTTTTTAAAAAAAGTAGAGTGCCTTCCCACTGAAGAACATTCTTAGCCCAACATGGGCCTCTTTAGAACAAACTAGAAGGAAGAGGAAAGAAAGAGGAAATTGAGGAAGGGGGTGAAGAAAAGGGGGAAATCTGAGAAAGGGGGCAAGAAAATACTCCTATGACCCTGAAAAGTATTGTCACATGTGCCCACTGGACCCAAAAAGTTGCCCACCCCTGTCTTAGGTTAATGTGTGAGGAAACAGCCCTGAATCTTTGTTGTATAAACAAGACTTAGGTACTATATTACGCAGTCTCAATCCAGAAAATTTAGCCTGTCACACCGAGGCCATAGCTAGACCTAAGGTTTATCCCTGGATCGTCCAGGGGTCAAACCTATTCATCTAGGTGACACACAGGGCATCCAGTGCTCAGGCAGGGGCGAACCCTGGATGATTCCAGGATAAACTTTAGGTCTAGCTGTGGCCTGAGATTAAGGAGAATGAAGTTAGTTATTGCTAACTGGGGGGATCTACACTACTGCTTTTAAAGCGCTTTAAAGCACTTTGAAAACATTTTGAAACCTGTATATGCAGTGTGTTCTGGGCCCCAACAGTTGTCAAAACTGTTATAAAGCACTTTAAAGCGCTTTAAAGCGCTTTAAAGCAGTAGTGTAGATCCCCCCTTGATCCCTTTATTTCAAGCATAATTACATTTATCTGCATTGTTTGGGTCTTTTTGTCCTGTGACTGCTGTGAAAAGTCTGACTAAAGAAAATAATGAGTCACAGAGAGTACAACAGATGGGTAAAAGTTTTTCCTCCCTTCTCGGCTAGCAAGAGGAACAACCGTCATGTCCAAGTAGTCTAGGCGGCGTTTTCAGCTTGCTGGTGAACTTTGTTTAGAAGAACAAAACTGGAGAATATGTGAGTCATTTTGGCTACTTGTAGTCTCCTGCTGATCTATGTTGGCTTTAAAAAAATCCCCCATTGCTCCCCCACATCCATTTCTTTGATTCAACATATCTAGTTCAGATGGAAATAAAAGTCATTTCCAACATAAGGCGTTATCTCCACCTACACTCAAAATGCAGCTGCCTCTCCGGCAAAGTATAAAAGGTCATTTCGCAATATCACCATTACACCATGACTGGACTTCTCTGCCCCATCCTAGCAACTCTTCACCTTCCCAGCAGCTTGCCCAGCCGTTGCATGGAAGGAACATGAGGCTGGGCGTGTTCGATTGCTGAGTCCCCACCGAGCTTTCCCACGTCTTGCTCCTCAAAAAAATGGAGGCTTGACACTAGCTAATGTGAATGCAAAAGTGGCATAATATTCAGGAATGCCGTTACATATTTCTTGGGAGAGAGGGAATAGATTCTCAGGAAGATCCATGAGAAAAAGTAAACAGCAAAAAAGAAAAAAGGGTTGGGGGGTGGGGAAGCAGTGTACCACAATTCCAGTTCCAGGTTTTCGAGGGACCTTGGGCAAGATACTCTCAATGGGTCCCTCCCTCAGTAAGCCTACCTTCTCGTCACCACCATTGCCACCAACTGCTATTGTTCCTCATTCTCTCATCCTTGCCACCACTTGCTTGCTTGAAAGACAGACAGAGATGCAGTGAGCAAGGAGGCCTGAACGGCTTTTGTACGTGAAGTGGAAGAAGCGCCATCTTGTCCTTTGCTTCAGGCAGCAAAATAACTTGGGCCCGCCCTGCCTCTTCTATGGTAAGCACTGTACATGTACAAAAGCGATCACATTCCTGACCAATGAGGTGGGTTTTCAGTTGCTATACCAGCCTGTTCACACCATAATAATAATAATAAAAAAGAAGGAAAAGGAAAAGAGAACATGGAGAGAAACGGTGGAATGATTATGAAAATGTTTAGGGATGGGGTGCTGGAATTTGTCAACTCAGTTCGCTTAAGTAATTTTGGCCCACATAATTTAATAGCTATGGAATATGCCAGACTAGACAAAAACATCTACCATCTCCAGTTTGGGGGGGATAGGGGAACACACACACACACACACACACACACACACTTCGTAAAACAACAACAACAACAACAACAACCCAACGTATTACAAATGGAGTTGTGGGTTAGAGATAGAAAGGGTGAAACAGAGAGTGTGAGGCACATTTCTCAAGAACTGTAAAATTGCTGGAACATGCTGCAATAATGTCATTTACCAAGAATGTCAGCCCATCCCAACATGCAGAAGTTTCTTATTAGTGGTCAGAAGACCACCAAAGCTAAAAATATTTCAGTTGTGTTTTAAAAAGAACTGGCATGCATTTTCTGTTTTGCTTCTTTCTTTCTTTCAAAAAATGCCTCACATAGTTTTCTGACTTATAAATGTCATTTGCTTGGCATGTCTCATGGATATTGGTTGGATTCCAGTCCATGCGCCACTCTCATAACATGTTTGGAGCCCTTCCCTTTCTAGTGATTTCCGAAAGTTTTTGCAATTTGCATAATAAAGTATTGTCTTGTTTATTATTTTTTAAAAATTGTACCCTGCCAGTGCCTTTCCATGAAAGGTGCCAATTATTCATATGGGACATTCAAGCATAAGGGAAGAAAGAATATGATAAACAGCACAGCTATACCAGATAAACAGAAACAACAACAACAACAACAACAACAACAACAACAACAACAACAGATTAAACCCTATATTCAATATTTGCTTGGTTGACTGGATCTGGAGCAGGTCATGCCAATGGAACAGTGACCCAGAAAACTGGCCCAGGGAGAACACCTGAAAGTGGATGATATTTCTGGGACACCTCCAGGACCAGGAAGGACTTCAGCTGCATGTTGCACATGTGTAAGGAGTCTACTCTTTTGGAAGGTAAGGATTACAGCTGAGAGGAGACTCATATTTAGTTGCAAATGGGAAACAATTCTGTTGATAGGTCTGGGTGAACTCATAAAAACCTGCAGATGGCAAACAGCTGAGCACAGGTGCAACCTTTAGGGTGGGTTATGGGATGATAGTAGGCACCTTATCTTCTGTTTAGCACTCATGCCCTGCTTAATATGTCAGAAGGGAACCTCTCCCTCCTCAGTAGGCCCATGTGTTCTAGTATCAAATGAGGGATTGCAGAGTGAAATTCTCTACCAGTTCCTGGTGTCAGGCCCAAAACTACTTTCATCAAATCATGTCAATTCCATCTGACTTCACCACCAGTCCTGTTTTCGTGCATTCTATTTTATTTTTTAAAGTGACATACACAGTATAACTACAATTTAAATAAAAACTAATTTACTTTTTAAAAATCTTTTTAAAATTATCTATTTGTTGCCACTTCTGCCTGTTGATTGCACAGCAGGAGGGCTCGTTGTTCTGACACCCAGGGGAACAAGCAGAATCCATTCCAACACTGCCTCCAACCTGTCTTGTCCCTGGAGTGGCCCAGCGGTAGATCTATGCCAGAGGACCTCTCCGTGGACTTAGCAGGGGCCTTCATGGCAGACTGCCCCACACTTGCAAAGCTCTTCTCCATCAGTGCAGGGGTAGTTCCGCCCCATCTAAGCCCCCCCCCCCTCGAGTTACGAGACACGTGATTTTGGATTACTCTGTTACTCCTTCAGTGTTTAGGTAGCCAGGCATATAGAAGCCTTTTATGGTTCATTCCCATTTGCAAGAACCTCAAAAACCATAACCCTCTCATAATTAATGCTCCTTTCTACAATGTTAGTCACCGTAATTCTCTAGCAACTGCTTGCATGGTCACAGTATAGGTAGGGTGGCCGTGTGTCCTCCTTCACAGAGGACAGTCCTCTATTTGAAGGATTGCCAGAGGACCATCCCTTATCTAATGGTGTCCTCTATGGGATGTCCTGTCCAATTCTGGTTTAAAGATCAAGAAGCATAAGAAGCATTGCCCATCGGCAGTGAGCACCTGGAGCGCAGACATGCACACTTTTTGAATTATAATAATTATAAATGTGCATATATGTATAGGCATGCTGCCCTGAGATCCCAGTGATATAGGATGGGATACAAATGTTTTAATAAAAAATAAAATAAATGAAAATGCACATTGTATACAAATCAGTGTCCTCTTTTGGTGATGTGTTTCTTCTTTTTTTTGTGCTCATAAGTGGCCATCTAGCAGAGGTTGCCTCACCCTAAACCCGGTTCTGTCTCTGTCTATGTTTGGCATTCAGCAAAGTAAGGACTGTGATGGCTGGCTGAGCTACTGTACTTTTCTGTCCTAGCCTGTTCGCCAAAGGGGATTATTCATACACATATTAGAAGGTTGACATTTGATTTATTTTTGCAGGGCCACTGTAGTAAGTAACCAAATTAATTTTAGCATTTTTTTCCTTTTGAGACTGAAGATGTTAAAGCACAGGACATGTTTAAAATGATCTGTTAAGTCATTCTTCCATGACGAAAGGAAACTGCGTTAGTTGGTTTTATTTACATCCACTTCCTGACCTTTCCTGCAGCAGGAGTTCCTGACTGAGGCTGCAAAATGCTCACGCAGAAGGATATGAGGCTTCCAGACCAAGAGGTGGAGCTGAAATTGGGTATAGCTCCACCCTGTGACCTAGAAGCTACAGCTTCTCATCTGCTCATCTGCTACAGCTTCTGCAGTATACATCAGCTGCAAAAGCTTCAGGGAGGCTTTAATTTTTGGTAGGAAATAATTAAATGAGGCATCATATGCCACATAAGCCATAATTGGCAACATATATGGGGGTGACATCACTTGCAACCATATGGAAAACAGAGTTTCTCGGGGGTGGGAGAGGAAGTGTGGACGAAAAAGTATTTTCATGCCTTCCTCAGGCCTCGCATTGCTCAGGCTCCCATCCATATTCATCAACTGAAGCTCTGTTTTCTATGCTTTGGGCAAACATATAGCTAGGGAACTTGATGCCTGAAGCAAAGGAAGGTGCAGAACAGTGCCTCTTTCGTTAAAACTGGTAAACATCCACAGGCCCTTTCTGTGTTCATGGTGAGGTAAACACAACCTGGGAAGAAGGGTCAAAGCAAACCTAATTTCTATCAGCCTCATGTGGCACAGTGTTTAATGATAATGTCTGTCTTCAGATCTACTGGGCTTTGATTTGGATGATGATCAGGGAATGTTGTACAGTGACTGCCCAAGAGCAATGCTAGAGTGGCCAGGTCCTCTTTTACAGAGGACAGTTCACTCTTTGAAGGACTGCTAGAGGACTGTCCCCTATTTTGAATGCATCCTCTGTCTGTAGGACCATACAGTCCTAATCCTGTTTAAAGACCAAGAACCATCAAAGGGAAGAGCTGGGCCTTGAAACTGTTCCTCAACAACACTTGGACAGCAGACTGAACAAGGCACAACAGATTACCTAGTCACAGTCTTCAACACCATGGTGAGATGGTACTGTATTTATATGTAGATTATAACAATTATTTCTAAATTTGCATCTATACATACAAATTAGCGTATGTAAATTTTAGGGAAAGAAGTATCCTCTTTTGGGGACAAGTGTGTCCTCTTCTTTGATGATTCACAAGTGGCCACCCCAACAATAGAGAAGCCTTCCCCAACCTGGTGCCTTCTGGGGATGGTGGGAATTGTAGCCCAACATATCTGGAGGTCGCCAGGTTGAGGAAGGATGTCACAAAACACAGAGCATTTCAGTGAAAGATGTCTAACATGGATTCTGGCATTTTAAACAGAATCTTAAACATAAGGAACCCTGCTGAATCAGACCAAATGTCCATCTAGTCCACAAGATGTAATGATGGCGACCAATTTGGATGGCTTTAAAAGGGGTGGTGGTGGATTAATTTCTGGAGGAGAAGGCTATCAATGGCTACTAGCCCTGATGGTTGTGTGCTACCTCCAGTATCCAAGGCAGTAAGCCTGTGAGCACCAGTTGCTGGGGAACATGGGTGAGAGGGTACTGTTGTACCATGTCCTGCTTTGCTGGTCCCTGGTCGACAGCTGGTTGGCCAGTGTGTGAACAGAGTGCTGGACTAGGTGGACCCTCGGTCTGATCTATCATGGCACTTCTTAAGTTCTTATCCTGCTTCTCACATTGGCCAGCCAGATGCCCCCAAAAAGCAGTGGTTGAAAGTACTCCAGCACTGTTATTCAATGGTGTACATGTTGCCTCTGAACCTGAGCGTCCCATATAGCCATCATAATGACTACCCTCTATAAATGTGTCTAATCCCCTTTAATGCCCTGTTCAGACATTCTTCTGAAGGCATGTTTAGCGGGGACTGATACCACATCCACTGGCCCTGCCAGGTCTGCCATCATGAAACTATAGAAGTAAGCATGCATAGAATGTGCTTTCCCCCCACCCCCACTTGAACTTATGCCCAGTATGCATAATTTATTCTAAGTTGTAGAATTTGGATTTTAGAGTTGCAGAATTTGCTATGTGTGGGGATGGGAGTTGGTAGAGCATTCCAGCGACCTTTCTGTTGCCTCTTTCTGATCATAGCAATACATGTGTCAGAAACATGCAGTGCATCTTGGAGTGCGCCCTGGTATGTGTGGGAACTGATGCCATTTTTCCCATCAAAGTGTGAGGCCAGCTTCCGCCTACCTTTGCAATGCAAACTGCGAATATATGTACCAGTGATCCAAATCTCTCAGTCTTGCCCCTCTCCAATGCTTTTGGTAGGCTTGTCCACTCCCTCACTCCCCATTTTGTAGCACGCATCATAACTGTTCGTTCAATGCCATTTCTATTATTATTACAACAGCAAAGCAATTTGTGTTAAGCTGAAAAACCGCTCTGGGAAGGGGGAAAGAACTGACCTTGTGACATTACAGGAGGCAACAAATCAGCACTGTACAGGGCCAGCTTGGGCTGCAAAACAAGCAAAATGGGTTTTCCCTGAGCTCAGTCCCGAAAAGAAGATGATAATCTGTAGCCAAAACATGGTGATTGCACCTCCACAGTGGGTTCATTACTCAGCTGATGTACACCTTCAGGGCTGGTGTAGTACGTGGCATCCTTGGGCAACTGCCAGGGACCCAGCATTCTGGCAGGGTTCACTGCTAATGCGTGCCCTGATCTCTGCCCCCCTTAATTCCACACACACACCCCACACACATAAATCTGGCACTCCAAGCACTGCCAGGCTGCTGGATCTAGTCACCCTTTAAAATCCCCACAGTGCCCCTGTACTAGCGTCACTCTGGGACACTGTGGGAAATCCGAAGGGTGGCTAGACCTGGCTCTCCAACCCTGCCAGATGAACCTACCAGAGAGCACTTTGCCCAAGGCCTTTTCAAACTTGGAGCTGGTCCTGTACAGCCATATACACTTGACAGTTAGACAACTCCATGGGATCTCTGTTGTACCTTTGAATGTCTATGCTAGACTAGGCATATAACGATTACTTGTAGTGGACTATATCACTGTTCTGTTTTATTATTGTCTCTGTTATAATGTTTTTAATTACTTATTATTTTATATTGTTCTTACATGGTTTTTACGTCGGTTTTCTTATTGTATTAAATGTGTATTTAGAGATTTTTAGGACATTAAGCAGAATAAAAGTAGCATGTATAAACACATTAACTCAAATTAGGATAAAATAATTTGGGAGCTAGCATCTGAACAACTTTAAAAAGCCTAAAATGAGCATGCCCCAAACTTAATTGATAGCAATATAGCTGAAGGTGTTTCCAAATGGAGGTCTCCTAGCGCTACAATCAAAAGGCATTGTGTGGAGATAGATATAGATATAGATATCAGATTTTTTTTCCAGTAAGAAAAAAGGATGGAAGAAGTGGTTGAAAACCACAGGAGGGCTACATGTAGAAGACAACATCAGCTGGAGTTGGACCCCCTGTAAAACTGTGTGAATGAGGCAGTGTGATTGCACAATAAAAGCCTCCCCTAGAAGCACGCTGATTTCCCTCCGGGCAGGTTAATGAACACTTTTTCCTAACAGCCTTCTTGCCTCTCTGGTTATGAGTAATTCCAGAGTTCTCTCTTAGTCACAGTGGGACAAAGATTACCTCTGCCAATGTAATACCTACTGCAGGGGGTGGGGTGTCTTTCCTGGTGCATGACTTTTCACTTGAAAAGGTTTTCCTCCTAGGTTGTGTATGTGTGTGTGCGTGTGTGTTCCCCTCCAAGAACTGTTGTAGTTAGTGAGTGGTAGACAGTAACTTAAAGTTACTCTCTTTCTCTACCAACTGTTATAAATAAGGATTTTCCTTTTAAGGTCACCTTCTGAACTCCGAGCAATTTAGAGGAAACAAGGGGTTATGATGGTAAGCCCATTAAAAGGCTTTGCCCATTGATTATTTATTTATTTATTTATTTATTTATTTATTATATTTTTATTCCATTAAATGACCAACATACTCTGGGCAGATTACAAACAGTTAAAAAACTAAAATGCCATATAGTTAAAAAATATATAAATCAATACAAATATTTAAAAGAAAACAATACATTACAATCAGCACAGGAATAGATAAAACAGCCATAAAAATCTAGAGCTAGATCTCTAAAATTCCTGGGGAAAAAGAGAGGTCCTTACTTGGTGCCAAATAGATTTATTTATTAATTTATTCAATCATTTGTATTCCGCCCTATTATCACTGGGATCTCAGGGGGGCATACAGATAAAATCAAAACAATATAAACATAAATAATTTACACAGCTAAAAATGTATTAAATTGTTAACAAATTAAAACCAGTAAAAAAAATATTAAAAGTAATAAATCAATTAAAATCAATTAAAACTCATGGAGAATTTAGCTCTTGAAGGCTCTGATAAAAACCTATGTTTTAACTTGGCGCTGAAATGAAGCCAGTGTCGGCACCGGTTGGACCTCCAAGGGGAGGGTATTCCACAACCAGGGTGCCACAACAGAGAAAGCCCTCTCCCATGACCCACCATAATGTATGCCTCGTGTTGGTAGGATGCACAGGAGGGCTCCTCCAACAGATCTCAAATCTCAGGCAGGCATACATAGGGAGAGGCACTCCTTTCAAGTACTGTGGTCCCAAGCTATTTAGGGCTTTGAATGTCATTCTCCCATATAGTCCGCCCCGCACACTCAGGTCCTCTGGGGTGAACTTACTTCAGTCAGCTAAAACTAGGCTGACATCAGTTTCCCAGAGGACCTTTTCTTCTGTCGCCCCCAGATTGTGGAATGGCCTGCCAGAGGAGATTCGTAAAATTAACTCTCTGTGTGATTTTAAGGCAGCTTTAAAGACTAGCCTTTTCCGGCAGGCCTATCCAGATCAATGTTAAATCATGAATTTTTAAGATGTATTGATTCCTGTTCTAATGTTGTTCCCCGCCACGATCCAAAGGGAGAGGCGGGTAATAAATAAATAAATATATTATTATTATTATTATTATTATTATTATTATTATTATTATTGCCAACACCTTGAATTCCAATCAGAAGCATATAGGCAGCCAATGCAATTATTTTAAGACCAGTGTTATATGGTCTTTATAAGATGTTCGGGTGAGCAGTCTAGCTGCTGCATTTTGCACCAGCTGCAACTTCCGAGTCATCTCATTTATTTATTTATTTATTTATTACACTTATATACCGCCCCCATAGCCAGAGCTCTCTGGGCGGTTAACAGAAATTCTAAAATTGAGATAAAAACAAGTATACAAAATTAAAAAAAAATAAAACACAGAACATACACACATAAAGCATTAAAAACGGTTAAAAAAAAACATGTGGGTGATTAAGATGTGCCGCCATATGCCTGGGCAAAGAGGAAAGTCTTAACCTGGCGCCGGAAAAATAGCAGCGTTGGCGCCAGGCAAGCCTTGTCAGGGAGATCGTTCCATAGTCTGGGGGCCACCACCAAAAAGGCCCTGTCCCTCGTTGCCACACTCCGAGCCTCTCTCGGAGGAGGGCACCCAGAGGAGGACCTTAGATGTTGAACGTAGTGACCGGGTATATTCACGTCGGGAGAGGCGTTCCATCAGGTATTGTGGTCCTAAGCCATGTAAGGCTTTATAGGTCAAAACCAGTACCTTGAATTGGGCTCGGAAACATACAGGCAGCCAGTGCAAGCGGACCAGAGCAGGTGTTATATGGTCGAACCTTCTGGTTCCTGAAATCAATCTGGCCGCTGCATTTTGCACGAGCTGCAGCTTCCGAACCGTCTTCAAAGGCAGCCCTATGTAGAGTGCATTGCAGTAATCTAACTTGGAGGTTACCAGAGCATGGACAACTGAAGCCAGGTTATCCCTGTCCAGATAGGGGCATAGCTGGGCCAAGGGTAGCCCCACGAAGAGTGTATTGCAGAGTCTAATCAGGAAGTTACCTGCGTATGGACTACTGTGGCTAGGTTGTCCCTGTCCAGGAAGGGCCATTGCTGGCGGATCAGCTGTAGCTGACCCCAAGTACTCCCAGCCACAGAGTCCACCTGGGCCTCCAGTGACAAGGAAGGATCTAGGAGTACTCCCAAGCTACGCACCTGCTTCTTCAGAGGGAGAACAACCCCATTTAGAACAGGTTGTTTACCCAAAAGATAACAATGTAGATGCAAACCTCCTTGTGGAGGACATTCTATACACAGGGGTGCCACAAATGACAAGTTCCCTCTCTCTTGTAGCCACCTGCTTACAAGGTTGGATCAAGAAACGTTGCTGTCTGAGGCAAAGAACAAGATGGCACCCCTTCTCATTCCATGTATAAAAGCTTACTGGAGTGGAATCTTCCAGCACACCTGGAGAGAGGAGGATAGCTTAGAAGGTGCAGAGCATGATCCACAGCTCTCTCCTCCAGCATCATGCCGTCACAACACCGCATGTGCTGCCTGAGGCGACTGCCTCACTGTGCCTCATGGTATGGCTGGCACTGTCTGCTTAGCTTCATTTGTGGAGGGCTTCCAAAGATGACCTAAAAGTCTGAGCAGATACATACAACAGGAGATGTTCCTTTAGATGCTCTGGTCCCAAACCATTTAGAACTTTAAAGGTCAACACTAATTGGGCTTGGAAACAAACTGGAAGCCAGTGCACATGATGAATGGCGTTTCATGACCATATCACTTAGCCCCAGTTAGTAACCTAGCAATTCCAATGACATATTTAGGATTTCCTTTGATGTACATTTTGGAAGTGCCATATATTGAAGTAAGGAAATTTATACCATTTCAAACCAGTTCAGTTTTAAGACCAGTTAATTTTTTGTAACTTTAAGTTTTCTTTAAAACATAAAAATAAAGAAATCCCACATTAACATCAGAACACATTTTTTGAAACTCAATTTCCCATAAAAATAATTACATATGATATCTTGACAACATTTAAGATCCAGCAATAATAAATGGATACGTCTTTATTCTAGTTTTCATATTTTTACAGTGGAGACTGTGTATATCTGATTGATGCTATGTGTTCCTCAAATAAACATTAAATCACAATGGAACCCTAGTGAAGATCAGGCCTGAAACTTCTGCCACATGAAGTTACTTTTTCCTGTGCAGCAGCATAAATATCACCCCAACCCTATCTCTAAAAGTTCACGACTTTCTGAATCATGCTGTCAATTTAAGAAATGAGCTACCTTTCCTGGTGTGTACTAGTACAGAAGAACCAAGTGTACAACCCCTTGTGAAAGAGTTTGAAAAAACATGCAAATTGCATCCCATAACCAGCTCTTAGTCATTCTGCTGGGGGAACTTGCCTTTGCAATGCCAATGCCGCAGTACACAGTGTACATTTGCTCCTCTGCATTCTTTTACTGTCTATCAAGAGCCACAGGAATGTTAGATACTTTCTTTTTAAAAATGATTGTGAGTTACAGCAGCTGGAAGGAAGTATTTTCATTCCCTTTCCACATACCATAATGCAATACACTCTGTGAACTCACATTACAGCTTGCATAATAACTGAGATAGCAAAGTAAAGGAATTTGCACAGCATTTTTCCTCAGCAGTGCTCTGTTTCATTAGTTAGGGCTACATAACATCAAGACAAGGGGTTGGATCCAAACTTAGTCATACTTAGAGATTAAATCAAATGGGACAAGTTAGGCCATAGCTAGACCAGGCCTATATCCCAGGATCATCCCTGTGCATGCAAATGACACACAGGGGATCCCGGCAGCAGGCAGGGATGACCCCTCCATTTGCCTAGGATAATCCTTAGGTCTAGCTAAGGCCAAAGTCATGAGCTGGGCAACTTGTGGCCCTCCAGATGTTTTGGACTACATCTTTCATAATTCCTACGTAGCATAGCCAATGGTGAAGGATGATGGGTGTCGTAGGCCAAAACCTCTTCCCCACCATATAGTATAGTCTCAAGGCTTGCGTAGGAGATAGATTGCCATGTGATAACACAAATACCCTGCTGACTTGTGGAGAGTAACTTGCAGCATAGTTTGTGACAAGAAGGGATAGAACCTTTCACCTATGTTCTTTTTCCATTCTTTATCTTCCTGTCCCTGGAAAAACCCTCATGAAAACACATTCAGATACTAGCAATGCTCTAAAATTGTTGTTGTTTTATTTACATCATAATTTACAAGCTCTTATTTATATCACAATTTACAAGCATGGTGGGTGTATTTTGGTTATAGTTTGTTTTAATGTTTGGTTGTATCCTGACATTATTGTCATTTTGTGGTATCTTTTCTTAAACTCACACACACACACAATTAAAAGAAAGAACTAAAAGTAAATCCCTGTTCCCCTCACATTTTGTAAAAAGAACTACTTTAAAATTGTTTTCTTCTGCTGCAAAGAAATGTAAGATTTACTGAGCAATCAGTGTGCCACTGCCTATACCCTTGGTTTGTTTGCACAGGGCTCAAAGTAAAGTAATTCCTAGGGATGTGTGAATGTACAAAAATCAACTTTCCAAAGTTCTCCAAATTCCATTTTGAAGCTCATTCCAACTCGAGTCTATATCAGATTGTGAGCTTTGGGTTTTTTTCTTTTCACATCAAAATCTGTATGTAGTTGTACGTGAATGTTTTAAAATGTGCACATCAATTGTGAACACCTTTGAAATTGCATATATTCTCCCATTGATTGAAGAATATCTTTTTTCATGCATATTTTTTAAATGTCCGCATGCTGTCAAACACATTTTTGTTGGTCCATGAATCACATTGCAAGCTCGGAAATGTACAGATTTCTACAGGCGATTGCATCCAAGTCCATGCTCAGTCCAAAAAGTGCAAACTGGGTAAATCCTGATCAAAAACTAACTGAAATGAATTTCTCATACATGCCTAGTTTAACTTTTAGGGATGACCTTACAGCGGAACAAATGCAAAACAAGCCACAGCAAACCACTATAGTACATTCACTGCTGCTGCTTTCCCTGGTAAACTGGAGGAGGCTTTAGATTCTCCTGCCCCTTTTCTGGCCACAAAATAAAAGACATTATGTTTGATCAGCCCAAACGTGTATGTGTCTGTAGGAAATTGTGTCTCCCAGGAACAAGAAGCATGCAGGGTGCTTTAGGAATTAGTACTCTGGGTCCTCAATTCTAAATACGATCAGTTGGATCTGGGATTTGCCTTTTGTGAGAAGGGCGCCACTTATGGAAGTGCCTCTGCTCAATTTTGGGGGAATCCGCCACCCCACACACCTCAGCTCATTCCATTCAGCAGAGTCTCCTGACTGTGTAAGATTTTCAGGGGCCTGGAGGGCCTGCCCTGGGAAGGAGGGGACAGGGCGTCCACTTCTGCCAGTGCAGTTCATTCAGATTTAATCTGGATCCAACCCATTAGATGCAAATATGTTCCTCTGAAAGCAATGGATGTATTACTTTTTTAAAAAATATTTTTTATTGAACTTAAACATACATCAATACAATAATACAGTAACAAAAATAATAATATGAAAATATAAAAATTAAATCATAATACATAGGATTGCATAACCTTATAAGTTTTCTAATTTAATATTTTTAACTCCTCCCATAACATAAAGTGCACCCCCCCCACCCCGGGATCTATTCCTGTTTCCAAAATCTCATTGTTTCTTCTGGAGGTGGTTTTCCACTCCCCTTAGATAATACTTATTCTAGGAACTGATTCCAAATTCCCTCAAAATCATTCGTTTTTGTTATCCCTCTTCTTACTTTTATATTACATGTCAATTTATCATTTATAGCAATATCCCAAATCTCTTTATACCAATCCTCAACATGATAATCTCCTTGCACTTTCCAGTTCCTAGATATGATCAACCTTGCTGCTGTCAGCAAATTTGTTATCAGTTCTTTTGTTTCTTTATTACATTTTAAATCTCCATATAACGATAGCAATGCCACCGTAGGTGTCTCTTCAATCTTCACTCCAGCAATGGATGTATTACTAAGGGCAAATACTGTAAGACTGTGGTATAAGTCACAATATAGTAAATTATGTCCATAGTTTTTCCCCAAGCAGATCAAATAGCAAAGAGTGGTGGTATTTTCGTGGGGAAAAGGCACAGGGAGAAAGGGTCAAACCACTCTCCTTTCATGCCATGGTACCAATCCAGATCATCCCACCTTATCTCCTGGCTACCTTTCGTAAAATAGAAAGACACTGAGAACTCAAATCACAGAACTCCCACAGGATGTCTATTTTGATGCTCATGCATGATATGGAAACACAAGCTGTTTGCTGTGGACATTGCACATCAGTTACCCACAGTGTGACAGAATAGCACCTAGGAGGAGAAGGCTATCAAGGGCAACTAGCCCCAATAGCTTTTGCTACCTCTAGTATCTGAGGCAGTAAGCCTGTGTGCACTAGTTGCTGGGGAACTTGGGTGGGAGGGTGTTGTCGTACCATGTTCTGCTTGTGGGCTCCTGGCTGACAGCTGGTTGGCCACTGTGTGAGCAGAGTGCTGGACTAGACGAACCCTCGGTCTGATCCAGCAGGGCTCTTCTTATGTTCTTAGGGCAGCCACCTACTGTATGTATTGCCAAACAAAGTAGAAATGCATCCTCAAAAAAAGAACACTGACTTGTATACAATTTGCATGTGCTAATGTATATGTATAGATACAAACATATAAATAATTATTAGCATTTCAACAGAAATACAGTACATCTCACCAAAGGGTGGATGAGTGGAACCAGGGACAGCAGACTGCTGTCCGGGGGCTAATCGTTAGGGTTCTTTAACTTTAAACTGGAATTGAACAGGACAGCTCTTCAAACGGTTTACAGAAGACAGCTGTTTTGTAAACTGCCCAGAGAGCCCTGGCTATGGGAGAGGTATATAAATGCAATAAATAAATGAATGAATAATAAATAAACGAAGGGCACCTTTAAGTAGAGGATTTTCCTCTTGTAGCCCTTTAAATAGAGGAGTGCCTTTTGCAAAAGAGGATACATGGGCACCCTAAAAGTGCTTATTTGTTTTGTATCAGCCATTTGAAAAAAGGACAATGAAGTAGAATTTGAAACTGGTAATACTGGAGGACTGTATAAACAGACTTTGGATTTTACAGAATAAATGCCAGCTTCTGTTTGTTCTACAAGGAACAAAGAAAAGCAGGCAGTTTTTATCTGAACTATACTATTTGCATTTAACTTTGAACTTTTCTTTCCTTCAGCGCTCGTGTTGTTACGTGACCCAATTGTTCCTCGTCAGCAATGGGAGGGCCAGTTTTATATGGCCTGTCGTCACAGCTTTCGTATGTTTTTAATCATCTTAAGGTGAGCTAACCCTCCCTGAATAAGAAGTTTGTCTTATGGGGGATAATAGATTTTCAGTCTCACAAACTGTGACCCCAAGCTACATGTGTTTGTGTACTTTCACTGGGTGAAAGACAGCTGTTTATTAATATGTCTTCTCTCTTCAAAGACAGAATAAATCCTCTTTTCTTCGCAATATAAAACAAATAATAGCTACATCTCGGTAACTAAAGCAGATAATAGTTACACCTTTGTAACTAATATTTGTGCTTTTAATCTGCAGTAACAATTGCTGCTCCTTACACTGAGGCAGGTTCCTTATCTGCCATGGCTATATTGTCTGGGGCTGTGCCTGCCACCAGATAAACACAGAGGCATATTAATTTTTAGAAAGCCTTTCAGAGCAGTCTTCACCAGATCTACAACAAGCAGGATATAACATTTTGAAAGCAGTTTGAAGACAGTGAGCTCCATCACACCTACTTTTTATTTCCTGGTATGCACCCATGATTTTGACCTCAGTTTCATTAACACAGCAAGCACTGGTCCCTTTCATGATCGTCGCTATACCGGTGAACTCTTTTTTTCACTTGTTTGCTCACTCGCTATTGTGCCCACCCCACCCCATCCCTTCTCCTTCGCCCTCCAGTTCATTGGTTCTTGTTTGGTGATGGACATAGGCACTTCCAATTGGGACCTGATTTATTTATTTATTTTTAATTGCCAGGAAATATGTGAGGAGGCAAGAATATACAGAGCATTCCCATCATTGTAGTGATCACAATGGTTAAAGTTCGCAAAGTCACAGGCAGGACTTCCGTATGTTTCAGAAGTCGCTGAAGTGTTTGGGAAGCATGTGGGAAGGGGGAAGTGGAGAGAACTTTAAGCCTGGCACGGAGTCCTCTTGACAGCACATAGGTGACTTTCTTCTCCACCTCTTTGCTTAACGTCAAGCCAGCTTCCCAACTTTCACACACTCTTTCCCCCCATGCCTTGTTGGAAAAGCATTGCTAAGGCTGCCTCCTGCCCCTTCTTTGGCATTTAAAGATCTAAGTGCATCGCCTGTTTTCATGCTCCACACCCCAGTAATTTTATCCCCCTTCTTCCAATCCCAGTTAATAACATTTAACAACAGGAATCACTGCACCTGGCAGAGGAATCACACACATGCCCACTTGAACTGAGGTCTGTTCATTCTTCCCAGCCAAAGCCACAACAAAACAATCAGCTCCATCACACCTACTTCCCCTACCCCTGATATGCATCAGCAAATAAAGGATAAAAGCACAGGGGTGGATTAATGCAGAATCAAAGAGGTAGGTAGGGGTGTGTGTGTGTGGGGGGGTGTGGGTGTGGGTGTGGGTGTGGGTGTGGGTGTGGGTGGGTGGGTGGGTGGGTGGAATGGTTTGAGGGGATTTTTTTAAAAAAAATCCTTAAAATTCAATGAATGAAGGGATCTGCTTCAAACTTGGCAAGCCTAAAGCCCTACTTAAGAGCTATCATGGTGCCAAGTTCCATCTCTTTATCTTTAAAAGTGAGGGAGCTGTAAGCATTTTGGAGCAGCAAAAGTCCATTCAACCGACTCAGCACAAGCCTGACATGGTGTGCTGGAGAAGGAGAACTGCCCCACCCTCCTCTTTCATCAGCAAGACATCCCTTCAAAGCATACACACCCAACAAAGGACATAGCCCAAGGACAGCAATACATATGGGCGGAAAGGCACTTTAATCCCGCATGGAGGAAATAAACCAGACTTTCCCTGCTCTAGGAAAACATGAAAAATGGAGGGGAAGCAGTAGGGTGAATGCAGGACACGCATGATGTCATGTGAGTACCACACTGCAAAACAGCAAAACATGTATGTCAAGAGTGCAATAAAACACTGGTGCGATAGGACTCAGTATATGGAATATGTCATGGGCTTCAACAGTTGTCAGTGCACTTCAATACTGTTATAAAGCAGTAGTGAAGATCCTTCCCAGAATAATTATGCTTTCCATGCTCACCATGGTACAGCCCTCTGGTAAACTTGCAGGAGTTCCCTCTTCCCACTTTTCTTTCCTGCAGGAAAGCGAAGCAGAAAACATGTGGGCTTTAGCCAATACTTGGCAGTGCAGTTCTGGGCCTTCTGCCAAGCAGCAGCTACAGGCACATCCCCCCTCCTACAGGAAAGGTTGGGGAAGGGATTCCTTTGCTGTTGAGCTGAGGGACTTGCCTCCAGCCAGCCAGGTGGAGGTATGAACCTGGTGACCACCATTTTTGGCTTCGCTAGCAGGGTCATTCCAAAATTGTAGAGTCTTGTGTAACAGCTTTGAAGACCTTCGCAGCCAAAGATTGCATACGTTAGAAAGTGCCTCATGCCTATATGAACCCACCTGCCTCTTGACACCTGGTTAGGCCTCATCTTGAGTATTGCATCCAGTTCTGGGTACCACACTTCAAGAAGGATGCAGACAAGCTGGAGCGTGTTCAGAGGAGGGCAGTGAGGATGCAGGGGTCTGGAAACAAAGCCCTATAAGGAGAGACTGAAAGAACTGGGCATGTTTAGCCTGGAGAAGAGAAGATTGAGGGGAGACATGATCGCACTCTTCAAATACTTGAAAGGTTGTCACACAGAGGAGGGCCAGGATCTCTTCTCAATCATCCCAGAGTGCAGGACACGGAACAATGGGCTCAAGTTACAGGAAGCCGGATCCTGGCTGGACATCAGGAAAAACTTCCTGACTGTTAGAGCAGTATGACAATGGAACCAGTTGAACCCATACTAGAGGCATTGAAGAGGCAGCTGGACAACCATCTGTCAGGGATGCTTTAAGGTGGATTCCTGCATTGAGCAGGGGGTTGGACTCAATGGCCTAATAGGCCCCTTCCAACTCTACTATTCTATGATTCTATGATCAAGAGGGCAGCTCCGTGTTCCCTTGGTCCAGGCAAGGGAAATCATCTGTAACACATAGCGGCGCTTTTTCAGTGATGGTCTTAAGGATTCTAAAATGAACTTCCTCAAGTGGGGTGGGGCCATCATTTAGTAGTAGAGCAGACGCCTTGTATGTCAAAAGTCCCAGGTTCAGTCCCCAGCATACCCAGGTAGGGCGAGGAAATGACCCAGCCTGAATCCCCAGAGAGCCACTCCAGTCGTGTTGACAATAGTGAGCTAGATGGACCAAGGGGCTGACTCAGTGTAAGGCAGCTTCCTATGTTCCTAAGTGGTGTGACAATGTTCTACCCTCCTGGTTTTGTGATCAAGTAAACCCCACTGACGCATAAGAACGGTTGATTATAAAATAACTTTATTATTGCTATTGTGATACAGCCTCCATTGTTATAGATGTTTTAATATCCATTGAGTAGCTATTTTAAAAATAACATGCATTTTTAAAAAGAGGCTCTTATTTTCCATTTACGGCATACCTGGCTTTTGAATAGACATGATAGTTTGGATGCAAGAGTGTGAGCAAAACCTAAAGGTTCAGGCAAGGTGACCCCCTGGTTTTCAACACTTTCCTCTTTCTCTTGATGCTTACTGTACCACATTCCATGCTGTTCCAGAGAACGGCTTTGTCAGGCGTGCAGTGAGGTTGAAGGAAAGTCCCACTACATGAGCAGAAGTCTGCTTGGGCTTCTTGCGTGTGATTATTGGGATCTGCCAAACAATCCCAGACGGCAATAGATGAACAACTTCATTTCTCTCATATCTCAACTTTGCTTGAAAACATAGCCCAGGGTCATCCATGGACAAAGAAAGAGAAATAAGCCAAAGGTCTAAAAGTAAATTGTCTGGACAGCTTTAACAAGCTGATTAGCTAAGTAACCTGCTTACTATTGCTTTGTGGATACCAGTTCCAATTCCTTCCAAATTAATACCAGCCAAAATTATACACAGCTAAGGGCAGTTTGTGTTCCTGTTTGAAATGTGCCACGTCCCTTTCCTAGAACAGTACGCCGCCCCGAGAGCCTAATGATATAGGGTGGGATACAAATGTTTTAAATAAATAAATAAAACAGGTATGTCCAAAGTGCCATCCCCCACTCCAAAACACTCCACCCAATTGGAATAAATTGTTACTTTTCTCCACTATCCTTCTCAGAAGAAATGGCAGTGAAATAGTGGGCCATCAGAGACAAAACTCTCCTCTCCGCTATTCTGTGACCTGTTCTGGAACATCATGTACTACTCTATGAAGGATATACAATACTGCTTTGGCCAGCTTAGTTGAACAATGGAAGCATCATCATCTTTCCTTTTGTGGTTTTGGGCTGCATTGCAATTAATTCCTGCAAACCACAGGAGTCTGCAGTTAAATCTATGCTGATCCTCTGTTCATTAGGACATCATAATGGTGTTAAGGTATAGCATGGTATCTACATAACCCAAGGCAAGATGGCAATGTAGGGTCCACATTTGACTCAGCGTACCTATTGGTTCTCAGCCAGTGGGAAACACTTGCAGGGTCTGTTGCCATTGGAGCATTGAAGACATGTGGTATCTTTGTAATCCTCTGTTTACAATATAAAGGTTATGTGAGTATTGGAGCATTGGATACACTCTGATTGGATTCTGACAACACGACAACCCATGGTGGTTTAAATAGTCAACAGTTGGTTATTTAACCCGCCATGGGTTATCATGTTGTATGGAGTTTTTAAACCAACGGTTGGTTATTTGGCCAAAATAACCAGCACAAATAACCAACGCTGTGCAGTGTTGGTTATTTGAACCACCATTGATTATTGTGTTGTGTCAAGGGCACTGTTAGTTATTTCCTTGGCCACCATTGATTACGTCAGCCACAGAGTCGCAAGGCAAGAGCGGTCAAAGTGGTGGCTGCTGCTCTAATCCAGTTGGCAGGATAGATTTTCAGCAGCAATGGCTGATGGGATACTAGCGGGAGGACTGAGGGGGAGAGAGGGCAGGGGTTGAGTGAATCAACTCAGTGTGGACTAACAGTCAGCTCAATGCTGATCCTAATCCACACCATGGTTGATTATTATAATGTTGTTAGGAGAGTATCCCCTAGATAAACAACGGTTGGGTTTGTTAGTACCCCACTCTTTGAATGCAGCCTCTCCATTCTAGAAAAGAGCTTGGGCCAGCAACTCACCGAGCAGTATGTGGCTTGCTGTTCTTTAACACTGCTTCTGATTGGCTCCACCAAATATCACAAGAGGTAGACAATAGTTACATAAAATCAATATTATGAAGCACAAAATACATTTTAGCATCAATTTCCCCTCCCCTCACTGTAATCAAGTTGCAGCTTGGCTCTCTCACACACCCTCGTCATGCTTGAGCTCTGCTTTGGGCCCTACTCCAGTTCTGTTATTGGTACAGAAGTGGCTGCTCCAAGTTATTGCTATTTGATGTAATTCTAGCATTTCCACAAACCCTTTTTCAAAAGAGAAAAGCAGCTAATGTGCTTTCATTCAACCATCTTGAATTTTGGAATTCTCTTAAGACCTTCTCCAGGAACTAAAAAAACATAGTGAGCACAACCTAGACATAAATACACAGAATCATTGTTTGATCAGCAATACAAGCACTTAGTCACTTTGGATCAACTAAAATCACTGACTGTTACAGTTCTTAGTTCATCAAACAGCTCGGTTTCTGTCTGTCATAGTGATTCAGCAGCCCAAGCTCTATGTAATCCTTAAACTTTGAAAACAAGGAGTTATAGATGTTGATTCCCAGCTTTGTATTTAAAGGTGGAAATAAATACTCCCTTTGAGTACAAATTCAGAGCATTCAGTGATGGAGCAAACTCTTCTAATCCATAACTTTAAATACCGTATTTCTTCGATTGTAAGACGCCATCGATTGTAAGACGCATACTAATTTCAGTACCACCAACAGAAAAAAAAACCCTAAGACACACCCGCGATTCTAAGACGCACCCCATTTTTAGAGATGTTTATATGGGGGGAAAAGTGCATCTTAGAATCGAAGAAATAGTAGCAGTGACAAACATCTTTTCCTTGGTTCCTTCTGTCTCAAGCAGAAAGAACCAGTCAATGGAACCTGTTGTTGTTTTTATACTGTTTTTATGTTTTTTAAAATTTTTGTGTACTTTTAATGTTTACTATTTTTAATTGTTGTAAACCGCCCAGAGAGCTTCGGCTGGGGGGCGGTATATAAATGTAATAAAATAAATAAATAAATAAAATGGCAATTTCTACACCATCCATTTTTCAAGGGATCATCCCTAGATCATCCCTGTGCATCCAAATGATGCACAAGGGATCCCGGGAGCAGGGAGGGATGATCCCTCCATTTCCCCAGGCTAACTGAAACCTCAGTTATCCCGGTTTTATCTGCGTTCCCAGGATGAACCCGAGGACCGTGGGTGGTGTGGGCGCCAGACCCGGCTTCTTCCCTCTTCCCTGCTAGAAGCAGGAGTCATCAGAGGGAAGGAGCTGGGATGGAGGGAATCCAGGTCCATTGGGGGTGGAGTGGGGAATTGGGTCAGGGCTTTTTTTTTAACCTTAATTTTCACTCCAGCCCTTTCTCTTTAAAAAATATATACGGCGCTGCGATAGGCGCAACACCCATGATGTCGTGTGGCCCATGTGGACTGAGGGCAACGATCCCAGAAGCAGGTAAGTCCAGGATCGCCCCCTCTCCCTCCCTCTACACCCAAAAGTGTAGAAAGGGCCACAAACACATAAAAAGTATGTGTTGAAACTGACAAGGCTACTCAGCAGTAATATTTCAACAATGAGAATCCAACTAATCTTTCAACTTGTTTTTCATGAAGAGATATTTTGGAGTTTTCCCTGAGGACTTCAAAAAGTAGTACAGAGAGTAACATGTCATTAGCAGGTACTAGGAACAAAATGACAAATGGTTTGCACACACTCTTTCTGCCTTTCATAATATAATACAAAATATGTCACAGCATTGTAATATCTGCATTTCCACATACTGTTGCAATTTTACCTCATGTTGCTTCAGTATTATCATGCCATTGACTTCCCTTTGGCAGCCTGTTGCTTTCAGATGCCTACCTTGAGGTGACTTTAAAATGTCCTACAAAGTGAGTGAGATAAAGTGTAGGCTGGTTTTAGAGAAAAATGAGGATATCCTATTATGTTATCATAAACACATGGAATAAATATACATGTATTTTCTTGCTGCAAACATATGTGGTATTCATACACTGGAACCCATGACCAATCATGGTTTCCTAGTTAATACACTGTACAATGCATGCATATGTAATGATAATCTACGCATCATTTTTGTGCTTGCTTGCTTTTCTTTTTTCTTGCCAAAAAGCATGTACAGTTGAAACATGTAAAACAACGCAAGCCAGACATAAGAGTTTGTAAAGAGCATGGGCATACTTTGGAAACATTGGTAAGTTGAAAATTGATAAGTTAGCAGCATTATCAGCTTTTCTTTGCCCCACAGTGCAAAGATTCTAAGCAATGTGGGGCAAAGGCAACTTAGGAAGTGCTGGAATTCACTACCATAAGATGTATTGATGGCCAGCAATTTGGATGGTTTTAAAAGGGGGTTGGATAAATTACTTGGAGGAAAAAGTTATCAATGGCTACTAGTCCTGAGAGCTGTGTGCTACCTCCAGTATCTGAGGCAGTAAGCCTGTGTGCACCAGTTGCTGGGGAACATGAGTGGGAGAGTGCTGTTGTACCATATCATGTTTGTGGGTCAATAGCTGGTTGGCTACTGTGTGAAGAGAGTGCAGGACTCGATGGACCCTTGATCTGATCCAGAACACATTCTTGTGTTCTTTCTACTTGAGTCTTCTCATACATTAGCAATAAGTTGGCGAGACCCTGCTACGGGCCTCCTTCCTGAAAGTGGTATCATCTAGGCTAAGGGCACAGTTTTATTGGTTGTTGTTCTGATGTTACAAAATCCCCTTGCCAAAGATTACTACTATAGTTAGCTTTCAAGAAATGGATTAAGATTTATTATTGTCTTCTAAGATATAAGACATTTTAATGTTTTATTGTGTAATGTTTTGAATTTCTGGCTATAATAAAATAAGTAAGAAGCAACAATCTGACCTTTTAGTGATAGGGGTGGGGAGAGTCACAAGACTCTGCAATACGCAAAGATGATTCCAGATGGGGGACTCCTAGCACTACCTATCAAAAGGCATTATGCAGATATTCAAGCTTTTCCTCAACAGATTTTTTTTCCTGCTAAGAAAAAAGATAGAAACAGCAGTGGAAAAACCCAGGAGGGTTAATTGAAGATGTCATTGTCTGAACCCCCTGTAAGAGTCCATGAACAAGGCAGGCCAATTGCACAATAAAAGCTTAATCTGGAAGCACCCAGGCCACAGCTAGACCTAAGGTTTATCCTGGGATCATCAGGGTTCATCCCTGCCTGAGCACTGGATCCCCTGTGTGTAACCTAGATGAACAGGTTTGACCCCTGGACAATCCAGGGATAAACCTTCGGTCTAGCTATGGCCCCAGAGACACCTGGATAGGATGTCCCCAAATGATGCCTATTTGCAAAACCTCATCTCACATCAGTCTCAACACTGCATAGTGCATACTTCTTATTGCCTAGGGAGGACTAGATTAGAAGTCAGGGGTGGGACTTCCATACTAAAGATAACTGACCAAAGATATCTTGGACAGGAGTAGGACACATGCTACAAACAGCCCAAGCTGTTGGTTGGAGATTTACTAGGGAATGGGCAGTTACAAGTAGAAGATGCCTATGGCAGGGACCTCTTCTGCAGTAGGGATATCTGATTGCAAGCCTAAGGATAAACGCATTCAGCAAAGAGCCCCTTTGCTGAATGCGTTTTTCAGGGCCATCCCTACCATTAGGCAAAGTGAGGCAGCTGCCTCAGGTGGCAGATGCTGGGGGGTGCAGAGCTGTGGCCAAGTGCTGGAAGTCAGAACTGTGTATGCCACGCGGCTGGTCCTAAGCCCCCTAACCTAGACTGTTGCCCTCAGGTACATGGAGGATACTGCCTGTCCATCAGTGTTGAAGTAAATTTCAACTGCCACTCCAGTCGGCCTCTGTATGTGGAATTGGAATGGGTACAAGGAGGGGGGATCATCTCCTTTGCCTCAGGTAGCAAAATGTTTTGCGCCACTGTTTTCTGAGTAGCACTCTGCCTCAACTCGATTTCTTTAATTGTAATAGATTTCTTAAGGGCACAATCCTACGTAGGTTTAGACAGAACAAAAAGTTCTACAGTCCCAGCAAGCCTCAGCCAGCATGGCTGTATGGGACATCCTGGGAGTTGTAGGACTTTTTTCTATCTAATCATGCATAGGATTGCATCCTTAATCTTTTAAAATGTTTCTAGTACTGTCATATTACCCTGCCATTTGGAGGAATACCGACCAGAAGCATGCTCTTAACTGATCCAAGCCCACAGGAGCATCATGTTCTGAAGATTTTTATATGCTACTTCCCTAATTCTACAACTAATTCTAATTGCACATGGCAAAAATGTTCTAATTTTTCCAAGAGCTCAGTGTGCCTTTTGGCGCTACGAAGTTCAGTCACCCACAAGAATTTTAGCTGCTCCCCTGTATCTTCTGGCAAAATTCAGAGCGCATGAGTCACTGCAGTGATGCATATCAGGAACAAGGGTAGCTAGGAGGGTCAAAGTCTTGGAGCTTGATTTGTCTCTTGCTTTCTTGTCATGCTAGTCTAACTTCAGAGAGATGAATGGATGATAGCTTTTGCTTGCACTGGGGTGAATATGATGAGATTTGGGCCTTCTGTCTGGAACCGAATCATTTGATGGGGACATGTGGTTATGTGTTTCACCCCCTTATGGGATTTGGTTTGCTTTCATTGCTCATCAGTATTACTACTGCCCAGGGTAAACTGCTTGTGCCAAGGTCATGAAAAGGTGGCATGCAATTCTTCAGTTCAACTTCAGCTTGTTAACAGCATGAGGAACTGGAACACGTCTCCAAGCCATTAAATTGACCCCATGGGAATCGGTTCCCAGTGCACAGTATACTCTGGCCACAATACACAACTTCCCCATTTCAAACCCCTGGTTCAACGTCTGCGTTCCAGTACTTGCGTATTAATGAATGTTGCAATCGGAGCTATGGAAGATTAGCCAGTCGACATCATCTTAGCTTAATTAGTTCAGGGCTTTACAAGGGTTATGTTATCAGAGATACTTGCCACTGAATACCTGCTCAGTCCCTCAAGTATAGCTGCATGGCAGAAGAAACAAGAGTAATTACCATTGTAGAAAAGAAGGGGGGGATGGAGGGATAGTGCAACACAGTGTGACCGAGCTGAAATCCAGACAGAGAGAGAAAACAGGAAGTGACTGCAAAGGTTTCTCATCTATATATAATTCTTCTGTCATGTCCTTTCATTTTGCGTACACTTACCTTGCTGCCATGAAAAGCCTCTAGGCAAGCATGTATATCATGTGCTATTCATGTACTTTCATGGCGTCCATTTGACCTCAGTTAGCGGTCAGATTAGGGAAATAGACAAGCACTCTGAAGAGGACATTTCCCTGTGGTTGGGAGGAAAAACATCTGCGATTTTTGTTGTTGCTCAATACCATTATTCTTGTAATTTCCCAAAGAGGCTTAAAACTCTGCTTAAGACCGCAGAGTGGCAGTGCTCCCTGGGCCCATAGCCCCATTAGCATCTGTATATAAACATTTTCCTTCAAACATTACTGTGGGGAAACTGGCATGTCACAGTGGCTTCCACATCACTGCTGGGCTATCTCAGAGCCAGCAGCTACTATAGAACGAAGTTGTTTGTCCATTACCAGGGCTCAATCTACAAGCTGATTTAATGTGAAAGGAGAGCACTTGGGGTTGTTCTTGACAGATAACGCTGTCGCCAATCTACAGCAATCCCGCAACTTTCTTCTAGAAAAGGCACATTTTACTGCGCTGCTTTTCCCTAAACATTGCTCCTGAGCAGTTCCACTGCAGTGTGCCCCATCCTCCTGCATTAAATTCTGGGCGTGGTGTTTCTGTGACCTGGCAAGTGACCTGGTTAGTGGGTGGGGCCACCCAAGGCACTTTTGGACACAGGCTTCCTTTTCCAGTACTTCACAGTCATGCTGTTTCTCCCTTTTAGAATAGCACATTAGTTAGCTTCCCCCCAGTCATAAATAGTAGCCTTTTCCCCCTCTGCATGTGATTTTCCGGCCTGGGGGGGTGGGGGTGGGGGTGGGGAAGAGGAGGCTTACTTGCCAAACCAAGAGTGGTAGCAGCCACTGCTGAGCACTAGCAGAGGAGGCAACTCCAGCCCTTTCCCTGTGCATGATCTAGTGAGGTGGCGTGCTGAACTTCTGCCTGGGCAGGTACCTCCTGCCTGCCCTCCCACCCATCTGTCCTGGGCTTTAATATCGCTGCTTCACATTTCGAGGACAGAGATGTAGGGTAAACTACTGGACATTACTCATTTCTTCAGTACAGGATTTCCAAGTTGCCTTACTGCAATCTGCTGAAAAGTAAACAATACAGAGAGCAAGAAGGCATGTACAGGCCAGGGAGCAAGCCCATTTCATTCCCTGAGCAGCATCTCTGCGGTTGATAATGTTCACTTCAACTGGTGGGACTCCAACCACCCAACCCCAAAGTAAGGCTGTTTAAAGTGCTCTGTCACTTGTGAAAGCAGCTTTTTAGGTGCTGTATACTCCATTCTTACTTCATGTGCCGCTGATGGACCAAAGCCGATTACCTGATAATCTGGATAACAGTTTAAAATGCTTCTGCATGCATTTCATAGATTGGGCCCAGTTCTACCAAGAGCACATTATATTCTAGATCTGCATTGGCCATATTACAGGGAGTCTACACCAGCCATTTATTTCAGGATTGTATCGTAGTTATCAGTAATGGGCCACATGATGTTCACCTGTTCCTGTGGTGATTGAGTCTCCACCTCTCAGTTTTACCAGAATATTCCTGACTGCTTTTGTCACGGTTTTTGTGGCTCTCTTGCTTCTATTGCAAAGAATGTTTGTGGTGTGCCCCCCCACCCCTTTGTGAAGTTATTGCTGTTCACCGCAAGTTCCAGGCTCAGTGAACAGCCAATCAGCTGTGAGGGGTGTGTGCATGGGTATCACCGTGTTTCAACACTGAGTGTTTTTTTTAAACAAACAAATATATCTCTGCACAGGAACGCATATTCATCATAGTTCCTATCCCCCCATGTGTTGCTGTGTATCTGCACTGGTGTGCCCTGTATCCATCTGCCTAGCCCTGCCCACTTCTACCACTACACATGCGGAACCGCCATAACAGGGCACACATGCTTCCGCAACAGCATTCCTGTAATTGTGGGGAACTTTGCTTGCATGTGCCCCGTGAGTTCCGATCATGGAAGCGGGAAAACTCGCAATCACCCTTCCTCTGTTGTGAAAAGGCTGTAGGTGAAGACTAGGCCTTAATTTCCAGGCACCTTTCAAAATGATTGGCACAGGGTTCTTATGCATTCTATTGTCTCTCCTTGCTTTTATACCACGGGTAGGCAATAAGATGGCCACGGAGACCAATGCATCCCTGGATATCATTCTTTGTGCCTGCCAAGGTGCCCTACGACTACCACTTTTCTTTTCTTTAAAAAAAAACAAATCATTTTCTTAACAGCAGCTGGGATTGCTGTGAAATAGTTTGTGTTGGTACTGAAAACTAGGGGTGTGCACGGACCCCCTGCTCCGCCCTGCAGGCTGATCCGAAAATTTTGGATCGGCCCGCTCCGCGCCGCTCCGCCCATACTCCATTTCTCTTTGCCGCGGAGCTCCGGCTCCGAATCGGAGCTCCGCAGTGGAGGGGAGTGGTGCCAGGTAGGGCTGGGAGAGGAGGGCAGGGGGGGGGTTACCGGGCCCTGCCGCCGTCGCTGGTAAGGGACCAAGGGGGAGGGGGACCTTACCTGCCTCCGTCCGCGGTCCGTCGGCTTCTTCAATTGAGCCCACGGTTCAACCAGGAAGTCTGGGCCGCGGGCTCAATTGAAGAAGCCGACGGACCGCGGACGGAGGCAGGTAAGGGAGAGGAGGGCGGGGGGGTTACCGGGCCCTGCCACTGTCACCGCATGGGCGACAGCGGCAGGGCCCGGTAAACCCCACTTACCTTTCCAGCGGAGCTCCGGATCGAGGCGAAGGATCCACCTTCACCTCGATCTTCGCCACGCTCCGCCGGCCCCCCAATCCTCTTCGCCTCCGCCTTTAGGGGAGGCAAAGCACCCCGCTCCGCTTCTAATTCGCCGGTCCGATTAGAAGCGGAGCACATCCCTACTGAAAACTATGGCTTCAAAGAGTTGTTCAGTGTGTTGGGGCTCAGATCCCACCTGTGCCTTGTACTTAGTTTTTTGGGAGAAGTTACTCATCCTTTGCCCCACCTCCCATGGCAGCCATTTTGTGGTGGTGCCACATATACTTTCTCAAATTGCCAAATGTGCCCATGGTTCAAAAGGATTGCCTACCCTTGTCTTACAGGAACTGTTTCCTTCCAGTTTCATGTCTTGGGCTCTTAAATGTAAGTGAAGGAATAGCAGGCTCTGAGAAAAGGCACACTTTGAAAAGCTCTCTCTACCCCAACAGTAACGTTGTAGACACACATCTTATTTTGGAGAACAAATTATTTTGCTGTCTAAAAGGTCAACCTTATCAAAAGGTTGACACTATTACATCATGTCTCAGCTATCCCAGGAAACTAACATCTTTGACCCTTTTTAAACCAACTCAAGCCAGTTCAGTAGTTTTCTCAATTTCATCACACTTTCCCCATAAAATGAGGCAGGATCTACACTACTGCTTTAAAGCATTTTATAACAGTTTTGACAACTGTTGGGGCCCAGGACACACTGCATATAGTTGTCAAAACTGTTATAAGCGCTTTAAAGCGGTAGTGTAGACCCATCTGTATTTGGGAAAGGTGTATTCAGCGAAGGCTTTTGACGTTAAGGAAGTTTCCAGATGGAGGGTTCCTAGGGCAACCAATTAGAAGGCACTGTGTACCTAAAATATCTTTTTCTCCTTACCAGATTTTCCATGGTCAGACAAAAGATGGAAGTGGTGAAAAAACATAGGAGGATTATAAATTGAAACAATGGCATCTAGACCACCGGTAAAAAAAAATGTGAATGAGGCAAGGTGATGGTGCGATAAAAACCCTCATTTGGAAGCATCGTAAGAATCACCTGTATTGCTTGTTATGATTCTGAGATGAACCAGAATGAACATTCTAGTTTACCTTAGAAACATAAATGCAATTTCTAGAGAGGTTAAGGAAGACATGTTTCCTCAATCATCCCCGGCCACTTCCATTCCAATCAATCAATTTTGGAAGTAGTCTAAAATGCTATAGTTTACCTCAGACTTGGAACTGTAATCACTAATCACCTCCAAGGGAGTTCTGGAAGTTGCCAGTATCTGCATATGCCACTGCTATTTCCTTTTTTCCTGCTCATGGCTATCCACAGAAACAGCTCTTCTTATGCTATCCTCAGGGCCAGCTTTACCATTAGGTAGAGTGAGGCAGTCACTTCTGGTGGCACATGCTGGAGGCATCAGCAAGGTGTTAGAAGAGAGAACAGTGTGCCATTCGGCCTGCCCTGTCACCCCTAAGCCTGTTGCCTTCAGGTGTAATGGAGGACGCTGTCCCATTGAAGAAAGATGGAGCACCAACATGCTCTTCACCTCAGGCAGCCAAGTATCTTCAGCCAGCCCTAGCTGTTCTCATTAAGGCTAGTTGCTGTTTCTGTGATTTCAACTCTTTGTTAGATTTGGATACTATTCTCTTCAAATTGTTTTATTTGCCAAGCCTAGAGACAAGATCAGTTCTAACATTTTCCGGTAATCAAGTTGACTAAAACCAAATTTATTTCCTTTTACTGACAAATGCTGACATTTATCCAGGGAGGTTGGGAAAAGTCCAAAGTAAGCCTGATGCCTGAATCAGTTTTGAGAATAAGCAGTACATTCTCAAGGGTTTCCAGGTTTTTCAATGAAAAGGCTCAACTCGTTCCTAATTTCCAAGTTTTACCTCAAACAATTATTGTCTGCCAGGGCAAGATGGGCAATGTCCAAAATTATTTGGATGTTTCCCAGTCTGTCTTGGCAAATGTAATAATTTACTGGTAAAATAAAATGGGGAAAGTATCATTGGACAAAGGGACCTCACAGTTCTTGAGATTGATCAATAAATATCACCAGGTTTTTGTTTTTGTTTTCTTTTTTAAAATTGAAACCAGTGGCTCAGTATCAAATTCCTAGGCATTTTAAGAGCTGTTTTTTGTGCTTCTAGTACTCTATTCTACTACTGGTTTTAGTAGTAGAACTACTACTGTTATAGTAGTTTTATTTATTATTTATTTTTTGCTGCTGCTGCTATCTTGGTTTTATTCTGTGCTGTTTTTATGTTTTGGTTTTAAAGTTTGTACTGTCTGTTTTTAATGTATTGTACAGAATATGTCAGCGATTGGGTGGTTTAAAAGTGAGGTAAAAAAAGTTAAAATTCTCAAAGACCCTGTTTCTGACAAATACACTAATCTTGGCCCATAGTGACACACCTATAATACAGAAGATCATATACATTTCCTAGGCAACTTGTCTGATTACACAATTACTCTTACAGTTATGAAAGGTTTTCCTTATTTTTAATCTAAATAGGAAAGCTATTGCATGTTTTGTTGCAGACTTGTGTTTTGAGTAGGTTTGTTATAAAAGAACATGTAAAACTGCTACAGTATTTTGATTACACTGCAGCTGCAGTATTCCAATCCTTCTTAAGATTTTTTTCCAGCTTTATGCTGACAAAGATCTTCCAGAAAGGAGAACTTGATGAGAGAAAGGAGGAATGTTGTTCCCTTAATTACCTATAAAAGGAGCAGTTAGAGGAAGAGTTTTTTCCTCTTCTGGAAAGTATAACAAGTTTCATTCAAGTGGACTTGTACAGAACGATGGGGTAGATATTGCATTGGAAGCACTGGGAGTAACCAGGAAGAGATGAAATTGTGGAACTCTGCTTCACATCCTAGAATTGGGTGAGAAGACTTCATTTGGTGATAGAAGCGAACCATCAGGTCTAGAGAATGGGCCCCCTAACAAAAGTGGCACAAATGTCACTAGCCTTTAAAGACACAGCCAAAGGCCTGATCACATTGGCTTCTGTGAGCATGATTTCACAAATGATACTAAGAATGCATTTTCGTCCAAAATGTGTCACTTATGAAGGCTATTTATTGCATACAGAAAGCGAAAAAGCACCCTTTAAAAAACAAATGTATATTCTTGTCAATGTAGCTCATTCATGTGATTTGTGGATGTGGGAAATGCAAAAAAAAATTAAATATATATTAAGAAATTGGCATGATATTACTCTGGAGGGAGTTCTTTAAGTTTAAATCAGTCAGATTAGAAGTCTTGCGTGTAAAAGCTTTGGGTCTTTGTCACCCAATAATAAGTAAAATATCACCATCATTCAGTATTTTTAAAGTGCCTTGGAGAGGGAGGCAATCTGGCCCCTAAAGAGGTCCCCACATCCATCCTGATGTAGGTGTTTAGTTAAAAAAAAAAAAAGCAGCAAGCCATTAAAAAAATCACAATTTCCTGCCCACAAATCCCATCAAAATTTCTCCAAGGAAAAAAACAGGGAATGGGAGGAGGAGGAGAAAGGCATGGAAAGGAATTGAAAAAAAGGTGGGAGGAAATGTTACAAAACAGCTTTTGCAGTTTTAAAACCACTGCCGTCAGTAAAAGTTAGTTTGGAATGCATATGACTTTGTAGTGCACGGAAACTTCAAACACTGAAAAAGTAATTGTAAAAGAAGTATGGTGGGAAATTGAATACTGAGGAAGAAATAGCATCAGGGCAATGGTTTGGGGAATGCAATGTGTGCCCCATGCATGATCCAGACAAAACTCTAGTGTAGATTTGTCCCTGCTCTACATGAACAAGAAAATTCTAAGGACTTTCAGCCACTATTTAGAAACACCAAACGAGGAAGAACAAATATACCTCCTATTTCTTCACTTTTGGGGTAACATGTGATGTGGGGGAGATTCACTTCAGAGGTAGCTCATACTTCACCCAATAGGAGGTATACATAATTCCCACCTTTTCATGTCTTAACTCATGCTTCCTGTTCTGTAACTTCAACACAATGTGCAAAGCTGCCCCGTGCTACATATGAATGTATCCGTAGCTAGAGATAACAAGTCGCCTCTTGTTGACATCATCACTGGTCCCAAGACAGAAGTGAGGTATAGAAGGTTGTCATGAGTTGTTGACTTTCTTTCAGCTCACTTCCACTTCTGATTCAACTCTTGAGTAGATAAACTAACTAGAGGATTGAAGAAAGTTCAAAGGTTCTTTTCAGGCATAATTAATAATGTAAGCAGGGCTGCATGAGCCTTGTCTGCTGGATTCTGTCCAAGGTTGTTGCCATGTGATCCTGAGGTAATCCTGGTTTTTATCAATACAGCTGACATGGGGTTATTCAGAAAACAACTCTGAATTAACAATCACCTCTGAAACAACACCAAGATCCTTGATTGTGTAAATAAGCCTTTAAGAGTTCTGGGACATGCTGGCTGTAAGACAGTGTTGATGATTACACCTATATTTTAGTACTGCCATCTTCCACCTGACAGAGAATCTTAGAAGAGTGTCTCTTTCAGAGTGAAATTCAGTCCCCTCTGGATCCTTGACTCACAGAATTAATCACTTTGCAAACTTGAGCATGTCTGACTCTTCTTTTTGCTTCACTGGTTTTTAAGTTTTTCCTCTAGAATGTAATTTATGAAATGCAATGACACACTCCGTAGAATACGATGTCATATACAAACCAACACGCCCTGCAAAGCAGTGTGAACACAAGATTCCCTGACACATGCTCACAAGTCAAACTCATAGAGTTCAGATAGCAGCAAAAAAAGAAGATAAAATGGAGCATATCTGGGGGATGATTCAATGCATGCTTCAGTTCATCTGGAGTAGGAGGAGCATGATGTCAAAGCCACTCTCATAACTGGTGTTTCTTTTCTCCGAGATATTGGCACATATGGTGTACAGCATAGAATAGTCATCTTTTTTTCCTGGCGCTGCTTCTGCCTGACATACAGAATGTAAGCAGGTGAAGGCTTTCCTAGCATAGAGATAAAGGGACCAGGAAAACATTGACATAAAGGCTTTAGCTAGACCTACCTGAAAGTCTGGGACAGAGGAGGGGAGATCTCGCGTTGGGATTAATGCGAGATCCCTCCTCCATTTACACGTAAGGCGCGATGACCTCAGGAAGAGAGGCGTCGCGCCCACCATTAAAAAAAAAAAAATTAAAGGAAGAGGAGCGCACAAACGGTCACGTGCAAAGGTAAAGTTTTTTTTAATTTTAAGTACTTTCCCCGATCCCCCCACCCTACCCCTGATGGGCACAGCTCCTGGCTCCGTGTGAGTAAACCCGTGGAAATGGGCCGCAATCTCAGGCTCAGCCCGAGACCACGGAAAAAACGGGCCCAAAGGGGAGGGCTGTATCCCGGGGCAAGGGAGGGACGATCCCTCCCTGATCCCGGGATCTCCTGTGCGTCATCTGGACGCACAGGGATGATCCCGGGGTTCGCTCTGGGATAAAGCCTGGTCTAGCTAAGGCCATAGACTCAACAGTCTCTCTTTTCTGTTACCTGTCCAGGAAAAAAAAGTGTTGCTTGCCCTACTACAATGTACATTGATGGTGCTATATAAATAAATAATAATAAAGTAATAATACTTTTGAATTTGAGATATTGAGAATGACTTTTAAAACTGGTCTTAAATATATTTCCCTGGCCTCATTTGCATATAATGTTATCACATGGTTTCGGTTGTTGAATTCTGGGTTGTCAAGATGTGTGAACACGGCCCCACTAACAAACCATGCTTTGTTAACAACAAACAATCCAGATAGAGAATCCATGGTTTGTTGTTGTGTTGTGAATGCTGGATTCTTTAGATCATGGGTTCTTGTTATATGTGAATCCAGAACCATTGGTTGTGCATGGGTTGTTTCTCCAGGCTACAGATGCAGTGGGCAAGAGTGGTATAAAAAAGGGGGAAGCCACTCTACATGCCAGAACAACAGTGCTGCAAAGGCATTTTGGGAAGGAGAAGGTGAAGGGGGAGGGAAACAAACAATCCAGGGATTGAGAAAACAAACCAGAGTTTGTTCAATCATCTGCTAGATAAATCCTGTGTAGAGCAGCAAACCATGGATTAAATAATCCAGGGGTTAGCATTATGTGCCAACCAGGCCTCTGAGAATCATAGAGATGTACCTCAACTCTAATACACGTGTACGCAAATGCATGCACTTTGGTAAAAAAATTTTTTTGCTAGGGGACCACTTCCCTTCCACCCCCACCCCCACCCAATAACCATCTCTCTAGATAATAAATGTTGGGGAATGTGTTTGAACGGCAGCTATTCTATAACAGAGACAATTAGATCTACTGTACTTTTTTCTTTTTCTTTTTAAAAAAGTCAATTGTTATGGTCAGTTTCCCAGTCAGGGAAAGCGTGGGCAGAGTGAAGCTCGCTCTCCGACTGAGATCCTGGCTTCACTGCTGCTTGAGGCCCCTTCCCATTTTGTGTACAAAAGCCAACTGGGCCAACTTTCTTCACTGCTGGTAATGGGATACCATTGTCCACCATCCCTGAAGACAGCAGACTAGCTTAGGGGATGCAGAGCAGGTCCTTCACCACCTTGCTGCCATCTCCCAGAATCTGCTGTCTCAGTCAACTGTCTCACTCTTCCTAATGGTAGGGCCAGCTTTGGGGGACAGGGTTTTAGGGAGGGGCCTCACCTGAGGCCCCACAGGCTAGATGGGTTGGCCTGGTAGGCCAAATTTGGCCTACAGGCAGAGGTTCTCCATTCCCGATCTAGCCAGATGAAGGGTTCTGAATAATTCATAGCGTTTTTCATTATTTTATAATATTTTGGCTGGTCTTAGGAAAGGTATTACCTAACTGTCGATTTTCATTTTTTTCAGATATTAATGAACCACTAAATAGTCACCCAATCTCAATCCTAAATAATCATGAAGAGAGAGAAAAATAACCTAACAGTACTTCACTGCAATATTAGGTCACAATCCTATGCAAATTTAGACAGAAACACACACACACCCCACAACTCCCAACATTCCCCAGCTAGCCATATTGGGACTTGTAGGACTTTTTTCTGTCTAAACATGCATAGAATTACAGCCTTAAACTACTAGCTCCCCGGTAGTAGCTTATTGGGGATGAGATAGATTTTGGTAGGTAGGTTTATTTATTTCTTCAGAAGTATTAGGAATTGTTTCAATAAAATAGTAGGTCCACATAAACCACAATCCCCTTCAAGGCTCTTTTTACTAGTGTCTTATATACTTTACACCAGTCTTCCCCAACCTGGCACCCTCCAGATGTTTTTGGATGATAACTCCCAACATTCTTGATCATTGGCCATGCTGTCTGGGGCTGAGGGAGTTGAAGACCAAAACATCTGGGGGGAACTAAGTTGGGAAAGGCTGGTTTACATATTAAACAGAATGAGGCAACAGACTAATAGAACTATGGGCCAAACCACTCCAGATGACAGGTGGGGTATCTTATATGCGCTTTCCACTCAACACCCCCCTGCCAGCATGTAGTAAACCAGCACACCAAGGAGTGAGCTTTACTAAATGTTTCACTCTGATGTGCTAGTTTGCTATCTGCAGGGAGCTTTTTACATGAGTAAACATTTAAGAATGCAATCCCCCCCCATCCATAGCAGTACAGCCCAGAATTCAACCACCTCCTTCTGCGTAATGTATAAATTGGCTCTAACGTTTGGAATGCTCAATTGAGCAAGAGGGAGGTAACTTTACACAACTCATAAATCAAAGCAAGTTCCTTGAAAGTAGCCTGACTCCAGATTAGAGAAGGTAGTAAGTGGATCTTAGTCATACATACTAGCGTATGGTATTTCTGAATCTTTCAAAAATGAGACATGGGTTTGGAATTCAGAAAGAGTCACCTATAATGTATTCAAATGTAGAAAGTGATCAGGAATCTGAAATGTGTTGCTTTTCGTCAGGAGAGAAATGAATAAAGGACAGGAAAGCAGAAACTCCACACTAATTCTGATTCTTTAGCCCCTTGATGGCTTGGATAGACTCACTTCACTGCCTCATCTTCTCCATCTTTAAAATGACACCTTCCAAGTAACACTGCAGGGATCATTTGATGAAATATTCCTTGAACAGTCTCTTTACTGTCTTATTAAGATTACTGCCTATTGTTTCTTATTACTTATAAGTAATAAACCTTGTTGATTTCAGATCCAGTTACCAACGTCAACTAATTTCCAATGGCCTGATTATATTACACTCACCTCATTTAAACTCTTCTTTGAGAACTCGTTCTGGCACACTCTGTAATGGTCTAAGAAACTGCACCCAGCTGGAACGCAGTCAAATTCCCGTTTCTTATCTCATACTTCCTAGACGACTGATGTTATTAAACAATGTAATGACGAGGGTCTTATCTCAGGGAATTAATGTCTTAATGCTTTGACGGGATAAAATGTGGAGCCAGGTCAGTGTTCCAGCAGTCCTTTTGTGGGCTCATCTGTTTTTTTGAAGAACTGTGACCGGTTTTTTCCTGAAGGCATCTTTCACACATCATGAAATGTATCCTAGATAACTCAACATGGAGCTCCAAAAATTGATTTAATAACATGTGAAAATAAGTACCGCTATTGTTACAAGTAAAACCTTCTTAACCATGCCTGTGCAATCAATTTAGAAGAATGCCAAGCCAAGGTTAACAACTTTAAAGTCCCATTGATTTAAACGGGAGGAAAATGTACAGCAATACTATACACCAATCCAATTATGCGTATAGTGCATGGGAGATATACCATGGATAATCTGGCAGAGTGCCTGCTTTTGTCCCCTCTCTTTTCCTGACAGCACATGTGACTTCTCCCACCTGATATTTTGAATGATAGACCAGCCTTGCCAAGTATCCCAGCATACTTTCTCATGCCTCTCCCCTCAACCTCTAACTGCTTAATACACCCTGGCAGTAGCACCCACTTCTGCACCCTGGGAGACCAGTCCACTCACAGTCCAGGGAACCTGTGTGAGTAGATAGTGGAGGATCTGCCATCAAGCTTCCTGCCTGACAGATCACTATTCTCCACACCCTAGCAACAAAAAAAACAATACATGTAGCAAAGTCATAGCCTTCATTGATCAGCATCCATGATGGAGGAGATCCTGAACAAGAATGAACATATGTAGGTTGCCAACGTTTACTCCAGTAAGGCTCATATGCCATGGACTGTTGCTCAAGAGACAGCAAGTGCAGTGTCCTATATGGCACCAGGTCCATGGTAGGAACACCTTCACCTGTTGCATAACTATCTGTTATGGATCTTGCAAGGTGCAGGAGCCTGCCTGAAGAATGTAGGTCAAGGGTGGGCAACTTGTGACCCTACAGAGATTTTGGCTTACAAGTCTCATCAGCCATAGCCAGCACAGCCTAACAGAGGTATAGGACAAAACATGTGGAGGACCACAAGTTGCCCAACCTTTATGTAGGTTGTTAACCCCACAGAGAAACAGCTGGAGACATCCTGGTCACTGCTGCTGGTCACAGAATGGGGCTCCTTCATGGTCTGCATGGAACAGACAGTGGGAGAAGATTATTTTCTTTGGCAGAAGGTTCTATTCTAGTCCCTGAACCTGGATACAAAAAGAAGTGTTTGTGAGGGAGTGAGAGAGGAGAGAGAGAGGGGTCACCTGAGTGCCCATGCATGTGTATTTACTCCTTCCCTCTTAATCCTGCAAGGCAAAAGCATCTGTGTTTGGCTGGCAGTGGTAGGGATTGGAGTGGCATGTCCAGCATTTATCAGGAGACAGCTTACACATGTGTGGCGATGAGTGCCTCTCCTGTGTGGGGGAGGCAAAGCCCCCCCCCCCCCGCATTGTTGGGAGGGGAAGAGTGTTAGAGAAAATACAGTTCAGACAGGGCACAGTATTCACATATGGTAATGTAGGGGCTCGTCTACACTGGCGCTTTGCCTCTGGATTGCTTCGGAGTGATGGCAGGTGATCTACATGATGCAGCTGCCACACCGAAGCAATCTGGGCAAAGCCCCAAAGCTCTGCACTAAAAAAGTCGGGTACTTACCACAACTTTTTTTTTAGCTTGGAGCAAGGCTCTGTGCCTCTGCAGAGCATTGTTAAGAAAAAATAAATAAAAGGGGGTTGAAAATCTCACCAGGGAGGGAGCACCCCATTCCTCCCTTGTTCCCCACCCCCATAAGCTGTAAATGTGATCCTTTACATTTACAGCTTAAAAACAAACAATAAAAGTCAGTCCCATTTAAAACAAAAACAAAAAATCTCTACCCTTAGAAGAGGGGGCGCTGATGCTCCCAGGCGCCTCCGGACTGGCTGCAAGAGTGCTCGGGTGAATGGGTGCAGTGGTAATGGCACCGGGAAAGCTTGCAACTGTGCTCCTTCCAATGTAGATGGTTGGAAGGCGCGTCAATGGTTGCCCACCCCATTCCAAGCTCAAATAACTGGCATAGACAAAGGCTTCGAAATGGTAAGTTGATTAACTATGTAATCTCTTACAAGTGACAGGGCTTGTGATAGAGTAAGCTTGTTATAATTTCCTCTCTGTGTAGAATGTTTAAAACTTTTGAGGTCCATGCTGCACTAAAGGTTGAAGATTATAAAAGTATCTGAGACATGAGGAGAACATGGATGGTGATGGATTATCCTTCGATTGAATAACTAAGGTTACATAGTCAGTTATGCCAAGAACAAATGCAAATGTAGCATAGTGCCTAAGGCCACAACCTAATCAACACAGCAGGACTTACTTCCAAGTAAACATGCATATGATTGAACTGTACTGGGTCAGACCAAAGGCCTATCTAGTTTAGCATTCTGTTCCCACAGTGGTCAGCCAGATGTCTCTGGGGAAGCCCACAAGCAGCACTTGAATATGCCCTCCCATTCTTATTCCCCAGCAATGTAAGAGTGTAAGGTATGAGCATTAACAATCAGAAGGCATTGTGCAGCTATTCTGTCATTTTTAACTTAACAGATTTTCCACGGTAAGAAAAAAGATGGAAGGGGTGGTAGGAAAACACAGGAAGGCTACGAATGGAAGATGACGTTTGAACCCCCTTGTAAAATTCTGTGAATGTGGCAGGGCGATGGAACAATAAAAGCCTTGACTTGAAGACTCCTCTGCAATATGAAGTAATGTATCTACTTCTATTTCCAAGTCTTTGATTCTATACACAAGTTGAAATTTTCCTGATATGGTTTAGGACCAACAACCCCTTTTCAAAGAGTTTAGCCTTTAAAAATTGAAAACTTTTCTTGTTCCTGTTTTAAATCAGATATTTGCTGTGGCAAATGGTTCCTCCATATGTGAGCCAGGAAGTCAAGTGCAGCCGATCCTCTGCAGAATTAGGCAGTGATTTCAGTAGGGTTAGGTATGCCTAACTCTGCTTAGGATCAGGCTGATTGTCGACAGACAAGGTACTATTTTTCAGATCCAAATCTAGATGAGATATTATGTGTGTCTTTGCCTTTACCATACAAATTAAAAGAAAGAAAGCATATAGCAGCCACCCAGGTGTGTGTGATTATTGGCATCATAGCAGGCAGGGAGGAGTTTAACCTCTTTCTCCTGTAGTGTACTGGCCCTCCTGGTTTGCCATATCAGGCAGTGTCTGAGTCAGCAGCATGCTGCATGGCCTGTACTCAATAATCTTTTTTGTAGTTGTTGTGTTCGTTTTACATTGTCTATGTAGACTTCTCTTCATGATACACTTCATCTTCCATGCTGCGGTCTTCATGAAAATCCCTCTTTTGAAGCTGCTGTATGCTTTGGGAGAAAGTCTTTGGCATCCCCAGGAAGTCTCTTTTTTAAAACAACAAACACATTAAAAGCAAGGACAAATTAAACATCATGTTTAGATTGTCTCTCAGCTTCCCATCTGCAATATGTGGATAATAAAACTAATTTGCCTTATAGGTTCCTTGTAAGGATTGCTGAGATAACAGATGTGAAATGTTTTGAACACATTGAAGTGTAATATACATGCTAAATATTATTAATTATTATTAATCCGCTGTGGAACCCCAGTTGTGGAATGAGCTCCCCAGAGAGGTCCGCCTGGCGCCTACACTGTACTGCTTTCGTCGCCAGCTGAAGACCTTTTTATTCTCTCAGTATTTTAACACTTAATTTTAACTTAAAATTTAAATTTTATTGTTCTAACTCTGTATTTTAATCTTATATCAATTTCTGCTGCGTGGTTTTATCCTGGTTGTGCTTTTTATACTGTATTTTGTAATTGTGCTTTTAACCTGTTGGTTGTTTTATTGTGGTTTTAATTTTTGTGAACCGCCCAGAGAGCTTCGGCTATTGGGCGGTATAAAAATGTAATAAATAAATAAATACTTTCTGGCAAGGTTATCTCACAAGCACTTAACACTGATTACTTACCACTAAACTGTTTTAAACATAAACTTTCAGGGGAGAGGCAATTCTGTGCATGCTTATTCTGAAGTGTGTCCCTGTGTTCCCTAGGGCTTACTCCCTAGTTGTGTGTTTACAACTGCACTAATTAACAAAGTCCTCTGCACATCTTCTCAGAATTAAGCTGCATTGGGTTCAGTTTACCCCCACATAACTGGGTCTAGGATTGCAGTCTAAGAACGATAAAAAGGGGTCTGTTTTCTACTCCTGCAATGAATATATTTCCATTCGTGTGCGTGTCTGTGTTTGCGTGTGTGTAAAAACTGTGACAATCCAGAATGTGATCAGATCATGTAGACACTGCTGTCATTTCATATATGCATCCCGACTACCTATGTTTATTCAGAAGCTTCACTGAGTTCTACGGGAGTTACAGTGCAATTCTATACACGTCTACTCAGAAATAGGTAATTCAGTGAGGCTTACTCCTAGGTAAGTGTGCGTAGGACTGCAGCCTTATTCCCAAGGAACGCGCATCAGAGTGCAGCCTTACTGTGCAAGCCTATACAGGTCTACTCAGAAGGACTTACTCTCAGGTAAGTTAAACCCATACACATTACCCTCTATAGAAGCGTCCACCTCTGCGTAGTTCAAGGCATAACTTTCCGCGTCTGAAAGTTTAACCCATACAAGCAACTACAGCCTTTCCAGTTTCTCCATCTTTTTAGTTCCATGCCCGAATGTCTCATTTTAACTTCGCCCGCCTCCAGATCTCACAGGCCATCCCACCGCCCCTCCCCGCGCTCTGCCCCCGCGCCCACCTGCCCGCCCCCTTAAACTCGGCGGCGGAAGCGGCGCGGCGGCCGGTCTCGGGCGCCCAATGAGTTTGTGCTGCGCGTCCTTCGGCCTGGCCGGGCTGAGCCCGTCACTTCCTGCCCCTGTAGCCGGCACGACTGAAGCAGAAATCCTGGGGAGGAGGGGGGCGGGGAGGTTGCGCTGCGTTCGCCACCAACATGCCCTTTGATTTCAGGAGGTGAGTGCTGCGACGCCCAGGGTGGGGGGAAAGGGTGGGGGGTGCACGCGCGAGCATGAATGAAGGGCATCCTGGCGCATGGGCAGAAGAGTGGAGATTCCTCCGGCTCACGAGGAGTGGTGGGGAAGGACAGGCACCCCCCACCTCCGCTCCTACCCCCCACCAGCTCGTCAAACTGTCACTTTTCTCCTCCGTGTGTGGGAGGAGGTGGGCACAAGCATCACTCACTTGATTGCAGAGCGCCCCTCTGCGGTGCACGGTGGGATGGGGCCGAGTGGGGGTGGGAAAGGAGCGGGGATGGCCAAACACAGCAATTTATGAACCGGTTGGGCAGTTGCATCGTGATGCATGGGGCAGCTCAGGTTGTTCAAGGCAGCCCTTGTAACTATTAGTGGTTCCCCTTCTTGAAGCATGGTCCTGACTGAGGTACATAGCTCGGTATGACAGGGCCCCTGTTTTGCATGCCGAAGGTCCCAGGTTGTCCAGGTAGAGCTAAGAAAGAATCTTACTCAGAACCTTGGACAGCTGGTGCCAGTCAGTGTTTCCAATACTGAGCTAGATGGAACAAAGGCAGTTTCTTATGCTAGAGAGGGATAAGCAGCTTTTGCAGTCCCTGGTCCAGATCTGTCTTGAAGCAGAGGGCCACTTGGATCCCATTCAACAGCCCAGCGATAACAGAGGGTGATGGTAGGAGGCAGTGCCTATGGGGGGAAAACTGGACTTGACTAGCTATTTACATTGGGGTGTTAGAGTTTCTTCCCCATCTTCTTTTCAAAAGCGGCTCTCTAGCAAAACACCTTGCTGATTAAGGGCCTAAAGAATGTGCACAGATGAATGTCAGGCAGTGCAGTCGTGCATGGAAGAACAATTCTTAATTGAGTTCAATGGGATTTGCTCCTGGGATTGCAGCTGGAAGATATGGACGTGAAAGGGAATGCCTACTAGCTGTTTCATGACTTGAGAGTCTTTGGGCCATAAGCTGAATTTATAGGGGCTCAAAGGAAGCCACTGGGGTACCAATAGGCTCAACATTGTCATAGGAAATATGTTCTGCCAAGACTGAAAAAGGAAATAAAGCAGTTGCTGCCATATCTCATGTCCATTCTGCCTCTGCCTCCCCCATTCTTGCCGATTCTCATTCTATCTGATGTATCATTTCTATTATGTAGTGCAGTTCTTGTGCCCCCCCTCTCTTTAAAGACCTATCATGGCAAGGTAGCATTTCCCTTCATCCTGATTATCCTATGGTTATTGGCCCATTATCTTATTAGATCCCCAAATAAATTAGTTGAAAATTGCTATTGAAAATTGTGTTAGGATACACCAGGGATAGACAACTTGTAACCTTCCAGATGTTTTGCTCTACAACTCCCATCAGCCCTAGCCAGCATAGCCAATGGTGAGGAGTGATGGGAATTGTAGGCAAAAACATCTGAAGGGCCACAAATTGCCACCTCTGGTATACCGGCTTGCAAGCTTTTAGCCTGAACAGAACTCTTCCTCACTGAAACAGTTCTATTTTCTGGTATATGGTTAGTACTGCCCTGAAATAGTTCCACTTCTATAACCAGGTGAGACTATTATTATTATTATTATTATTATTAATTTATTTATTTATTTATATAGCACCATCAATGTACATGGTGCTGTACAGATAACACAGTAAATAGCAAGACCCTGCCGCATAGGCTTACAATCTAATAAGTTGTAGTAAACAATAAAGAGGGAAGGAGAATGCAAACAGGCACAGGGAAGTGTAAACTAGTGTTTCAGGTTCCCTGGTTGTGCCACTGGTAGTTGTTTTTGAGAAAGGAGTTTCTGATTACTTGTCTCAGGCGATTTGCTTTAAAGGGTTCCACAACTAAGCTTTGAAACATCAGTTGCTCTCATGCCATGAGACAATGCAGTTTGCTGAGTTCTTCTTGCCACTTCAGAGGGCTGAGGGCACCACCTCTGCATGCATTCATTTAGAGTGTTTACTTTACTTCCATCCCTGAGTGGGGAAAGCACAGGTAGGGACATTGTCCTTATGAAAGAAAACATGCTATTATTATATAACACCTCTGATGTACCTGGTACTTTGTGAGGTCCTTGCCCCAAGCTCTTATGACATATGTTAACACACAAGCAGCAGGGTTAGAGGGAGGGTGTGGTGGCCTGGCTGGTGGATGTGGGGTGGTGGCATAAAAGGTGTGTAGAAATTGGGAGGCTGCTCTAACCCTATTATTATTACTATTATTATTATATAACGATGTTACGTTACTCTTCCCTGTCAGATACTCCAAGGCATCTGGGTGTGTTGGAGAAGGGAATCAGAGGGTTCTGTTTCATGCTGCCTTAAATAAATTGGGGGTGGTGAAACACTATTATTTTCCAGGAGACACACAATTACAAGGAAACACTGGACAATGGCAGATTATGTTCTTTTCTTCTCGGTTAGTAGAGGTGCATAATATCTCATCTCTGCAGCATTTGATTATCAAATATTACAAACTTATTTGGGAAGCTGGACAGGTGCAGTATTCCTCTATGCAACTAATGCTGTTTGTGGTGCTCAGTACAAATGATGATGTTGTTTCCTTTGATCAGGAAGCGGCATATAGAAGTGTCAGCCTTTGAGTGAGCCAGAACGGTTTTGCTTCTCTTGAAAATCATCACTGCTTAGGAGGGCATCACTTTGTGTGCCTTTTGTGTAGTCTGAAACTGATGTGTGGCTGAGGTTGCAGATACATTATTCCCCTATCTCAAATTCTATTTTATCTATAGATATACATTATTATTATTATTATTATTATTATTGTTAATGTTATTATTATTATTGCACTTATATCCCGCTTTTTTTCCTGAAAGGAACCCAAGGCGGTCTACATAATCCTCTTCCTCCTCTCTACTTTATCCTCACAACAACAACCCTGTGAGGTGGGTTGGGCTGAGAGTCATGGCTAGACCAGGCCTATATCCCGGGATCATCCCTGTGCATCCAAATGACACACACGGGATCCTGGGAGCAGGCAGGGATGACCCCTCCATTTGCCTGGGATAATCCTTAGGTCTAGCTAGGCCAGAGACTGGCCCAAAGTCACCCAGTAGGTTTCCATGGCCGAGTGGGGACTAGAACCCAGATCTCCTGACTCCCCAGTCCAACACTCTAGCCACTACACCACACTGGCTCTCCTTTGCATTTGTATCTTTCTTTAAGGAGCTCAGGATGCCAAACATGGGAATATCCTATTTTTATCCAAAATCAGCAGTATAACCCTTAGAACTCTTCAGAATTGAAACCAGAAGTGAACAGATAATCCATGTAGTTACAGCACAAGTTCTAGGAACATAAGAAACAGCATCATGCGGAGACAGACAATTGGCTCAACTATCTACACTGATTGGCCATCAAGGATTTCAGATAGGAGTCTTAACCAGCCCTAACTGGAGATGCCAGAGATTGAACTTGAGGCAGTTTCCTTGAGGCAGTTCTGCTTGCAAAGCATCTGTTCTGCCACAGACCTATGTCCCTTCTATATTTCATGTCATCCAGCTGCATTCTGGACTGAATGAAACTTCTGAACCTTCTTCAAGGTCTATACAACGTGGAGTAAAAGTCCAGCATGTCTGGCTGATTACAGAGATAACTTGCATCTTAATCTTAACCCATTTCTGGTGCTAGGCCTAAGGTGGATAATTATTGAAGGTCCCCCCCCACCTTTCCCAGTCTTGTCCCCTCAATCACCAATCTTTCTTTAATCCTTTTCTATTTGGTAAGAGTTTGCTGTTTCTTACTTAACTGCATGATTCTGTGCAGGTTTACTTTGAAGGAAAAAACCCGGCATTCAATCTGCTTACTCCTATAAAAGTGTGTGCAGAATTTCAGCCTTAGAACTGTCTTAAACCCCTTATTGATGGCTGGAGGAGGTTAGGATATAATGGAGGTGGCCTCCATCTGGGGAAAAAAGCTCCACTGCATGTGGGTTGTCATTACAGCAGAGCCATCTGCTGCACATGTGCCGGTGGAAAGGTTGTGCCAGCAGTACCTGGCAAAAAAAACCTAAAAATGGGATGGTGCCCAGGGGCTTGTCAGAGCCAGCTTTGTATCACTGGATCCAAAGCTAATCCATTAGCCAAAGAGAGGTCCAGTCTGGGTCCTTCACCCACAGCAGTATAGAACTACTGTAGAAAATCCCCAATGGGAGAGAAGACTTAAAAAGCCATACTCTATTGGAAAAAAAGAAACAAACATTACTCCCACTTCCTCCCTGGCTGGTGTGAAGTTGCTAGGCTGTGAACAGGGTGGTAGATCTGCGTTGTTGCTTCCCCCAATCAGCCCCACTTAGGTTTGCTAATTTAACATTCCATTTGAGATAACAAAGCAAAGCTTGTTTTTCCCCATGCTGGGTTGCTTAGAAGTTGGTGTCTTAAGCTTCTACAGGGATCTCTTCCTACTCAGATGTTGTCCAGAATGATAAAAACAAGCATCTGACTGGCTTTCTTTGAACGTCAACCTTATATAAATGTGTAATAAATGAGTGAGCTGTTGACATTTTAATATCTGTGCGCCTAAGTAATTCAGTCTTGTTCTTTGCCAAGATCACACCTAAAAGCCCTTGAACCAGTATGGTACTGGTAGTGGCCATTTTGTAGCAGTGCAGCTATTCATCTCCAACTCAGCATGCATTCAAGGGGCTTAAGGTAGCACAGTCGAGATGTTACTGTTGCCCAGCTAGGTATTGCCCAATTAGGGAGAGATGAGGTATGGGAGGAATGCAAGAGTGGTGATATAACTAGGTGCTCTAGGCACAATGCCAGAATCAAGACTCTTCCTTATACGTGAGCAATGCTGGACTTAATATAGCCAATGCAAAATACATACTCTACAGACATATGCATACAATATGCAACAGACAGTACATGGCCGTATATGTGCCAGCAATGATGCAAACAGTGAGCATGCAATGCAAAGACTTCCCCACACATATCCCTCCCCTTGGCATATGTGCCAAGTAAAGGGACCAGATTAACTAACATCAGGGATTGTCTGTACACCAGCAACACTGGGATGCAAACCTCAAGTTCTGCATATACTTGGGTTTGCAGTTTTCGTATTCCTCAAATGAAAAAACAAATTCCTCCTTCCTGCTGATTATTAATATTACTTTTTGATGGAAGGCTCCATGAGAGCCATGTTTGAAAACATTGGTCTGCTCTGTGCTATTTATCTGGCAGCCAGCACTTCTCCCATTACTTCTTTCTTAGGACTAGCATCTAGTTGGGTTCTTACTTTCAGGAAGAGATTGGAACATAATCATATGCCAATGCATATAGATCAATGGCTAATTGAGGTGTGGAATGGTTAACAGGATATGCCGAGATCGGGACACATGCTGGGTTTTGTCAGAACTTTACAACCTGAGTGGGAAAGTGTTCTGATGTTATTGATGGTATACGTAGTTGCTGGGGACTAGCAGAGTTGGATCATGAATGGCAACGTCCTTTCCAGCTGTCATCTTCAGGAAAGAGAAAGAGTTCATGTACGCTCTAAGGATTTTCCTTTCCTCACACATTACACACAGACAAACTCAGGTTTGCTGTCTTTCCGGCACCAGGTTAAGACTTTCCTCTTTGCCCAGGCATATGGCAGCACATCTTAATCACCCACATGTTTAGTTTTTTTAACGGTTTTTAATGCTTTATGTGTGTATGTTCTGTGTTTTAAAATTTTAAATTTTGTATACTTGTTTTTATCTCAATTTTAGAATTTCTGTAAACCACCCAGAGAGCTCTGGCTATGGGGGCGGTATATAAGTGTAATAAATAAAATAAAGTTCACACTCAATAGGGAGTTGTGGCCAATGATGTGTATGATACATGGGTTTGTTGCATTCACTTATTAAACATTTTGGCATATACCTAAAAAAAACCCAACAACCTTAGATGAATGCCCCTCCAAAAAACAACAACAAAAATGTAATGTTGAACTGGCCCATATAGTGTGTTTCTGTGTGTGTATGATAGAGAGTGAATAATTCCTACATATTTTCTGTGCCTTCCGAATCTTAGTAGAGATATATTGCAGTCTAATAAATAGAGAAAACCAAGGGTGGTGGGAGAGATATTGTAAGTTGAGCATAGTATCTACCCAGTGCACTTTATTTTAACAAGATTATCTAAATATGTATTTGTTTGTATATACATCTCTCTGTCTTGTGTGTGTGTGTGTGTGTGTGTGTGTGTGTGTGTCTTTCTCTCTCTCTCTCTCTCTCTCACATACACACACACTGACAATGCCCTGTTAAACACTGTTTTTGGTATCCCTCCTGTACTCACCCTGTCCCCAAATTTATTTGATATTCCTGTCCTGGGAGGAAAATCCTATTCATCTGGATCCAGCTGACCTTATTTTCTGCTAGTAATCACAAAGAAAAGGGAAGGGGAATCTTAATCATCAAATGTCATAATACTCACTTGTGACACCACAACTTCTGATGTGATGTTGTGATGTCATTGTTTCCAGTCAGGAGCCTTGGAGAGGCTGTGGGTGAAGGGGAGTGTGAATGCTAAAGAAATTGTCTGTTATACATAGGCATGTGTGTTTGCTCATGGAAAATAGTGAAATATTTCTTAATGATCTTATCGAATGTACAGTAATGCGTTGGAGTAATTTTTCAGGGACTATGTTGCTAATTTTACTTTGCTCCTAAAACATTTTTCAAAACATTCACTTTGATTAGTAATCAGTGCTGTAAGTTTGATGAGTACGCTGGTGGCCTGAGAGAGCTTGTCAGTAAAATACAGAAATTCATTAGAAATTATTAATTGTGCTTCTTATTCAGCTTTGAATTAGAGGACCTGATTCTCATTTCAGGCTGATGCTAATTTGGTAGAAAGCTCTGTATAGTGAAAAAGAAATCTGAACTCAATTAGGGGGTCTCTAGTAGTATTTTTATTATTGGTTGGTGAGAACTGGAAAAGAGCCAACTGTCTCCCTCTTTTTACCCCTGAAAAATGTGGATGATACCACTTGGGAAAATTAGGTCATAAACATGTCAGAAAGTCAGATGTTGTGGTTGACTCTGTGTGTGTATGTGTGTGTGTGTGGTATTTAAGAGTATTCCCCATTGTATACTTCTATATGGGGAATATTAGTGCTTTAATGGATTGTACTATGTTCATTTTTAGGCAGCATTATGGTTTAACTAGGATGTGTAACAAACATCTGTTCTCGATAAAAAAAAAGTGAAATACTTTTTAGCTGATCTTCCCCTTATGATAAATCCCAGAATGCTACTGTGTAGCTCAGTGACTCCCAAATATCCTAACCTTATCAGGACGTAAATAGTGCTGTGTTCATAAGTAAGATCAGACAACTATAAACATTAACTATCTACACTTACAGAATGACTCTGAGACTGTAGTCCTACACCCTCTTACCTAGCAGTAGGCTCGATTGAACTCAGTGGGACTTGCTTCTGAGTAGACATGTATGGGATTGTGTTGTCAGAGGGAATATATCTAATTTGCAAATCACTTGGCACTTAACTAAGAATGTTCCACCACAATATTATTTATTCAATAACTCCCCAAAATAAGATTAACTGTAATATTAAGACATGAGCTTTTGTAGGCCTTGGTCTGTTTCATCAGATGCATGAAGTGATTGAGAAGATAGCTGGCAAGGCTTAGTATAAGTTGTGTTGGAGTGATCATGAGGGCACCATAATTGCTAGGGTACTTTGCCATCAGATAAAATGCTGAAATTTGGCACATACATAACCCAAGAAATTCTTTTACTACCAAAGTCTGATGATGTGAACAATTTAATGTCTAACACTTGAAATTCAGGACATTACATTTACTTTAAAGAGAGGTTAAAATTGAGGGTGGCCGTATGTCCTGCTTTACAGAGAGCATTCATCTATATGAAGTGCTGTCCAATCCAAGGCTAGTTTAAAGATGAAGAACCCTAAAAAGACAAAGCCACAGGGGGTAGGGGTGGGGAAGGGTGTCCTGAAGTTGCCCTCAAGCTACTTTATTAATTATTATTATTATTATTATTATTATTATTATTATTATTATTTACATTTATTACATTATTATTTATTACAGTAGAAGCACATTTTATGTACATCATAAGCCCTTCCCCTCATGATTATTTGTTACAATTTTTTTAAAACAAACAAACAAACATACATGAGCGGTAGACCAAACTAGGTGACTTAATTTCTATTTCATTACAGCAGTAACTTTAGTTGTGTCGCAATATTGAATTAAAGGTATAGTGAGATTAGGTGATATCAATTATTAGAGGATTCTGGTGAATTCTTGTGCCTATTGGTTTGTATCCTCATTTTTAAGAGCCAACTGGGAATTGTTGTTGTTTGTTGCCTTCATTCACTGCTTCATAGAATCATAGAATAGTAGAGTTGGAAAGGGCCTATAAGGCCATAGACTCCAACCCCCTGCTCAGTGCAGAATCCACCTTAAAGCATCCCTGACAGATGGTTGTCCAGCTGCCTTCTGAATGCCTCTAGTGTGGGAGTTCCTACAACCTCCCTAGGTCATTGGTTCCATTGCCGTACTGCTCTAACAGTCAGGAAGTTTTTCCTGATGTCCAGCCAGAATCTGGCTTCCTGTAACTTGAGCCCATTAGTCCATGTCCTGCACTCTGGGATGATCAAGAAGAGATCCTGGCCCTCCTCTGTGTGACAAGCTTTCAAGTATTTGAAGAGGGCTATCATGTTCTCCCTCAGTCTTCTCTTCTCCAGGCTAAACATGCCCAGTTCTTTCAGTCTCTCCTCATAGGGCTTTGTTTCCAGACCCCTGATAATTCTCGTTGCCCTCCTCTGAATCCCCTCCAGCTTGTCTGCATCCTTCTTGAAACGTGGTGACCAGAACTGGACAAAATACTCAAGATGAGGCCTAACCAGTGCTGAATAGAGGGGAACCAGTACTTTGCGGGATTTGGAAGCTATACTTCTATTAATGCAGCCCAAAATAACATGGGATTAGCCACATCACACTGTTGGCTCATATTCAGCTTGTGATCTACAACAATTCCAAGATCTTTCTTGCTTGTAGTATTGCTGAGCCAAGTGTCTCCCCATCTTGTAACTATGCATTTGATTTCTTTTTCCTAGGTGTAGAACGTGGCATCTAACCCTATTAAATTTCATTCTGTTGTTTTCAGACCAGTGCTCCAGCTTATCAAGATCACTTTGAAGTTTGCTTCTGTATTCCAGGTTGTTAGTAGTCCCACCCAATTTTGTGTCATCTGCAAATTTGATAAGCATTCCCTGCATCTCTTTATCTAAGATTAATAAAATGTTGAACAGCACTGGGCCCAGGACTGAGCCCTGCGGTACCCCACTTGTTACCTTCCCCCAGTTTGAGAAGGTACCATTGATTAGCATTCTTTGAGGTTGATTTTCTAGCCAACTGTGGATCTACCTAATCCTTCAAGTTCATTTTGTTTCCCTTACTCTGGGCATTAGTTTATAGACATCGAAGACCATGTGCTTTATAGTCTGGCTTCTTTCCTGTACTATTGTGAAGACTATTTTGGGGTGCTATTACAGCTATTCTCTGTTATGGTACATAAGCCTTCATCCTTTGTTGCCTCCAAGTTTATGTCTCCTTCCCCCATAGGATTCAGTTTAAAGCCCTCCTGATGTTCTTCATGCTGTGGCCAAACACATTCTTCCCAGCCCTTGTGAGGTTCAACCAGTCCCTTGCCAGCAGTCCATCTTACAAGCAGCATAGCCCGTGGTCCCAGAATTCACTTGCAATGACGTTATTAGCTTTCGGTCCAAAAATGGGTTGGTCTCCTTGAATACTGCTCCTGTTACTTGAACATATTTTCCTATGTGGTGATGTAACCCAAGTGGCTGGCTGGCTTAAAAGGGGGAAAAATCCAACATCATGTGTATATTATTTGTTTGCTCTTACACGCTTGCTGTCTAATAGGAAGGACAGAAGTTTGGCATGAAGCACAAACTGAAGCTGCAAACTTCCATTGGAAAGTCAAATTTGCCTAATGTGGTTTCTCTCCTGGGCAGAGGTGGGGGATCTTTTTCCAGCCAAAGGGTCAGATTCCATTTGTAGAATCACTTGGAGGGCTGTGTTCTGGGGGTGAGTGGTGCCAAAGGCAAAAGTGGGAGGGGCTGAAAAATGAACCCCCCTCCAACTCCATTGTTACCACTTTATAATAGGTGTCAGGACCTGACTTCCCAGAGGCGAAGCCCAATTCAGAATAAAAACCCTTTTATTGTTGTAATTCCATTTAAAAGGTTTATGCCTTTACAGCTCCAATAAAGACCCACAGATTACAGATCACCATATAAGACTTAACCAGGTTCAGTACATAATCACCAGAACAAAACCCCAAACTGGCAGAATGAATTCCAGTGAGTCCACAAAGTCCTATACAATGTAGGGAAGCTTTGCAGGTATCCAATTGTTGTTCCTAGCTCAGGCTTAAATGCAGAAGAGCGACCACTAAAGATCAGCATTGGACATTCAATCCTGGTAGTGGTGGACACCTCTGCTCCATCCTCTTCAATGGATGATGCAGTAAAGGAGACATCCGTGAACTACCCTGTCTTGGAGAGACCCCTTCATGCTGCCCTGTTTGTGTGGAAGGCTCCCCTGGTCAAGAAGCAGGGGCCTCTGTTAAGGTCAAGTTTCTTGGCTGTGTAGATAGATAGGCCATATCAGCATCCTGTGCTTGTCCTACCCCTGGCTGGCAAGCCAGTGCGGATCCTGGTAAAACTGAGTTCTCAAACTCCTGGCTTCCCACTGCTGGGCCTGATTCTGCAATGCCCCCTTCTGACTCAAACATCAGAGCCTACAGCTCCCCCTGAACTGGGACAAGGCCTCACATTAAGAAGCATGTCTACTCAGAAGTAAGCATGAGCAGCATGTCTACTCACAAATCAGCAGGATAAACCTCAGCAGGTCTACTTAGAAGTAAGCAGGAAACCATCACATAGCAGCACTTTCAAATGGCATCCCAAGTACCAAGCCTCTGCATTTCTACTCAGAAGGAAGCATGTCTATTCAGAAGTAAGCATGAGCAGCATGTCTACTTACAAATAAGCAAGATAAGCCTCTGCATGTCTACTCAGATGTAAGCAGGAAAGTATCATGTAGCAGCACTTACAAATAGCATTCCAAGTACCAAGTCTCTGCATTTCTACTCAGAAGTAAGCAGGCCAAGGCTCTGCAGGAAGCAAAACTGAATTAGCAGCTTCCCCTCTGCCCTGTAGGAAATAGCTGTACAGAGATCAGCAGCTGAACAGAGATAAGTGCTTTCCCTTGCTAAGCACTGAGAAAGGCAGCCTTTTCAGAGGTAAGCAGGGAAAGCTAAACAGCTGTTTATTGGAGGTAAGAGCTTTGCCCTCTGTGGCAGAGGGAGTGGATCCAGGGGAAAAAGCTGGCAGGCTAGATGGGAACCCCTATGAGCCTTATCAGACTCATGGGCCAGAGGTTCCCCTTCTCTGCCCTAGGAGAATGTGCTTGCATTTCTTTCTGCCCCTTGTCCAGTCCATTTTAATTCTGTTTAATTTGAATTTGGAAAATATTCTGATCAAGTTATTGGAGAGGTTCCTCTGACATGCTTGCAAAAGGTTCAGAGCACATCTTATGTGTATGCGTTCACACGCACACTCAAAGACTGGACTAGCCGACCCCCTAAAGTGCCACTGGTTGAAAACTAGAGAAAGTGTAATGTCAGTGTTATATATAACTTTGAAAACACGAATAAGCACAACCTGCTGTAGAGTGGGGGAATTCTTTTGTCTGTTAAGATGATTGTGAAAATATTACATGATTATACAGTATGATCCAGAGAGCAGTCCACAGACTCCATCAGGCAAGTCTTTGCATTTCAGTTGGTTTAGCCTCACTGAAAGAAATGGTAGATGGTTTCTGGATTATATCGAAATATAGAATGCAAAGCCTGTACAGAGAACATTCCTAGGGCATTTTTCAGCACATGTGTTCTTCTTCAAGTAGCATAGCACTGGTGAACAGCCTAGGTTGATAGGGCCACCACTCTTCATAGTAAGCCAGTAAAACTGCAGGTTCAGAGCGTGCAGTTTAATTAGCATCAAGAATGGATGCAGGAAATCTCACGTAACTCCATGCCTTTCTGCGGAGGAGAGTGGGCGGACTGCTGGAGGCTCATCTGCAATAAATCTGCACTTGATTGGCATGAGGTTGCATTTTCTTTAGATGGGGAAATAGCTCCAGGGTTTGCATTTGAAGACAGACTGCATCTATTGGTGCCAGTTGCATGTCATGTAGGTGAATTGTGGGTTAATTAATTAACCCACGTTTTGCTGGGACGAGTGCTGTGGGCGAGTTGCTTATGTTTTCTGTAAATAGCCTCTGATAGGCCTGATCAAAATTTGTGAGTGGAAGGTGCGACCAAGGACTATGGGTTAACCACTGGATTATTTGGCCCCAATATAACTCATCGGCCTGGGTTTGCACATCACACTGATAATCTCCGATTAGGATAATCGGAGCTTGTTTAGAGTAAATGGAAGTGGTTTGCAGGCAGTGCGTGTCTCTGAGAACTGTTGGTTAAATAACCTTTGATTTGCCTTTGTGACATGCAAACTGGGTCATTGTCTAGGTAAGCACGTAAGTGTCCCCAACATTTAGCTCTCCCACACTCTTTTGAGTATATACATCATTGGTGTTCAGTTGTTCTGTTCTACTTATGTGATTAATGTACTAGCTGTTTTTCAGCAGAATGTACCAGTCCCATGTAGCGTTATGTCCTTGTTGGCTGGCTGTCAGCACTCCTCCGTGCTTTAGAAACTTCCTCTGTTAGTTTTAATTTGGTTTCGGAACTGGAATTAAGAGGGAGGAGTTGATTGGCACTGAAAGGTGTTCCAGTTCCTCAGTACTGGAATTCAGAGTGGGGCCATCCTTTAAGTAAAGGAGCTGACAGAGTTAAGGGCACTGGAAGAGTGCTCTTATTTTCACCTTATCAGTTTGACAGATGTTAATTCCTTAATAATTGGTTGGCACATATATTAAACACTTTATTCATCCTGCTTTGAGTAGGTGTTTGATCAGCTTTTCTAGATTCCTGGTCAAACTTTCAAAGACCAACTTCCTATGTTTGTCTTCAGTCTTACACAAGTCATAGCTGTGATAAAGATTGCAACATAGGATATCAATATTTACACACAAAGCAGGGCTGCTTAAATAATGTCATATTTCCAGTGTAGCATAGTGGCTAAGAGATTGAGCTATGAAACTGGAAGGGTCCCAGTTCAAATGTCGGCTCTGCCACAAACTCATTACGATGCTCTTTGGTAAGTTGTTCTTTCTAAGCATCCATTTCCCCCCACCGTCTCTAGCTGCAATATGAGGAGGGGGGGGGGGATGATCCTGAAGTACCTTCTAAGATTGTCGTCAGGATTGCAATGACATCATTTATCTATCTATATTTAGAACATGCCCTTCCTCACAAGGGATCCAATGCACATAATGCACATAAAGCCCTTGAACAATTGAAAGTGCTATACAAATATTAAGAATTATGCTGTAATTACTTATGTATAGGAAAAAGCTTGAAACCCTTGGTAATTTGTCATTTGTAACAGTTGCACATCTATGTATTTCACTCCATGTACACACAGTGAGATGTTGCGTTCAAAACTTAATTGAAATACTTAACGTAGTGTACAATAAAACTGGAATGTGTTACCACGCAATGGCCACAAATTTATTTATTTATTTATTTATTACATTTTTATACTGCCCATCAGCCGAAGCTCTCTGGGCAGTGCACAACCAAAACCCATAAAATAGAACAAGTACAAATTTAAAACATTAAAAAGGTCAAAAGACAATATAAAACCAGCTATGTTAAAAAACAGGGAAATCCTGTGTAAAAAGGTATGTCTTCAGGAAGCGTTTAAAAGATATTATGTTTAGGTGTGTAGGGCATGGAGAGTGAGGAGGAATTGAGCCTACAATTGTGCCAGCAATTACCAGTGTGATAAGCACCATTGGAATCTACTCCATAATACAGAGCACTATGAAAGTGTTCTTTGGTATCTGTGTTTTGGCTTTCTTTAGCTGTATTGTAGTTCTGTATGACAAATCTGGGAAATCAAACAGGTCTGTCTCATTGGAAGCTCCCATATACTGACCCTGTTCAGACAACACGCTAAGCCATGGCGGTTAAGCATTTTGAACTGAACATTATACTTAGTGTGCATTGTGAGCCATGACTTATTATGTTGTGTGAACTAATCCTAACAATAGTGGGTACATAACCATGGTTTAAACATACTCCCTAACCATTTGCTGCAAAAGGGTTAGTGGCTTAACCATGGCTTAGCACGTTGTCTGAACAGGCCGTATGTTGCAGACCCATCTAGCTCAGTGCAACCTACACCAGTGTTAGGCAACCTGGTGCCCGCTAGATGTTTTAGGCTATATCTCCCCTAAGTCCCAGCCACCCTTAAGGATGATCAGGAAGAGTTGTAGTCAGAAGGTTCCAGGTTGCATACCCCTGGTCTACACTACTTTGGAGGTGGCTCTCGTTTTCAAAGAGGATCTTGCCAGCACACCTGGGGATAAGAGGGATTGAACCCCGAGCTTTTTGCATGCAGAGCATTTGCTCCGTCATTGAGCTACAGCCCTTCTCCATCACAATATTCAAGAGATTCGTATTGGTCTTTATATGTTTGGCCACTAGAATCCAACCATTTCCAGGATTCCAGACTCAGGGTGGGACGGGGACTCTTTCTTGTGCTGATGAATGAAAGATAACTTGTTTTTAATATCTAGCTTTTTTATTTAAAAAAAAATCAACAAAAGTATGAAAGATGCTGGCATGTTCCACAAAGACTGTCATTGTCAACACAAAGTGTCAGAATAGCATTGTGAAAAAAGCTGAGACAGAGGCAATTTAAAATAAAATATTATGTTCTCCTCCTGACCAATAAAATACCATAAGTACTTTTTCACGTAAAAAAAAATTCAAATGATCTTCTGGATCTTTATGCGTCTTTTTATTCTACTCAGGCTGATATGCAAACTATGTCCTTACTTGGACAGAGATAGCCTAACTATAGTAATCTATGCTCTGATAACCCCTTGTCTGGATTACTGCAATGCGTTATATGTGGGGCTGCCTTTGAAAATGGTCCAGAAACTTCAGCTGGTCTCAAAATACGGCAGCGAGGTTGTAAACGGGAACTGGCCAACTTGATCATATTATGCTAGTACTTTTCCATCTGCGCTGGCTCCTGGTCCATTTCCGGGTTCAATTGAAAGTGCTGGTATTAACGTTCAAAGCCCTAAATGGCTTGTGGACGGGTTACCTGAATGATTGTCTCCTCCCATATATACTTGCCTGCACCCGAAGATCGTCTTCAGTGGTCCTTCTCCAGGAGTCCCTGGCAAATGAAGTGAGATGGATGGCTGCTAAGGAGAATGTGGTTGTGGAATGAGCTCCCCAAAGAGTCTCACCTGGCACCTATGTTGTAGTCTTTTTGGTGCCAGGTGAAGACCTTATTTTCCCAGGTCTTTCAGGTTCTGTTATTTTAATTCTGTTACTGTATTTTAAAATCTTTGCAACACCGCTAGGTTTTATTTTGCTTTTTATTTTATATTATATTGTAGTTTTAATTTTAAAACATTTCTTTTATATTTTATTGAGTTGTATTTTATGCTTTAAATTGTTGTGAACTACCCAGAGAATTTCGGCTGTTTGGCAGTATAGAAATGTAATAAATAACATTATTCTGTACTCAGCACTTTATTCTGTTGCATTTTAATGTTTTCTCTATTGGGTGGGGAAGGGTGGGTGGGTTATGTGGGCCACTTCTGTTTTTTGATTCTGCTTAATAAGACTGATACAAATCTTAGTAGTAATGCAGACAAAGCACAACTCCATGCATATTAAGCAGTTTTGCTATCATACTTTGTTGGGTACTTTTGTATGAAAACCTGAAATGGAAAGACCTGCAGTGCACTTGGCAAGACCTGTGGACTGGTTCAGAAATAATGCAAAAATGAGCCTAGCCGTTCTCTTGGCTTGCATACTCCTTCTCCAGTAAAGCCTTGAGGAAGAGTTCGGAAGTTTTTGCTTCCATTTTCGATTAACTGCTTCTTGCCATGTTGTTTGAACATAGACAAACTGTGGTTAATCTTAACTACGGTTAGTGGAAACAAGCCAACTTCAAACCATAGTTTATGACACCTGCTTGTTTGCACTAACTAAGACTAATCAACTTTTAGTTGGGTCAGACAAAGTGGTGCCATGGACACCAATGCATCACCAGATACCTTTCTTAGTGCCCACCAAAGTGCTGTACCCCTCCTGCTTTTAACCCATTTTCTTAACAGCAGCTGGGATCACGTCAAAGCAAAGTGAAAGCCTCCAGCAGCTACCATTTTCATTTTCTTTGAATAGGGTGACCCTAATGAAAGGAGGACAGGTCTCCTGTATCTTTAACAGTTGCACAGAAAAGGGAATTTCAGCAGGTGTCATTTGTATGCAAGCAGCACCTGGTGAAATTCCGTCTTTCTCACAACAGTTAAAGGTGCAGGAGCTATACTAGAGTGACCAGATTTAAAAGAGGTCAGGGCACCTGCAGCTTTAACTGGTGTGATGAAGAGGAAATTTCATCAGGTTCCCCATATATAGAAATGACACCTGCTGAAATTTCCTTTTCAATACAACTGTTAAAGATACAGGAGGCCTGTCCTCCTTTTCATATGGTCACCCTATCTTTGAATGCCTCTGAGCCACGCAGAAACTAACCTTTATGTCTAGATAAGCTTCCATGGCATCCATTTTGTGGTGGCACCCAGGACCGTTCCTGAAATTTTCAAATATGCCCATGGTTGCTTAATATTGCCTTTTAAGGTTTGGATGGCATGCTAAACTGCAGTTTATCTAAAATGGAAGCAGAAGCTTCCAGTCTTCTGTGGCTGTGCTAGAAAGGGAAAGTTAGGTTAATTCTTGCAGTGTTATGCTTGAATGGGACCAGTAAGAAATTCGCTTGCATATGTAAAACCTAGAGCAGAGTAACTGTTTTCATGTTAGTCATTGTGCTTCTACGCGTTGATTGTAACAATAGTAGGTGCTAAGCCTTAGGGCAGAAGTTGATAATGATGGATTTATCCAAGCAGCATCGAGCTTGTGAATGGTGGGCTATTTTGTTTTTACTTCTCCTATATGACTCAGTTTAGAAAATGACTTTACAGAAGTGTGAAAAATAATGGATATTTTAAGATGATGAATAATTTAATATGCTCTGCGTAATCAGGATAACAAATGTTGTAGCTTTACTGTGTGCTGAGGAGGGGGGTGGGTTGTTAAATCACCATAGGCTCCCCACTGCTTTGTCTGGGAGGAGACGAATAATTACCATGTGATGGCTGCTGGTAAAACTACTCAGAACTTGTAAAACGTTTAAATTGGAAAATGACCTCCATCCATTCATCCCGGAATGGCTGAAGACAGAAAATGTTTGCAAGGCAACACTGATTGATTGTGAATTGCCCAAACAGAACATCCGTGTTGGAGTTCAAAAAGAAGCAAGACAAGCACAACACAGTCTCTATATGTGAAGTCAGCTCTACATTTCATTGTGGCAAGTATGCCGATGACTGTTGTTGGTATGGTATAGTGGCTAGAAATTTACTAGTGTTGCATTAAAGTTGCAAAGGAAAAACAATTTGGGATGTTGGAAAGTTGTTGCAAGAATTCAGTAAACCCGCAAGCAGGGCATGAGCATAATAGCATCCTCTCACTTGTGTTCCCCAGCAACTGATAGTGAAAGACATGCTGTCTCTGATACTGGAGATAGCATTTAGGCATGATAGACCGATCTTCCATGCATTTGTCTAAACCCCTTTTAAAACCATCCAGTTGGTAGCCATCACTACCTCTTTTGGAAGCAAATTTCATTGTTTAACTATGTGAATGGAAGTACCTTCATAATGAAAACTCTGTCATAACTATCAGAATGTACATTCCAACTTTGTATGATCAGTTCAGGAGAAAATGTTTAGTTTTATAATTTGTCTGAGAAGGCATGGCTAACAAGTTGTGTTTCCTTGGCAATTTTAATGCAGCAGTAGGACCAGATGGTAATGCATGGCCAATAATGTCTTGGCTGTCATGGCATGGGCAAGATCAGGTACGCCCAAAAGGTATTTGAATTGGAGATCAAAGGAATAGTTCGGCATTACTATTACATTGTTATGTTTGAAGAAAATGAAATATATCTTTTTGTATTCATAATGGCCACTAAGCCTATATCGAATACACAATTCACATCAGCACTTTTGCCACTACAGTAAAATGTATACTTGGCCTTGCAGCTTGTGTAACTCATCTCTCTTCCTAGAAGGAACATAGTGGATTTGGCTAATTTTTGTCTCAGTCTTCCCCAATCTGATGCCCTCCAGACATTTTGACTAACTCCTATCAGCCTCAGCCAACCTATCCAATGTTCAGAAATGCTGGGTGTTGTAGTCCATAACATCTGGAGGGTACCAGGTTGGGGAACACGATCATATCTTATCCATAGAAGTTAACGTGGTGGATGGAGAGGAAAGTAACCTTTGGTCCATGACTAATATATGTTCTTAATGTCACAATGACTTCATGTGTTAGGTGGGTGTGTTTGCCATGCTTCCCCCTATGACAAAATCATTTAGCATTTTTGGTTTGCTGCTTAGCAGGAAATGGATTAACAAGAGGAGGCTGCTAATGGGGAAATATTTTTTCTCCTTATTTTTAAAGAAAAATGTCAGTTTAGTGGTCTGACAAGGCAAACTGCTTCCATTAATCTTAAAATACTACCATGGCTGCACTTTAGTTGTTTAAATATTAACAAGTACACCAACTTCAGTCATTGGGGTTTCATGGCATTGCCAGGATCTGGGTACTGCTATAAATATGACCTTGTAATTACTGGGTAGTATGACTTATTTGGTGTACTTCTTCACCTACTTGAGCATCCATGCATCCATCTCTTCAGTGTCTGCAGTCAGGTCAAAGCGCATTCTCAAAACTGATATGAATCTAAACATTCTCAAAAGTGATATGGATCTAAACAGTTCATCAGTTCTCCCAACATAAAAGATCAAAGTAAGAACGTTCTAGTTTTCAGACACTATTCAGCAGTCTATCTAATTAAGCCTACAAGGGAATTCTTATGGCTGATCTGGGAGCACCATTCAATTCCTAACTGTTAATACAAATATGCTGATTTTCCATGCCTGTGTTCTCAGCACTCTACTGCATTGTGGTATTAATGAACCCCTTTTAGTTGAAGTGCATCACAGCTTGTCCAGCCTCCTTGGCATATCCTGGCACTGTACAAACACCAATGTGACATCATGTGTGGTATGTTTTTAATCACTTTTTAACGTGTATTTTATATCATGTTTTTATACTGTTGGTTTTATACCTTGAATGGTTTTAGTTTTTGTGAACCGCCCAGGGAGCTTCGGCTATTGGGCGGTATAAAAATGCAATAAAATAAATAAATAAATAAATTGCTCAGTCCAAACTGCAAAACCTCCTGGCTTTTCCCATCAGAGAGGGCTGCAGTAGTTTGGGCAAGCACATGGGATGCAAGATGGATGAAAAGATCCTCTTGTAATTGTGACTTAATACATGTTTGCATCGAGTGAGTGAGAAGCTCTGAAAAGTGATAGGAACTGATGGCATCACACAGACTAGGTGCTATATAGAATGATTGCTCCTAGAGTCCCCGAAGAAATCTGAGCATAACATCAGTAATAAACTTCCCAGTTAAGTGTGTGGATGTTACACATCTGGCAAGTCTTGCCTAATCCAAGATTTACCTCTTTGGTCTCCAGAAGAAATATAATTTAAAGTTAGCCAAACTATCCAAAGGGATGGTCCAAGTCTTACAACGACTGGCAGCTACCATTTCTAGCTACAGATAAACTGTCAGGTTGTGCATGCAACCACATAGGCAGCTGGTTGTTCATTGCTTGTGGCAACGGTGAGGCAAATTTTTACTATGGCTCTGCTACAACAACACAGGCCCGATCACTAAGAGTGCCCTATTGATCGCCATTTGGTAAAGGTGGGTTGTAGTTACCCTCTGGAAACGGCTTAGAGCAAAGATTAGACAGATACAACAGGGTGTATGTAGGAACCTTTTAATTTGTTTTATTTTAAGCATGAGTAATTTAAGCCATCTCTGTGTCAGAACATAGTGATCTTACTAGTCCCTTGGTATTGTTCCTGGCTGTCCTAACTGTTTAGGATTTGAGTGCTGTTGACCTAGCTTTACTAAACGAAGAAGAAAGAAAGAAAATATCCCATGGTCATTGTTTTAGAGCAGTGATCCAGGGAAAGGTTGAAACTTGTTGGCTATTAAATAATTTATTTCTCAACTGCTTGATGTTCTCCCTTCCTAAATGAAGGATTGTGTGACTTCATTTGCTTAGCCTTGGGACATATTTTCATTTCTAGAGTTTAGCAACAAAAACATACAAAAGAGTGAATGTCCCTGAGCATGTGCAAATTGCCATTACTGCACCACTAGTGGATGAGAGTGACATCATTTAGGATTAGGGGGATTAGGTCAAGCAGCATCAATTTCAAGACAGGCATGCTTTATTTTATAAATGAAGCACATGGATTTGTGCATGCACTGCGTACCTCTTTCATGACCTCTCTATAGAAACCTCTACACATACACTTTCTAATGGGAAAAGAAGACAGCTGTGAAGTTGAACATATATTCTGCTAGATAACAACTGTTGTTTTGTTATCTCTCACAACTAAAGATATTGACAGTGGAGGAAGGAAGTTTGCAAGTACCTCCCAATATCAGTGTTCCAAAAGCGATAGTACACAGCAAGCTACTATAGATAATGAAGCTAAGAAGTCAAACTTTTTTTATTGTGAGTAGAAAGGCAGGAAGAAGTCTTTTAATCATATGGCTATAGACCAACCTTCACCAACCTGATAACTCCAGATGTTAGACTGCAGCTCCCATCATTCACAGCCAACATGGCCATTGCTGGCTGGGAATGACAGGAGATTCAGTCCAACACATCTGGAGGGCATGAGGTTAGGCGAGGCTGTAATTGACAATTTTTGGAGCCCCATGGCTATTTAATCTTTGTCTTCAAATGATTGGCTGCATCTGTTGTGAAAAATGAATGGATAGCTTCATTTTTAGCATGTTTGATTTGTCTTTCAGTGATTTTTAGCTTAATTCATCTTCTTTGAAAGGATCTTTTCATAGAATCTCAAGTTTCAGAATTAAACTTCTGAAAAGCCACCCCACACACATATGCCACTGTGCATGGCTATTCACCCATCTGTCACCCTCCTCCATGTCAACCCACACAGCCCAGTCCACATTACATTGAGAGCAGGTGTACTGCAGAAAAGGTATCTGCAGAGCAAATAACTCTGTGTGACTCATCTCCCGTGTCTTTGATCCAGGAGTTGACAAAATCGTATTTTCTTCAGCAGCAGATGTCGTGAGTTTGTATGTTAAATATTACCATACTAATTGCTCAGGGAGAAGAGAATCAAGTATAAATAACAGTGTGCTGTGCTTTTAATAACCCATTTTAAAATCTGTTTTAAGCATCACGTAGCATAATCTACTGTGATAACTTGGAGATCACACAATCCAGCATTGTCCTTGACAGCTGTTTTTCTAGCACAGATGTAACTAATGTGGTTCCAATTGTCATGTGGGCAACGGCCTGAAGCCAAACCAGTTCTGAGAAGTCTTTTTAACCAAAGTATGCCCCTTGCTTACTCACTCTCCTCCCCACTCCCATTCTGGCATGAAATGCATGTTTGGTTGGCTGGAACCATCTCCTAATGTGGCTTTGTTGTGCATTGTAGAGTATGTAGTTTAAACCATGTAATAATAGCCACTTTGCCAAGCTTCACAGTTTTGCTTTCTAGGGATGTAACTGGGCCAGCAGCATGAGAACAGACTTAGCCTTTCCGATAGGCTTTGTAGAAAATGTGATGTTCTTATATTCTCTACCATCCTGCTGCTTATGAATGAAATATCGTTATAATGGACACTGCAAGAAAGTCCATGGTATGTTTGGGGACAGAGGTTAGCCTTGAAGAGCTCTGTTGGATCAGATTCTAATGGTCTTCAAGTGCATAAGCATTGCTATTTCTCTTCTGGTTCTATTCAGTTGTGCATGTAACACAATGAAATGGCTTTTCATTCCCCAGCAGTCCTTGCTCTTTAATGTATTTACCTCCAAGTTTGAAAACATTTCATGGATAGGATGCTTTGATTAGTTCCCTGATAGTGTACGCTAATGTTGAAGTTCTACTTTGTTGTTTCAGCGTCATGATTGCTCTCATTTACTTCTGTTGGTGCCAGGCACCATACTCTCTTAGCAAGAACCCTTTGTTAGGCAGCGGTCTGTAAAGACACCTAGCCCAACCCAAAGATATCCATTGTCTAATTTGCCCATGGAATTGGCAGCCTGTAGCAGATATGGGATTATACTGATGTGTCAGCTAAGCTGCTGCATAGCTGACTTCTTGAATGAACTTGCTGAGTTGGTCTCAGAAGTGATGTACAGGACAGCCAGAACTATTTTCCAGACTGCTATACGTCACTGAGTCCAGCTGTATAGGCCTAATATTATGAAGTTCATAATTTCAAAGTCACATGTGGGATGATAACTGGCTTGAGAACATGAGACAATTTGTAAGGCTCATATGCAATTTGATGTTCTTCTTTGTGCTGTGCTGTGAAAAGTGCTTCAGTAATGGCAAATGCTGAAACAACGCTTTTCATGTATTTGGCACATTACCTTCTAATGAAGGCATAAAATTCTGCTCAGGAATAGTGTTCACCAACACTTCCTGATGGGATAGTTTCACTGCTTCCTTGATGATAGTGTGTGGTGTTTAGATAAGTTTATAAGGCAGCCATAGCCAAACGCTCATAGTTTTGAGTTTTATATATACAAAGTGTGTTATGATGATGAGAAATTGTTTAGTATTAAAAAGAAAAAATATTGGTGTTCTTTCATAGTCTTGAATGGTTATTTTTTCAGGCCAAGTCCTAGTTCTCACAGTCTTTAAACTCCATCCGACAAGCGTTTTATTGCATGCTCGTTACTAGGCACTCACGGAGTTTGCTCAGGGCCCTCACATGACGTCGTCTGCCTACCGCGCCCCTTCTGGCGTTCCTTGCACGACAAAAAAAACCCCATTAAGTCGGATGTATTTTTAAACTCAGAATTGGTGCTCTCTCCTGCTGTGTGCAGGAGAAGCAGCGCCATTAGAACAGCGGACTGTATGGGCCTCATGCTTGTTGTCTACTTCCTCTTTTGAAAAGAGGAAGTAACTGAGGAACGAAAACATGGGCGGAGAAGCGATGGTAGGCAGCATATTTCCCCCTGGTGTGATGGAGCTGTTTGTCTGGGCAATAGTAGTACAAATTCACATTATTTGGAGACTCACATGTCTGAATGTTGTACCGTAGGAAACAGTTGGTTTCACATAGAAAACTAGATGTTGTAGAGAATGGTTCTAGTCTAGATTTTGGAATGTTTTTTTCTAGGGAGGAGCATGTTATCATGTGAGCCTCCACTTGCCCACCCTTGCAATCGGGAGGAGCAAAGCAGATTTGAATGAGCTGTGTAGACTAGCTTGATGCTTGTTCACTCTAAGCCAGGAATCCTGACTTACTGTTATGTGCAAACATGGCTTATATTTCGCAGCTATCATCCTACTCCGTACATAGATGTGACACTATTCAAGCAGTTAGCAATTGTGTGAATGTTTTTTAAAAAGTAAATAGCAGCTGTGCCCCCTCCAATCTGTATTGGGACTCTGGGGGCGGGATTAGAATCTTAGAATAGTAGAGTTGGAAGGGGTCTATAAGGCCATCGACTCCAACCCCCTGCTCAGTGCAGGAATCCACCTTAAAGCATTCCTGACAGATGGTTGTCCAGCTGCCTCCTGAATGTTTCTAGTGTGGGAGTTCCCACAACCTCCCTAGGTCATTGGTTCCATTGCCGTACTGCTCTAACAGTCAGGAAGTTTTTCCTGATGTCCAGCCAGAATCTGGCTTCCTGTAACTTGAGTCCATTAGTCCATGCCTTGCACTCTGGGATGACCGAGAAGAGATCCTGGCCCTCCTCTGTGTGACGACCTTTCAAGTATTTGAAGAGGGCTATCATGTCTCCCCTCAGCCTTCTCTTCTCCAGGCTAAACATGCCCATAAATTTCATTCTGTTGTTTTCAGCCCAGTGCTCCCACTTATCAAGATCACTTTGAAGTTTGCTTCTGTCTTCCGGAGTATTAGCTATCCCACCCAATTTTGTGTCATCTACAAATTTGATAAGCATTTCCTGCACCTCCTCATCCAAATCGTTAATAAAAATGTTGTAGAGCACTGGACCCTGTGGTACCCCACTCGTTACCTCCCCCAGTTTGAGAAGGTACCATTGATTAGCACTCTTTGAGTCTGATTCTGTAGCCAAATGTGGATCCACCTAATAGTTGTTCCATCTAGCCCACTTTTAGCTAGTTTGTTAATTAGGGCGACTTCAAACTCTTTCTCCCCTGCTGCAATCCTGATCTGGAAGAAAAAACATCCAATCTCTTAAAAGAGGATGGAGAGAGAACTAAGGCTTAAGATTTCTTCTCTCTCTGCCTGCCCTCCCTGCTGAGAAAACAGAAAAGAAAAGAATTATGGAAATGATATGGGGAAACAAAATCCGAATATTGAATTCTTATCCATGGTTCATGTAAAATAAAGAATATAGATTCGACATTCTGTTAATTCACTTTTTTCATATTTTTAGTGCCATGCTTAGCCACTTTTCTGTGCCTAAAGTTTCTGTAAAATCTAGGGTACTTTGTTATATATAAAAACACGAGATGTGAGTGGGGGGAAACTGTGAGCTCAAAAAAATAGCCTGAATATATTATGTTGTACAACTTTCTCTGTCTTCCTCCACAATTCAGCAAACAAGGGTACATTATTGTAGGTTTGTGTGTAAGTTCTTCCCCGTCTCTCTGTGCCCCTCACACACCTCAATTTTGTCTGAGAACTTGAGGAGTGTAGGTGGCAGAGGAATTTTGTGTCTTCGATGACTCACCAGAATGATTCACTTGTATGTGGAGAGAAAAAACGACCCTGAGAAGCAGTTAAGTCGTGCGCTGTGTTCAGAACACTTAGTCTGGGTGGTGTGTACTTGCCGTCCCATGGGCCCTTTCCTTTCTGAAAGCTACCACTCTCACCTCCTTCCACATCTACTTCTGAGGGGGTGGTATGTCCTAACAGAAGGTTGTGAGTTACGCTGTCACATTAACAACAAGAGATCATGTATAACCCTCAGAGACAATATTGAGCGGACTGCAGTATTTTACAAAATTTAACACTCTGAGTTGTTCACTACTGGCTGGGCCCAAATCTGACTCTACTGGTCTTCCTCACAGGCAACACAATTGTTTCCCCGCTTCTCTCTTGTATGACCCAAATGACTTACAATAGCTGTAATTTGGGCTTCAGCTACCTCATCAAAGCTAAGTAGTAGCCTGGTTGACCATATCCCATTTTCAAAGCAAACGGCTGGAAAAAGGGTGGGAAACAAACAGTTTCCAAAAATTTGGATAAATAATGTACTCTTCCATCTGAAAATGTTTACTTAATGTATAATAGTGAACTCAATTCTCTGAGTGTAAATCTTCATGTAGCTGAAACAGCAACCCCACAAACCAACCAGACACACACACAGCCTATAAACAGGTTTTGGCAAACTTGAAAATTTGCAGAAGTACAAAAAATCTTTAGGGGAAACAAAACAGGTTGAGAGGTAACCAAAATCAGCCCAATGAGAACTGAGCATGCTCAATTGGCACACAGAAAAGGTGGGATATAAATGTAATTATAAATCATTTTTTTAAAAAATGCTGACAGATTGTTTGAGGAGGGGTGGGCCACTGGAGTGTGTGGGGAAGGCGGAATGGATTGGAGTAACCTGGGAAAGGCATGGCTGGCTGACTGGAAGGAACCCTGATCAGGGGAACTCCAAACTGCAACTTTTTTTTTGCAGCTTCTACTGGTAGAATATTAAAAGTAAAATTTACTTGGTCTTGGATGCACCCATTACTTTTGTTTCTGTGTGAGTCACTGTTCTGGGCATTCCTTTTGAGTGGAAGGAGCCAGAGCCAGAACAGTAACACATGCAGCAATGCAATGAGCACCGGCAATTGAGTAATTCTGTTGTGTCTCTGCATTGTTCAGTCACTCCTGATGTGATCAGACTGATACAGAGATGCCCCAGAGTTACCTAGGCTCCATGAGGGCTGACTGAAAGGAGGCAAGACCAGAGGAGCGTGAATATTGCATCTGATGTGGATGGGCTGCATTGAGCTCACAGCAGCCTCTAAATGTCTTTATTTCTTGTGGCCAACTAGCATGTTCTGGTACCATGTTTGAGAATTGTACTGGATTAGAATAATCATGAGGGAATTGGTCTTAGAAAAAAAATAACCCTCAGCTCTGACAATGATTGTCATGTATCTCCTCCACCCCCACCCCAAAACTTTTAGCTTTTCCTCAGTATCCATACTGGTTTTCCTCAGAAGATGTTGATATCATGCAACACAAAGCACTATGGCACCATTCCATCCTTTCTCCTTAAAGCAGGGGTAGACAGTTGGTACCCTCCAGGTGTTTGGGTCTGTACTTCCCATCAACCCCAGCCAGGCTGGCCAGTGGTCAGGGATGATAGGAGGGAGTTGTAATCCAAAACATTTGGAGGGCACTGGCCTGCCCTATAGGGTATGTCTACCTTTGGTCTTCTACCATTATGGTTTGCTAGGTCACTTTTAAGTCCTCTGCGATTCACCATTGCTTGTTTGTTTATTTTATTTGTACCCCGGCTTTCTATCAAAAAATGAAAATAAAGGTGGCTTACAGAAAGAGTGAAAATGTTTTAAAATGTATGGCAATTCATCTCAACTTTCTCACGAGGACTTAAGCAGTTTCTTGTTCTATTGCAAATACTTATAACCCTGTAGTAATGACTCTTAAGCCATGTTTGGTTGTCATCCCTATCCATAGTTTACTGTGACAAGAACTAGCTTCAATGAACCTCAGGTTTATGCCCTCCCCCTCCCCTTCACTTCTGGTGTGCTGTGAAGAGGAGTTCACACATTAGTTGTTTACCATGTCATCCAACCACAACAATCTATAGTTAGAAAGAAGCCAACTTCAGACTATCGGTTACAAAGTTACCTTATTTCCACTAACCATAGTTGATTAACCAATTTAGTTTGGAACATAATGCTAAACTGGTTAATATAAATGACAGTGGAAGCTTTTGACCTTGTGGCCTAGAGGAAAAAGGGGTCCGTGCGCACATTTGAGGTTCTCATCATGCCAAACTATGATTTAGTGTGATGTCTGAACGTGACCTAACTAGTCTCATGAAACTTTTTAGGTGGTGACTCAGGCCACAGTGAAAATAGCAGAGGAAAACAGGGAAAGCTTTTTCCAAGACAAATAGTGCTAAATGAAAACGTGACTGTTTTCTAATCCAATATATTGTGAAAAGAAGGGAGGCAATAGGTAGGTCTTGCTAGCTTTGAATGTTCTCCATGTCAAGATGACCCCAAGTAGTAGGGCCACTTGACTGACAAACATCTCCATGGGATGAAGCATATCCTGTTTTGACAATGTGTATCTGCTAAATAGATGTGATTCCCATTTCCCTTCATTGCACAGGTTTATTACAGCTGCTTAAAGTGCAGAAGGAATTAATGTGGAAGTATTTCAGGAAGCAGCCCATATGAGACTATAATGTAAGAAAATGTGATGGGCCACAAAAAAACGCAGCAAGCCCGCATAGTGGTCTACAATATAAGTTTAAAAATTGCCAATGAATCCAATATTGTCCAAGCCAAAACATGTTTCCTTGGAAGTAAGCTCAGCCAGGTTCAGTGGTGCCTACTTCATGGATTAGGTTTGCAACCTTAAGATCCTGGAGACTGGAGTCTTGATTTTTTTTACCAGTAGTGAAGTGTCCTGAGCAAGGCAGCTGGAACAGAGAGCTCAATGTGAGCTGTTAATTCAGTGAAAGTCTGGGTGAAGACTGAGAGGATATGTTCTTGTTCACCCTGATTCACCAGTTGCAGCTGGGTCTGCTTCTTCATTGGCTACACCTGGGTTTTCCTCCTCACAAGTAGACAAATAGATCCTTCCTCCTGAGTACACGCTGGGCAAAAGAGTTTCCTGGCGGCCCAGTAGACGCTTTGACGATGACATGAGCATCCCAACTAGTCTGTCAGCACCAGTGCACTGGAGAGCTGTGGGACAAGGGAGGAGAGGCAGGAACCACAGCTGGACCTGGGTCAGAAGGGATTTCTTGGGACCTAAGTTGAGGCATCCCTATAACAGAACTCCCCAGGTTGCCCCATGTCTATTGTGGGAGTGGGCTGTACTGAGAGATCAAAACCTCCTCCTCTGAAGAGGTCTCCCGTGGACTTGGGTCAGTTAGGAGCCTGATCTAAAGTCTTTAAAGTCTGAGCCTAGAATGTAAACATTCTCAAAAGCTCAGGTATAATATTGCTCTGGAATCCTACAGTTTATCTGTTATAAAGCCAGGTTTGGTAGGGACTAAAACAGAGGAGCAAATGCCTGCAGTATATTTGACAAGCCTCTCCCTACCTTATTGCTTTTAAAATAAATAGTTACTACCAGTAGATAAATGCAGCTGATAGACCACAAGTCAGCTTAATTACCTTTTCTTTTAAAATGTTTTTTCCCCTCTATAAATATCATGTAATAAATAGAATTAATATGTGTCTACATTCCACAGATGATAGTCATTTAGGATGATTTAAATGAAAAGTACTGAGAAGAAGCTTCCTTGTTCCCAGAGAAGACATCATCTTTCTTTTTTAACCAACCCCAAAATGTTGACAACACATTTTTTTAAATCTTGAAATGGGTTGTCTCTCCCTCCAAGAACACGCTTCCTTTTATAGTATCCACATGGTGTTATTTTTACTGCCTTCAGCCTAGAGCTATTTCCTGTTTCCAATTATTTAGTTACACTCCAAAGCCTCTCTCTTTCTCCTCCTGGCTTCCTCACTAGGTTTGCCAAGGCATTATTGTCATTTCAGTGAGACGACGCCAGTGCTGAGGTTTTAATGGGCTGTGAGCAGGAAGTTTAGCTATTTCCTCTGCCTGTGAGGCCATGATGTCATGAGCTGCTATGGGGCTCTTTATCATATGCTGCTGTTGCTGTGGTCTATGTGGAAAGAATGTAAACAGTGCTTTCCAGATGTTCCCAGGGAAGCTGCGGGTCCATAAATGGGCCATTTTGTTCAGGATTATTATAAATTAAGGGAAAGATGAATCAGAAAATATATATATAAAAAATATACCTCTTGAAAACGTCAAATGCTACAGGCTTTGTTTAGGTGGTAAAATTTTCATGTGGGAAATGGGCACCCCAGTTTGTGCCTATGTGTTATTTGTTTGTAAGTACATGTCTGCATACACACACATGAAAATTATGTCAGAAATATCCTTCTTTCTGACCTGATGAGTTCTTCACATCGAGGCGTTTTCAAAATCAAGGTTCCCATTTGACATCTCAAAAAGAGGTTCTCTGTTTGGAAAGTACCATAAATTGGGGAAGCTTTCTCTAGTATTCTGGTGCCATATTATTATGTCTTCATTTTTATAGGCTGCTTTCTGTGGCTTACAGTGGAACAAATACTGCAAAAAACAGCAGAATAACCCCCAAACATATAAGACCTATTAGAAACAATAGAAGATGACTGCACCCACTGACTCCCAGCTCAGCTTGTAGCTTTTACCTAGACACACTAAATACCAGCCCAGATAGGAAAGTCTTGAAAACAACCTTTCTTAAAAGCACTCAAAGAACTGCAGCCTTGTATCTTGTGGCGGGGTGGGGTCGGTGGGTAGGAGGGCCCTCATGCTAAAGATCACATCCCTAGTCCATGGTTCTTATTTCTTTTATTGATAGAAGGGTCTATTTTAATTAATGGGATTAGCATGGGATTTGACAGAGGGACAGTCAGATTTATTTTCTTTATCAGATTCCATTTCAGACAACAAAGGGCTTTAAAGATTAAAATGAACACTTTGAACTAGGCTTGGAAACATGATGGTAGCCAGTGCAGATGATACAATAAAGGATGAATATGTTCATGTCCCTTGATGTTCATAAGGAGGTGGGCAGCTATATTTTCCCCTAGCTGAAACATCTGGGTGGCCTTTAAGGAAAGTCCCATATAGAACACATTTCGGTAGTCAAAAATGGACATTGCAGAACGATTGATTGGTACGGTAAGATCCCATCTGTTCAAGAAGGGCTGGAGCTGACAAAATAAAAATCACCTTTGGCTACCACAACCACCTGCTTATGAAGTGCTGTGCGTGGAAGCATTTGAAGGTTGAACAGATAGGGAGTTCACAGGTGAGCTAATTCCTTTTAGGGTATGTGGGTGACCTGTCAGCATCATCTTTCATGGGTAAATCTGTAACTTTAAGTTACACACTGGTGTCTATGGTATAGAGATAGTTACGGTTTAGTCTAGCTCCTTCCTATCTCTCCTCTCTCCTCTCACACTATTGCCCCGCTCGTGCTCTTCGCTCCTCTGATGCCATGTTTCTCGCCTGCCCAAGGGTCTCTACTTCCCTTGCTCGGCTTCGTCCATTTTCTTCTGCTGCCCCTTATGCCTGGAACGCTCTACCAGAACATTTGAGAACTACAAGCTCAACCACAGCTTTTAAAGCTCAGCTAAAAACTTTTCTTTTTCCTAAAGCTTTTAAAACTTGATTTTGTTCTGACTTTATACTGTTAGTTTTACCCTACCCAGTGCCTGTTTGCTTTCTCTTCCCCTCCTTATTGTTTTATTATGATTTTATTAGAATGTAAGCCTATGCGGCAGGGTCTTGCTATTTACTGTTTTACTCTGTACAGCACCATGTACATTGATGGTGCTATATAAATAAATAAATAATAATAATAATAATAATAAGAAGAGTATCTATCCTCCTCTTTGTAGGCTGATCCACTGCTCCATTGCCCCCCTTTATTTGTCCCATACTCTGCAAACAGGGAGTGGCAGGGACGAGTGTCTGACATTAATGTTGCACTTGCAGCTGTTCTCTGTGTTCTGAAAGATTCACTTGGGGCTGTTTTCTTTCCAGACTTGGATCTCTGAGCTCTGAGGCTGGAAAAGAGACAACTGCCTAGAGAGCTTTGTGAACCGCCCAGAGAGCTTCGGCTATTGGGCGGTATAGAAATGCAATAAATAAATAAATAAATAAATAAATAAATAAACAAACCTCTTTTACAGCTTCACAGACAGCTTGATAGGAAGTTACATAGAACTTCATTCTGGAGAGGCTGCATGTAGAGCTCCCACCCACTCCGCCCCACTTCCAGCTTTGGCTCCTATAGCTTGAAGGAAGAAAGGGGCCCTCATGTGATGTTGCCCATTTGGAAAGGGAAGTGGGCCTTGCCTGAGCTGCTGAATGTAATTCTTTCTTGTCCTAGTTGGCTGGCAGGTGGCTAGCTGCAAGCTTGCCTTATTGGGTGACTGTTTGTCTGAAGCTGTATTTGGCGACAGGACCAAATAGAGACGGAAAAAGGCCCGAATCTCACTTTTTCATGGCTTCAGTAGACCTTTACTTTGTCATTTCTGTAATTTAAACAATGGGGGAAGTGTTGTTGATTATGAGGTTCCATAAGGATATTGTATGGAGCTGCTATCTGATGTACAGTGGGCTCAGTCTACTTCAGCCTTCCCAACCTGGTGATCTTCAGATGTGTTGGACTACAATTCCCATTGATTGTAGTTCAACACATCTGGATACACCAGATTGGGGAAGGCTGGTATACTTAAGCTGACAACCTGACTACAAAATCAAACAATGCTTGTCTGCTGTAATCACTAGGTTTTAAGTCCACTATAAACATGTGAAAAAGTGTGTGCAAGAAACTTGTTGCAGTGCAGAGAGCTGTGGAAAAGGAGGTAATATAGGGCAAAGAGGGGGTGGAGAAAAGTAGATGTTTCTTCCATAAACTCTGCACCCTGAGGGGCTCTTTAATGTCACTGCCCTTACTTCTGAAGCCTTTCCAGAATACTGATGTGATACCACTTCTTTAAAATTCATACAGCCTTTGGCTTAACCTCTTGTTCCTCAACCCCAGCTGAAGTGAAGGTTAACTACATATAACTGCACTTGTTTGCGGTTTTCTTGCATGTCTTTCCTTCTGTTTTTGATGTCCTACTTGCCCAGGCTAAATTTAAATTATAAAATCCCCAGGGTAAGGACTTTTTTTTTTGTAGTTGCATGTTACTCTTCAAGATACTATATATACCAATGGTGCTATATAAATAATAATCTCTAAATAGTTTAGCCAGTTCTCAGCATTCTCTGTTATGGTCTCTGTCACACTTGATAAATTAGGCTCCTGTTGTCACAAATGGTAGATGAGGTGGTAAACCTGTTTCTGGGCTATACCACTTTAAACTACAGTTGGGGATGTGCATGTCTGTATACTCCTCTATACAAAATCCCTGCTCATTTATTTATTTATTGCATTTATATCCTGCTTTTTTCCTTCAAGGAACCCAAGGCGGTGTACATGATCCTCTCTATTTTTATCCTCACAACAACAACCCTGTGAGGTAGGTTGGCTTAGAGTCTTTGACTGGCCCAAAGTCACCCAATGAACATTCATGATGAGTGGGGACTAGAACCCAGATCTCCCAACTCCCAGTCCAACACTCTGGGCACTACACCGGCTCTCACAGAAAGCTAGCATATCAGGGAGAAGGGTTCTAGCAGCATTCTTCCTGGTAGGCCATCTTTCTCTCTCCCCCCCCCCCTCTGTGTGTGTGTGAACAGATCTGCTTCTCTGTTTGGTGAGTCTGGTTGGAGAATTATAAAAAAAGAATTGGAATTCTCAAGCTCTCCCTTTCCTTCCCCCAGCCCACCCATCAGACTTGACTGGCCTTTAGCTAGGGGTAATCATAAAAACTAGTTCGCTTACATAATGAAAAAGATTTTTTTTTTGCACTGTGGTATGAAATGAAATATTATGTTGGAAACCTTAATGGAATTTTTTTCAGCATCTTTCATCTCTATGGATTCAAAACAGTGAAATGCTCCACCTATTTTATAACATTTGTGGTTTCTTTTTGGTGTGCTTTTCAGGTTTGACATCTACAGGAAGGTGCCAAAAGACCTTACACAGCCAACCTTCACAGGCGCAATCAGTAAGTAGTGTGTGTGTGTGTTTGTGTATGTGCGGTTGACTTTGCTTTTGCATATCTCAGTCTAAAATAAGAGATCCTTCTGACTTCTTCTTTAAAACAGTATGATTTGTTCCGTAAACTCAACAGGTTGCAATGCAACAGCTTGCTGTGTTTTTGTACTGATTGATCTTAAAGATCACTGGAAGAGCCAATGTGAACTCGTAGGTATCATATTGATATTTGACCTGGAAGATCCTGCTGAATTATATCGTGCTGGATGGCCTTTGGCAAGTCTTTCTCTTTCAGGTTTGGGGCAATGGTTGAAGTAAAGAGAGATTACACTCAGGTGGAAGACAACTTAATACCAATCTTCTTTCGTTTGTTGCTAGAAAGTGGAGATCACAGGCCATCTTTGTCCCCAGTCTACTTTGACCACATACAATATAGCATAGTCATCTCCTTCTTTCCTTTCTTCATTTCAAGTCTGAAGTTTATTGGCAGAGTAATACAATTGCACGCCATCATTGCTAGTGATTGTGTTGCACAGAGTAGTACATATACATTGGGTTGATCCTGCCAAGGCAGTAATTATATGTTAAATGTTGCTTTCCTGCCTTATCTGCACACGGTGCTATATAAATAAATAATAATAATAATAATTTAAGTAAGTGAACCTGGGTTTACTTATTTTCATAGCTTGGGACACTTGCCATGTATATACTTCCTGATGTGGACAGTATCATGTCCCTAGAATTTAGTAATCCTGAATCATGAAGGATGCAATATGAAGTAATGGAGAAGAGACATTTGACCAAAGATGAGATGAACTACCAAATATTTAGTGGTGATAAGCCGTTTTATTTTAGAATGTCACTGCCTACTCCCTTTCCCCACTTTGCTCATCTAGTATTTAAATGACTGCTGTCACTATATTGCAACTGTTCAGATTAGTCATGACGTGTAGGAGAAGAACGCAACACGAGTGGCTACTTCCCTTTAACCTGCCCACTCTGTGGTTATGAAGACAAATGCAAGAACTCTTTCATGTGCCAGTTTTAGTAATTTACTTTGGTAGGAGGTCCTCCAAACTTATTAGGCCCTTCTGTTCCAGAGGAGGGAAAAATCTAACGTTCATCTTGATGTTAGGAAATTGAATAGAAATTTTGGGCCTAGCTTTTCAAACAGGGTAGTGTCTTTTATGTTGAAAATACTGGAAATTATGACTCTAATGAACTTCTGTTGGTTGTCACCTCTGTTGCTCTGCCTTCTGATTACTTGAAAGAAATTCAGGGGCAATCCCATCTGGATGCCTTTCAGCCTCTGAACTCGGAGGTTGATAGGCATCCTACGCAGAGCAGGAGAAGTGCAGAGGAGCTCTTTGCTTCCATGCTTCTTCCACTCTGCATTTTTGCTAGATGGGTGTTTTTGCCCTTCTAGCCAGGGCTGCAGAGAGGAAGGAAAGGAGGCTGGGAAGAGCCGGGGATAACTTGTATCTCTGCTTCTCCAGTTCTCTCCCCTCCCCGCCCCCAGGAATGTCTCCTTCCCATCCCCTCCAAGGTCACTTTTGTCAGCTCAGAGAGGCAGCCAATGTGGTTTTCTCCATGCTGGCTGTGAGATGGAGGGGAGCAGCAACACCCCTAAAATGGTGTCTAGGGGCCATAGGATTGTGCTCTTAGCTGATGATACCTGTGACCTCTGCAGTTTGATATTCTAAAATCCTCATTGCATCAGTACTTTTTTTAGACAAATCAGAAATGAAAAAGCAATCGTTCTACTTAGAATAAAATATGACTCTTTGTCCCTTGTCAAGAGATGCAAGTTTTATATGAATATTTCATAGAATCATAGAAATGCGGAGTTGGAAGGGACCACAAGGATCATCTAGTCCAACCCTGTGCAATGTGCAGGAAAACCAATTAAACCATCCATCACTGATTGGGATCCTCTTTTTTTCCTTTCTTGAAGAGGGGGACTACATTTGCTCTTATCCAGTCCTCTGGCACTTCCCCATCACATTTAAGTTGTGATAGACATGTTTAAAGATGTTTAATATATCTCTTTGTGTAAAAGAATTCTTTGCCAGGGATGATACTAAAGAAAAATATATAAAGAAAAAATATCCTTCCATATTACCCCAGTTTCCTCCTTCTTGATAAAGCAACTCAGCTTGTAAATAGAGGAAATTCAACCTATGTAATATACTTACTGGGCTTCAGAAAGGCGTATGACTTAGCCCTGAGTATCATCTTTGTAAGTGTGCTTTGGCCTAGAAGAATTCATGTATGATAAATTAACTGAACAAGTCATATGCAAAAGGAAGTAATAGACTAACTTCAGATTGGAGAAATATGCTATGGTAATAGCTTGCATCTGGTGGTATTCGGTAACTTCATACGTATTTTGGATGGGATTGTGAACAAATGTTTTAAACTGGCAAATGATAGAAAATTGGAAGAGAGTGCTAGGACGCTAGTGGATAGACTAAACATTGTATAATTTAAAAACACACACAAGAGAACTGAGGAGATTACATAAACCATGAAAATTGATGGCTCAGTTTGCACACAATGGTTTAAAAAACCATGGGTTACTAGTGTGTGCAAACTGGGCGATAAGGAAAATGTAAAATATTCTGCATAGGAAAAAAAGGGCCAAATACACAAGTATAAGATTCAGGGACAGAGAATTAGCTAAGAAGCATGACTTTAGAGATAATTTTTCCAGGGTTGTAATGCCAAACAAATCAAACATGAACCAAAAATCAATCATTAGTGCAGTTTTAGATTGTCAACTAGAGTGTGATTTCCAGTATTTGGAAAGCAATTGCACCATTCTGCTCTGCACAGATGACAGCAAGTCTGGCATTCTGCGTTCAATTTTAGGAGCACAGTTCAAAGAGAATAAAAACAAATGGAAAATGATTCTAAGGAGAGCTGTAAAGATGATAAAGTGCCTAAAGAACAAATCCTATGAGGAAAGGGTGGCAGTGGTGGTGGTATATGCTCATGGTATTCAAATATGTAAAATAATAATAATAATATATTTATTTATTTGTTACCCTCCTTTCCCTCTGGATTGAGGCAGGGTACAACACAAATGCAAATGCCATAAAATACAAATAATTGATTAAAACATTTAAAGCTACGTAATACATAACTAAAAGCAGCACAGTATTAAAAGGCATCTTAAAATTCAACTGGGTAGGCCTGCCGGAAGAGATCAGTCTTTATAGCTATCTTAAAATCTGGAAGACTGTTAAATTGACGAATCTCTCCCGGCAGGTCATTCCATAATCTGGGAGCAGCAGAAAAAAAGATCCTTTGGGTAATAGTTGTCAGCCTTGTTTTTGTTGACTGCAGTAAATTATTCCCAGAGGACCTGAGTGTGCGGGGCGGATTGTACGGGAGAAGGTGATCCCTCAGGTAGCCTGGACCCAAACCATGTAGGGCTTTAAAGGTGGCAATGATTCATTAATTCTGAAGAGGATGGGCTATTAGGAAGGGTGTCCTGACTGTTAGAGCTGTTCAGCAAAGGAGCAGAATGCCTTACAGCATGGCTGAATCTCCTTTTCTTGGAAGGATTCAATTGTAGACTTTCAAAAGAAGGATTGCCAGGGATAATTTTTGGTATAAGGGGGTCCTGTCTTGGCACAAGGAATTGGATGAGATGATTCTCTGAATGCCTCCCACTGCTGTGATCCCAAACTATGTAATCTTTGCAGGCGGACTGAAGTTTACAATAAAGATTAAGGAAAACAAATGTGGGGAAGGTTAGGACTGTCCTTGAGAATAAGAGGTCGAAGATTTCACCTAAATTACACTCTCTCGAACACATGAATATTCCAGAGGGTCGGTTGAGTCACACTTTAGGTACTAAAAGCATCCAGTTTTGGGTCATCTGCAAATTTGATAAGAAGCCCATCAATCCCATCATCTTTGTCATTATTAAAAATGTTGAATAAGACTGGCCCCAAGACAGAACCCTGTGGTACCCCACTGGTTACTGCTTTCCAACTCAATGTGTAGCCATTCATGCTGACTGTCTGAATGCGGTTCACCAGCCTAGTTATGGACCCGCCTTACTGTAATGCCATCTAAGCCAAACTTCTCAATGAGAATGTCATGTAGAACCTTGTCAAAAGCTTTGCTGAAATCAAGATAGATTATATCCATAGCATTCACCTTGTCCGCTAGAGTAGTTACCCTGTCAAAAAAGGTGAAAAGATTTGACTCACATGACCTATTTTTGACAAAGCCATGCTGACTTTTAGCAATCACAGCATTGTCTTCAAGATGCTTGCAAATGGTCTGCTTTATTGCCTACTCTAACATCTTTCGAGTGATTGATGTCTGGCTCACTGGTCGATAATGATTCGGATCCTCTTTTTTTCCTTTCTTGAAGAGGGGGACTACATTTGCTCTTATCCAGTCCTCTGGCACTTCCCCATCACATTTAAGTTGTGATAGACATGTTTATCTAAACTGAACCTGTAATGTATGAACACCATCACGATCCCACCCGAGTGTAGTGTATGTCCCCTGGCTTATCTGCAGACATTCCTTTCCCCTTTGCAATGTTCAGTACAGCAAATACAGATGCAAAGTAATTGATCTGCCATGTCCTTAAATAAATTCTGCTTGTCATTGGCTTTTCGATGGAAGCGCTGTTCTGTTGAGACTGCAGAGCCTTCTTTTTGTACTAAGCCATTTCTTGCACACAGGCTCCGCTTTTGGTACGCAGGAAGCTGGTTTATAGGAAGTCAGCCCATTGGTGCAGCTAGCTCAGTACTATCTGCAGCAACTGGCAGCAGCTCTCCAGGGTTTCAGGCAGGATCCTTTTCCAGCCCTACCTGGAGATGTCTGGGATTGAACCTGGGACCTTTTGCATGCATCTCTGAGCCCTTACCACTTCAGTAGGGTGTAGGAACTATGCACCCGTCCATTGAGAAGGAGGTATAACTCTGCATTGCTGGGGAGAGTGAATTATGTGTATGTAATATCGCTGAACAAGTTTTACTTTGTCTTCCAGGTAGATTTTAATGTTCTGTTAAAATTTATTTATTTATTTATTTATTTAATTATATTTATATACCGCCCCACAGCCGAAGCTCTCTGGGCGGTTTACAACATTTTAAAAAAGTAAACATTAAAAGTATACAATTTAAACACACACACACACACACATAAAAACAGTATAAAAACAACAGTATAAAATCCCCTTGCTAAAGCCTTTAGCATGTGTTGAGTCAGGGTATCATGGGCACAATAAGCCTTCTCTGTTTTATTAACTTGCACTTGTCGATTGCTGCATGCCTTTCTGATTTATGCTATATAGTGCCTGCCAGTAGCTGTTCCAAGAGTGCAGTGCATCACTGTGCCAAAGTGCCCATGTTTGGGTATGAAGGCTGCAGTGACATATGCCCTGGCATGTGACAGTTATCATCTTAATGGCATGAGCTATATGACATATTGACAGGCTTAAACAGTCCAGACAGCTGTGCTGTCAATCCCACAGCTTAATAATTCATGTGGATGTGCTGTATGGACCCATGACAACATTGTGTAAAAATACTGTAAAGCTGTGTAGACACAGGGCTTCTAGATACATACTATAGATTTTTAAAAACATTTTTACTGCATTTATTTCCATCCATAATGGCCTCTCAAGGTACTTTTTACAAAAAATAAACCAATTTACAGTGAAAAAATATGATTCACATGGCTTTTGCCATGAAACTGTGTAGCGCATATCATGAAACTGTAGCCCTTGCATTCAGCACTGTCAATTTCAGGCACTCCTATTGTCATTTGAGCCCTTCTATGTCTGGACTACTTCTGTTTAATGGTCTCTTCTGCCCTGAGTGCAGCTCCTTCTGCCAAATCAGAGGCTGATCCCAAAGTTTCACAAATTTCAGCAGCAGCTTGTTGGGTGGCATAGGAAGCTGCGGTTAGAAGAGGGGCGGGGGTCAGAGGCTCCTCTGCAGATGTGGAGCTCCTTCTCTGTATCCATATCATAATATTATGCTGCTAGGTGAAGTGGCTTCTAAATTTTCTCTACTAAATCTTTATCTTCTAGGTCAAGCACAGTTTCATATACTTTGCACTCCCCCCACTCAAAGTAAGGTGGGTGGGGGAGTGGAGTAGAGTAGAGTGGAATGGATGATATGCTTAGATAGTGTGAATAGGCAGGAGACACTGTGCTTTCTACCCTGATGGCAGAAAGACACTCTGCTTTCTGCCCGGTTTCCCTTAGAGAGGAGACTAAAAGTCTCTGTTAGGTATAGGGCTGGCTATTTAAAAACAAAAACTGCAGAACGTCTTAACGCAGCAGGAGTGAAAGGTTTCCTGTAATGATCCCCCCTTCTCTGCCTGAGTCTCAGCGGTCTAAAGGAAATGTTTATTCACAGCCCTTCATTCAAGCCTTGGTCAATATTTGGGAAGCATAACTCCCCTTAGTTTCTTGGGCTTAATCAAAGGCTATGTTTGCTGCCCCCCAGCTACCTTGCCCCACTACGAAAGCATTTGTGGCATATGGGGGAGAGGATTTGGCTCTTGCAGCCAGCGTTGGAAAGCTGCTAAACAAGTATTATGCCCTTAAGATACCCAATCCACCGGCGATGATGTATTGTAACCTCTGTAAGGATGTGTCACACAGTGATAAAGTGTTGTGTTGGCAGATTTATATAAAACTGGCCTGAATTAGTCCTTGCAGTCCTTGTGGGAGCATTGCAAGCATGCCTGTTCCTGCAGTGAAATGAGGTGTTGCAACGATTATGGTTATTTCCATAATCTGCCTCTAGCTTTTAAACGCCTGCTCCAGAGCACAGTGAAGATGTGTGGCTGACAGAACTACGTGTTTGTTCATAATAAGCAGATAATAACACCCATACTTACAAATCGGCCAACTAAAGAGAGTTGTGCAGTTATGCCCTCATCATGTAGGTGTGTTATGTGGCCACTGGAGTTGAACTCACTCATAGTTCCATTCCTGGAGCTGTTCTCCTGAATTAGAAGTAACAAGCATTCGTGTATACAAGGTTTTTCTCCCCCTTAGGAGGATTTGTCTTCAAAAAGCACGCAGCTATACTGCCTCTAAGCCAAGTGGTCTATGTTCTAAGAAAGAGGAAATGTCATTTCCTATTAGATAACCAAAATAACTTTCTAATAATTATGCCCCTCTATTTAAGAATGTGGTATTTTTCCTCTCTCCCTTTTGTGCTTGAGGCAACCTAACAGAGCTCAGTTATTATAGAGGTGGTGTTCAGTAATTCCCAAAACAATCCATCTCAGAGTTAGATGAAACGCTCTACTAAGTGATTTAGGTCAATATAATTTACTCTAGTTCCAATGCTAGATGTGATGGGGCAACTGTGTGTATTTTATCCTCATGCCTGTCTTGTTTAGGCACAAAGAAGTGTGTGTGTGTGTGTGTCTGTTCTTGACATGAAAAGGGGAAGCAAAACCCTGCCTCCTACCCCAGCTTACTTTGATGCACTGCATTGTTTTAAGCTGTTTTATTTCACCCCCACCCACCCTGCTCCTTTTTATGTAAGGAATAGACCCTTTCCCCAAATGGGGCAATAGCATAGACAGCAGCCCCATTGGATCTAGTTTGGTCCTAAGGCAGTAGTAGCCAACCTGTGGCCCATTGGCCTAATATGATTTGATCCATGGCCTGATTTCAATAAACTTCTGCAAATAATAAGACCTCTTGCAAGAACAATTTGTTTCTCCCCTGGCTGAGGAAAGAGAGAGAAGGAGATGTCATGAAAAGAAATAGAAAATGGCAGGTCAAAGAGAGAAGGGGTGATGGAAAGAAAAGGGGTAATCCTACATTTTTAGCTCTTAGCCTACCTAACACTGGTACCCACCCCATCAGAATGCGGCCCTCGACTGAAAAAAGGTTGCCTACCCCCATCCCAAGGGAAAAGGTATGTGCTAAAACATGTACCTTCAAGGCTAAGGTAAAATGGAAGTAAGATTTCTTGGAGGAGAAGGCTATGAATGGCTACTAGTCCTGATGGCTATATGCTACTTCCGCTATCAGAGGCAGTACGCTTGTATACACCAGTTGCTTGGGAACATGCGTGGGAGGGTGCTCTTGCACCGTGTTGTGCTTGTGGGTTTCTGGTCGACAGCTAGTCAGTCACTGTGTGAATAGAGTGCTGGACTAGATGAATCCTTGGTCTGATCCAGCAAGGCTGTTCTTATGTTCTTATGATTTTTCAAGGACATGAGATGGTGCAAAGATGAAAGTGGGGAATGAGGTTCTGGAAAAACAAATGGGAAAGCAAACTGCAATACAGGTTAGCCTTACACAGGATAAAGGGAACTAAAATGAAATTGGATGGAGAGGGCAGATATTAGATATGTAACAAGAGTGGGGAGAATTGTATTGCTTTCAGCAGAATCAAGCAGGTAGTCTTGCATTATGACTTCAGTGCTAGTTAAGTTCTTGCTTGAGAAATTAGGTTGTATATTTGCATCCTTTTTTCATGCTTTGCTGTTGCCAAGGTCTGATGTCCCTATCAGACACACAATCTTTTTGGTCTTTGGCAGTTATGAGTTGGAAGGATCCTGATCAACTGGCTTGTGCAGCTTCGAACTGGTTTGTTCTGCCTGAAACAATCCCTGCATTCAGTTAGGTATACAGGCGGAGTCTTAGAAGAATGTCACCGTATGCCTCTTAGTTCCTTCTTTGTGTGGCTTTATGTGGGTTGGCCAGTATAACACAATTTTTCCTTCCTCATGAATTGCTTTGTATTTTGTGGGCCCCTCACTTCTGTCTCCTACCTCATTACACTTTTTTTTTATCTACTACCACAAATTCAAATGTGGATATGGCCTTTTTCTGGTGAATGGACTCTTTCACATTGATCATATTCAGTAGGCTTCTTTTAAAGGGTATTGATAGCAAATTCTTGCCCTTGCAATAATTTGAGGAGCAATGAGGTACTTGGTTCCTGAGGCTATGTGTTCGCTCCTTGTAGAATTCTGCAGCTGGTAACTCTAGACTGGTATATGCTATGTGACTTATGGGAACTATTATGTTGCTATTAGGTCTTTTGTTATTTCTTGTTTTCTTTGGTATATTTTGGCATCCATTGTAAGTGGCAGACAAGGGTAATGCCAATCTCTGTTTCTTAAGTCAGAATTGCCCAGAGAGCTTTGGCTATGGGGCAGTATATAAATGTAAATAATACCAACAACAACAACTCGGGTTCTGTGTGGGAGCTATCTTAGGGGAACTTACTGTGATTGTGGTGATATGTGAGTCAAGTGCTGTATTAAAACACAGAACATACAGGTATTCTGGGGAATTTTAGCTTTGCCAGTTTGGCCAAAAGCATTATAAGAATGTGAAAAGGGACAAAACCTGAGGTAAATTCAGGCTGGTAGTTACTCAGTGAGTAGCTGAGGACTGCTATGTCACAAAGAATGGCGTGCTGCTGTGCACCTCCCGAGGGCCCACACCCCAGCAGGGGTCTATTGACAAAAGCTCCCTGGGGTTGTCCCTCTTGCTCTGGCCCAGACAATGGTGGTGGTGAGGAAGAGAGGCAGTGGATGCTGCTGCCTGCTTGCTTACTGGCTCTCTCTGCCTGTCAAGCAAGCAAGTAGTAACAATAATAAAAGGACAGGACACAGAGCAGGAGCAGCTGATGGCAATAGCAGTAAGAAGGCAAACTCACCGAGGGAGGGGCCCATTACGGGTGTCTTGCCCAAGGCCCCTCATAAACTTTGAACCGGCACTGTACATTACAGAAAACAGATGGTTAGAGCTGCCAAAGCTCTGGCTTCAGATTATTGAACAAGCACTTCCTAAATTATTTGTTATGATGTCAATATTCTGGCATAGAAAGCTATTGCTAATAGAGGTGCTGCACCTCATACAGCAACCTTGCTGGAGCTAAGCAGGGCTGGATTTGCTCAGTGCTGAAATGGGAGGTCTACCAGGAATACCATGTATGTGTCTTTGAGTTCAGAGAATAACAGCAGGATATACATATAATAAACAAACCATAAATATTCATAAAAATTCTAAGTGCTGTCTGGAATTTCTGATATGTCTGGGGTTGCCGCCTTTGGCTCCAAGCTTTCCTGGAGAGCCAACTGCAATCCAGCTAAGGAGAGATGCTTATGAGAAGCCTGCTTCCACATGTGTAACACATGTGGGGGCCAAGAACCATGGGTATAAATTGGATAAGCATCTAAATACATACTGGAATATACAACCAAGTGTGGGTGCTGTCTGTCTATGTTGCATTGGATGCATATTCTAATGCACATTTGAACGCACATCCCTCATCCACAATCTGGCAAAACTAGTCACACATGCACAACTTTTTTCAGTGCAAATAAAGTCAATCAGAGCAATCCACTTTAGACTGTGGCCATGATCCAGATTTAAGGCCTTTGCTCCCGTACAAAAGAAGAGATAATGAGAGGCCAGGAGTAGAAGTGTGGATGGGGAATGCTGAAAATGAGAGGTATTAGCCAATGCAGGATGCTTCCTCCTTTTCCCTTCCTGAGACTAGCTGTGTGGAACAATAGCATAAGAACATAAGAAGTGTCATGCTGGATCAGACCAAGGGTCCATCTAGTCCAGCACTCTGTTCACACAGCAGCCAACCAGCCATCAGCCAGGGATGAACTAGCGGGACATGGTACAACAGCACCCTCCCACCCATGTTTCCCAGCAACTGGTGCACACATGCCTCAAATACTAGAGATAGCACATAACCACCAGGGCTAGTAGCCATTGATAGCCTTCGCCTCCAAGAATTTATCCAACGCCCTCTTAAAGCCATCCAAATTGGTGGCCATCACTACATGTTGTGGTAGTGAGTTCCATAATTTAACTATGTGCTGTGTGAAGAAGTACTTCCTCTGATTTGTCCTGGATCTCCCACCAATCAGCTTCATGGGATGAACATGGGTTCTAGTATTTTGAGAGAGGGAGAAAAATGTCTCCCTATTCACATTCTCCATACCATGCATAATTTTGTACACCTCTATCATGTCTCCCCTTAGCCTCCTTTTTCCAAGCTAAACAATCCCAGTTGATGTAACCTTCCCTCATAGGGAAGATGCTCCAGCCCCTTAATCATTTTAGTTGCCCTTTTCTGCACTTTTTCCAACTCTATAATATCCTTTTTTAGGTGTGGTGACCAGAACAGGGGGCAGCTTGTGAGTTCTGGGATGAATGGAGGTGAGGAAGAACTTCCTGGACTGGAAATCATTTTTCTATCACCATCTCCAGCTACCCTTTTCACTTCTATCTTCCTGTCATCCAGTTACATGACCTCTGTGCCCTTCCACTCCACCTGGGAAAGGGAGATCTGGATCAGGCCTCCAGTTCTTGATACACACAATTAAACACACAGACAGCAATGAAAGCAGGTGCCAAGCTACACAAATTCACACACTATGTTTCATACATTTTTATTTGAATTTAAAAGCATGTTTACTTGGAGCTACCTGAAGTAACTCTGGTATCTGGTTTAAATAGCCATGGAAGTCACCACAAAACATGCCAAATATTTAACTTGCCCTGTTGCTCTGCCTTTGATATATTAGCTTGAAGACAATTTCATTCATTTGTCCAAAAATTGCCCATTATAGAGAAGACTCCATAATGGGCAGGGCCGGTGCCAGACTATTTTGCGCCCTAGGCAAGGTGAGCTACTTTCAGACACACCCACCCAAAAAATGCCAACTTTGATTTTTAAGAACATATGTTTCCTGGAAAAAAATAAGCACAAAACTTTAAACTGCTAAATTTATTTTAAAGTGCAAGAAATACATCATGCCACTTATAGCAAACAAATTGGAAAGGAACATCTATGGGTCTAAAATGCATTATTTAATAGGAATATCACCTCCAAATCATCCCCCCCCCAACTCACACACGTGCACACTCCGCATCACTCACTCCAAACAAACACACGCATGAACACATGCATTCACTCAAAGTCCCCATGCATCCCATTCACATATACATTATCTCTCTCTCTCTCTCTCTCTCTCTCTCTCTCTTCCGGGTTTGTTCTGGAAGTCCGAACGTGGAGCCGCCCACCCCCACCCCAGCGCCCCTGGCTTTGCTTCGGCTGGGCGGGCGTGGGGTGCCATCCTCGGGCCGGGCCGGCTCACAGCCAACAAGCGTGAGTGCTGTGCTGTGCCCGGCGCCCTTCTTAGCTTGGCGCTCTAGGCGGCCACCTGAGTGGCCTCTATGGTAGCACCGGCCCTGTCCATATAGCAATCTCTTTACAGGTACTGGCATGTGCTGTACAGCCTTGTACAGCACACAATTGCCTTGTAAAAGTTTGGTACAAATAATGCTCCACATTTTTGTCCATCTGTCTTTACGTGTTTTTCACTACAGTCTGTCATGGACATCACTTTCTTTTATACAAGTGAACACTGAATAGAATCAACATATTAAATGTATGAAGAGAGATGTCCTACTTTAATCACTGTCAGGAGATTTGTGCTGTAAGATCAGGGCTTTAGAGTCAAATTCTGAAATGGAGTCATTCATTCAGTGCAGATGAACTGTGTGGGGATGGGTGGGATGCTGGTACTCTTTCTTTTGGTCGCAGGTAGGCTTTAGGGGGCCCATAACAACCTAGCCTAGATGGTGTCTTTTTGAGACACCATCTAGGCTAGGTTGATAAAGAATAGGTCTGTTAGGAATTTCTATAAGCCATGATGAGCTAAATGGAACCTCCAGGTCCAGAGGCAATATATATCTCATTGCCAGGTGCTGGGAACAGACAGGAGAGGCCTGCTAGCTGTATTTCGTAAGATTTCCAAATCCATTTGGCCAGCTGCTGATGCAAACAGATTGCTTGATTACATGGCCCCTTGATCTGTTATGGGAGTGCTCTTCTTAACCTGCCGCCAACCCTGGAGGAAGGATTGAATGCCTGCGGAAGGGAGTGGATTGGTTCGGGCTGTGTTTTCTTCTCTGATCCACCTTATGCTGCTGGCACATGACTCATTCAGGGTTTGTGCTGCCACGGTTCTTCTTTCTCTGACCACAAACCAAGCAGAACATGCATGAGCTGAGTGACAGCATAAAGGGGATAGGGTGGAGAGGGGAAAACATGGCCCAGCCCTTAACCAAAGTGTTCCCTTTTTCTGTGTGTCCTCCTTCACATTTTCAAGTGGAAGTGAATGACATAAGCATGAGCCCAGTGGTAGCTGGTGTCTACTGCGGCTGGCAGGTGGAACCAATAATATTCTCAGAGCCACACAGAAAAGCATTCTTTTGACTGCCCAACAGGCAGCAACCTATTCCACAGAAAGGAGAATCCAAGGCAGATGAACTTCATGATCATACCTGCAAACCAGAGTGTGAGGGTGGAATGGAGTAGGATGGGATGATGATAACTTCAGAGCAACACACACACACACACACACACACACCTGTGAAAACAGCTGTTGTATTTTGAACCCAGCAGTCAGCAACCCATGGCATGGAAAAGGAAAACTGAGACACATGAACTTTAAGACCATGTCTGTAAATGCAGGGTGGGGTGACTGACATAGCAACCTTTTGAATCTCCAGAAGTACAGGGAAATCGAGGCAAATGAACTTTAAGATCGTGCCTGCAAAGCAGAACGTGAGGTGGGAAGATGATGACATAAAATATGTTGACAGGGCCCTCAGAACAACACAGAAAAGTAGGCTTTTTTAAAATCTTGAACAACCAGAAATCCATGAAACCATGAGGAATGCATATTTGGTGTAAAGATGAGGACTGCAGAGCGAAGGTTCAGTTTGATATATAAAGTCCAAACCCCAAAGCAAGGTGTTTTTTTTTAAAAAAGAGAGAGCTCAAACTCTAAAGTCACATGTAAGAAGAAATTCAAAGGAGATTAAATACCCACCCCCCAGACATATAGTTTTCAACATTTTGTTTTATAAAAGCTACCTTCTGGGCTGATGCTTTGGATCTGGGATTTGATGAGCTGATTGGCTGGTACCTGATGCCTCATCCTCTCTAGGACAGTGTTCAGTCAGAGGTGTCCCCCCCCCCAAACTATAAAGACTGGACACTTCAGTGGATACCCAAATTCCCAATATAAATCCTGCGTTCTGTTTAGGCAACCCAATCATGCCCATGCTTAGTACATTGTTAAGCTGGAGAGATGTTCTGAACATGTGCAAACTACTACACATACTCAATAACAAACAGCAAGGTTCTAATGAAGGTGGGGTGGGGAGAAGACAGAAGAAAAGGACTAACCACATCTTATCAAATTAGTAACTTGCTGGGGATGGGCTGTGGGGGGGGTGTCTTTTAAGGACTGGGAGGGATAAGGGAGAGGCAGTGGTTGCCCTCCCACACCGGCCTGGTTCAGACAACATGCTAAACCATGCTGCTTAACCACAAAATGGTTAAGGGAATGCATTAAGGTTAATGCATTCCCTTAACCGTTTTGTGGTTAAGCAGCATGGTTTAGTGTGTTGTCTGAACGAGGCCAGCGTAGGCCACCACTGCATGAGGCCTGCTAAGGGTAAGTCAAATGCCAGCAGAACAGGACTGGGCAGAGAGAGGGAAATACTATACCAATCAGTCTGGAAGCCTTAATCCCCTTCTCTTGGCTGGCATGATTAGAAGAAAACATAAAATAATTCATTTGGGTGAATTGGTGTGCCCATGGATTTTCACAAGGTTGTCCTGTAATTAAAGAAAATAGTACTGCTGTGATGCATGTATACATTGAAAGAGCCCCTGATTGTGGTGGTAGAATGGATATTGGACTGACCTGTCATCGTGACCGAAGAACAAAAAATAGGGTCACACACTTCGTAGGTGCGTGTCGTCTCCCGTCGTCCCCTTTACTGCTAATCTGCCGTTTGAGGTATTTCTTTCCTGGCTGTTTCATGGTGATTCAGCATGAAGTCAGAATGCAGAGCATGGTTGCTTTAGTTCATCAGTTAATACCAGCCCTGCCCCTTTGGGTTACTGTTTTTGCCACACCCTCAGCATTCACCTGTCAATCTGCTTTCCTCACCCAGAGGAGGTCATTGCTTTGGAGGCTGCTTTTGAAGTGTATTGGGTGCTTTCTGGCAGGGCTATCTAATAACATGCCAAAGCCAGCCTGACAAACGTAGGATTATGGTTTCCTCCTCAGCAAAGCTTGGATTATATTCAAGTTTGGAGAGAGATAACAATCTGAGTTGTTGTGACCTGCACAATGGCTACAGTGTGGTGAACTGTGGTAGAGGAAATGGCCCCACAGGGTTGTTATGGGTGTTCTTATACTCCTTTTATGAGGGAAACAGCATAACTGTGCCTGGGTTACATCACGATTAGACTCCTTGAAGAAGCTAAGATGGAAGCTATAGTTGTTGCAAAATGACTTTACTTTCCCTTTTTGGCATGGGTGTTCCATCAGTGCCACTGCAGCCTCAGCTTTCCTCCCTTTGGATACCTGGCAGCTGCCCAGGCAGGCAGTAAATTGGTGTTGCTTGGGGAGGGATAAGTGGAGCCATGCTTGCCGATGGAGGGATGATAGGTTGTGCTGGATGATTAGAGAGAAAGTGGTGGGAGACTCCTTTCTCCCCCCCCCCACTTTTTTTTAAAGCCTGGTGGGAAAGAAGGCTCCATTTCTCTTCCATTTATTTCCTTTTTGGAGGCTTCTCATCTACCCTTCCTTTAAAATTCCAGTAGTCAGAACAGGAGAAATAGACAACAGCCTTCACAAAAAGTTGCTTTGCAGCTTTCTTCTTCTTCTTCTTCTTCTTCTTCTTCTTCTTCTTCTTCTTCTTCTTCTTCTTCTTCTTCTTCTTCTTCTTCATGCATTGACATTGGTCAATGCATGGTAAATCATGTGCAATGGTCACAAAACCAGTATAACTCCAAGCATAGCATTAAAAGAGAAAAGAAGAAAATGGGGAGACATGATAGCAGGTATGAGTGTCCCGGAGGGGAGAGGAAACAGAGGTGATGTTTATCCTTGAGGAGAAGCCTGAGGGGAGACATGATAACACTCCTCAAATACTTGAAAGATTGACACACACAGGAGGGCCAGGATCTCTTCTCGATCATCCCAGAGTGCAGGACACGGAATAATGGGCTCAAGTTACAGGAAGCCAGATTCCGGCTGGACATCTGGAAAAACTTTCTGACTGTTAGAGCAGTACAACAATGAAACCAATTACCTAGGGAGATTGTGGGCTCTCCCACACTAGAGGCATTCAAGAGGCAGCTGGACAACCATCTGTCAGGTATGCTTTGAGGTGGATTCCTCCATTGAGCAGGGGGTTGGACAGGATAGCCTTATAGGCCCCTTCCAACTCTACTATTCTATGATGCTATGAAGTTCTTTCATTATCATTAGGAAACACTTAATGAGAACAGCAATGCATGTGGGATTGTGGGGATCAATAGATGCTTCCCCCCTTTTTTAACCTCGGTGCAGATAAAGGGGTGAAAACAAATAGCTGCAAGAGAGCCTGCATGCTTAGTTTTAAGTAAAGTGTGTGTGTGTGTGTGTGTGTGTGTGTGTGTGTGTGTGAGAGAGAGAGAGAGAGAGAGAGAGAGAGAGAGAGAGAGAGAGAGAGAGAGAGAGAGAGGCTAAGCTGCACATTATCTATTTAATGCATTGTGTAGTTTAGCCCAGTAACCCTGGAAGAGCAAGTGCCTTGGAACAGTAGAAGAGACTAGCATGGATGAATCTGTCAAGCTCAAGTGCATTGAAATTCCTGTTTTCCTACCAACAAGCTCATTATGATTCAGGTCTGTCTTGGACTATGAGCTTTCCTCACTCTCACTCCCACAGAAGTTCATATGTATCGCCATATGCATTTTTCTAAATGTACACATTATTTGCATGCATTTCTTAAATGTTTGCCTTTTCTCCAGTCAAATAGCAGTTTTGTGCATATTTTCCAAACATACACATTTTTGTGCGCGAGTGTTTCAAATGTACACTTTTTTTTGTACACATCCCCCTGCTGAAACTCCTTGCAAGCCCAAGAAATGTATGGATTTAGTTAGTGAGATGTCTTCCATTCGATGTTCATTCTTTGACGGTGTGGAGCGGGTATTTATGCATGAAATGGCTAACCCAACAAATTTCTCATTCATCCATAGCAGGGTCTATCCAGGGGGCAGGGGAAAGAAATGAAATTTGCTATAAGCCCTTAGAAGTCTCAAACTTGTGTATCTCTCCAACATGGTCACATGATAACACATAAGGCAAATCAGGATCTAGGAGAGAATGGGGATAAGGAAGGGTATTTCAAAAGAGGGTCTCCAGTGTTGCACCCAAAAACATCCAAGAACAGTTGTTTGATAGAAGAGCTGTTGCGAAGCTGTATGACGACAAAAAATATATATTGTCAAGCCTTGTCATGGAAGGCTGGAAACTAACTTTTATCCAACTCTGTCTTTTCTAGTCTCTGTTTGCTGCTGTTTCTTCATACTGTTTCTCTTCTTGTCTGAACTGACTGGATTCATAGCCACTGAAATGTAAGTACAAATCATTGCTGTTGACACTTCCCACATTTTTTTAAAGAAGTGATTATTTAACCAAATAATTCCTTTGTAGCTCTGGTGTCTCTTAGTATTTAATCCATACGTTTTGGTATTTACATGTTGCAGCCTAAGACCCTGTTTAGACATACTGGCAGCAAATTGTGGGTTAATTAACCCACGAATTGTGGGGATGCATGCATTCCAGGATTGTTTCCGCAAGCAACTGAACAGGGTACCTTGTGGTTGTTCGTAGTTAAACAACCCCAAGTTAATCCATGGCTTGCTCATGGCTCAGGCACTGCACACATCACCTCAGTTCATGGGTTAATTAACCTATGGGTGTTGTAGTCCAACACGTTTGGAGGGCACCAGGTTGGGGAAGGGCTACTCTAAACAAAAAAAGAGAAGTAGATGGCCCTAAGTTGTTCATCATCAGTTTTCCACAACCCCACAGTCACCTCTGCATATCATATTCTCCATCCTGTTCTCATGTTTGATCTGCTTTCAGAGAATGAAAATTTCACTGGCTGTTTCTTCCTCCTTAGGGAGGATGTAGCATTAAGGCTTGTGAGCCTTAACTCCCAATTTCCCTGCTTTTTGGTGCTTGGTTGAAAACTGTAGAGCCTTAATGTTGTTTTGTAAACCACAGGTTTTTTGTTTAATGAATTTCATGGTTTTGTGTAACGGATGACCAGGTATTATACAGTTGACAACCCAGAGTCAGCCAGGATGTTAAACCATGTTGACATCCAATATAAAATCAAAGCTAGTGTTATGTGTTGAACTCAATTTTCACATTAATTAACCAAAATGCTTACATCTCCCTCATTTTTAAAGATAAAGAGACGAAACTTGGCAGCATGGTAGCTCTTAAGTAGGGCTTTAGGCATGCCAAGTTGGAATCAGATTGGTTTATGCCTTGATTTTTAGGTGTTTTTTTTTAAAAAAAGTCAACACTTTTTTAAAAAATCCTAAAAATGAAGGCATGAACCAATCTGATTCCAACTTGGCATGGCTCAATTCTTGCACAGGCTACATTTCCATCCCTAGATATTTACTCAAAGTAAGACCCATTGGATTTCCTTGGTTCTTGAAAAGCAACATACTTGCTTTTAGATTTGCCAGTCTCAGCACTCTATGTGTGCTATGAATGCCTGCTCTGTCTGTCCCTATAGTTTTCTGCAAGGCCCAGCTGGGGGAGGCCAGTAAATTAAACGCAGGGATGGAGGGTGGGATTCCATCAAGTTCATCTGAGAGCAGGTGTTAATGAACCTTCCAGGAGAGTTGAGGCTGGATTTCTGGCAGACCCAGCCAGGCAATTTTATGGCCTGTTAGTCCCTCCGTTTGGTAGCCTGCAGGAACACCTGCCTCATAAAGCAAATGGCCTCATGAGAACTGTTATTATGGTCTGCTACTTTGTTTGTCTTTAATAGTCTGTGATCCAGACCTCTTCAGAAGGGGGAATAGTTGTGTGCTTGGGGTCAGTCTAAATTATCTCCAGGTGTCCCTTACTCAGTGCTTCTGATTGCAAAGAGATTGAGGATTCCCCCCAATTCCATTACGCTTGAAGTTGAAAATAGATTTTATAACATAAGAAGGAAAACAGTGAATAGTAAATGCAAAGAAAAGTAAATGCAAAAGAACATCAAATACAGAAGTGAAATGTGAAACATTACTGTTGTTGTTGTTGTTCTTGTATTTTTGTTATTATTATAATATTTATTTGTATCCTGCCTTTTGCCCAATGCTGGGATTCAAGGCGGCCTTACAAAATGAAAACATATACAGCTAAAACCTATAAATAGAAATATACAATAAAAACATAATTAAATACATTTCAATATTAAAGCATTTAAAACTTTTAGAATATATAACTATTTAAAAGTCCAAGGTATAGACAGAGGTCCAGATTATTTGCCAAAGGCCTGCCAGAACAAAAAAGGTTTTGCCTGCCTCCAAAAACACATCAAGAGCCACTTTAGACTGCAATGATTAGAAAGAAAATACATGTGTACAGTATGCAAAATACATTACTGTTTAACTGTTTCTAAAGCTTATTAGAAAAACAGTGTGACTAGACCAAAACCAATGTTGTAGGCCCAGAAGTACTTTGAAAGGTTTCAAAATTGTACTTAAAACTTACACCGGCCCAAACTAATTAAATGAAGTGTTTGAAGCTTTCAACTTTATAGCAGTATGGACCAAACTCTTAGAAAAAAGGAAAGAAGCACTGTGTGTGTATTGGGGGGCAGGGGGATTAAAAGGAATGTATAAGCTACCTATTCCAAGGAGAGATCTGAAGGCCATGTGATCATGGATCCAGAGGAAGGCTGAAAGAGATCTCTGCTGAGCTCTACACCCTGCTTCACAGTGAGCAAAAAAGCAAACTGCCTTGGGAAAAGAGAGCCCAAAATACTCTCAAAAAGCTAAAGGAAAACATGTTCCAAAAGAGAACTCTTCTTCTCTCAAAAGGGAAGCAAGAACCAGGCTGAGTCTGTTTCTCAGAAAGCCAGGGCTGTTTATGAACTAATAAAGTTTCAGTCCCATTCAATTCCATAGCTTCCTTGTGGTAGGGTCTGAAACCAGGCTGCTTAGTGGTTAAAGCAAAACCCAACAATCAGAAGGAATGATTCCACTAAGGAAAAGACTGCTAGAGGAGCCAGGCAGACATTTTATTTTCAGCATACATCTGTCTGAGGCAGGTGGGAGGGGGTGAGCGATGCTTGAGTGCATGCACGCTAAGGTTGAAAAAGGCATCTGTATTCACTCTAATGGGATGAATAAATATTCATTAAAAATCAACCGAAAGGAATTTTTAAAAAAGGAAAAGCTATTCCACTCACTAGAATTGGATTGATGGGTAAGGGGCTCAATTCCCCAAATTTCATGGGCACAAACCTCACCAACCTATGTTATCAGAATCATTTTGATTCAGAGAGGTTTCCCCCCCCCCTTTTGTACCTTAAACTGCCCTCCTTCCTTCAATCTTTCATTAATCTTCTTGAAATTTTCATAGTATGTAAAACCAACATTTCTTTCTGGCACATGTAAATTTCAGCAAGATTGGTGAAACATTTTCTATTTTATGAATGTTAGAATGACACACACACACACACATTAATGCTTTATAATGGCGGAATGCAGAATCTACTCTTCGCCCTTAACTACATGGACACTGCAATGTCCATGTAAATAATAATAATAATAATAATAATAATAATAATAATAATAATAATATTATTATTTCTTACCCACCTCTCCATTTTGATCGAGGCAGGGAACAACAATAAATATAAAATACATAAAACTGAATTAAAACATGATATACATTGTTAAAACATCCTAAATAGAATGAATAGGGTAGGGTATAAAAAAGAACCCTGAGTTACTCCATAGAGAAGATCCCAGTATGGTGAGTAGTCATCCAGCATTGCCCTCTGAGACCTTCCTGTCTAGACCAAGTGGGGAATTGTTCAAGATCAGTTCCTTCAAATGCTTACTGGTTCATACAGCCATGACTCCGTTGATCAACAGTAGTAAGGACTGCTGCAAGATCTAGCAGTACCTGTATTTTTTAAATTAAAAGTCCAGTTCATTAAGTGAGGGTTGGAAGGTGTCACTGTGATTTTTATCAGTAGATTCTTTCTACCTTTGCCTTTCAATAACTTGTCATCAAACTGCTTTTGCCATTGCTGGCTACAGCTGAGAGGGAGGGGGAGGATTGTGTGCTTACTGAAAGCTTCTACTAACATGCTGAAATAGGAGGGAGAGGGTAGGCCAGGGCTGTATGGCACAGATGCCATAATGCTGGGGGAATGAATAGCAACATCTGGCATAGGCCAGGGTGCTTTGCCTTCCTCCTCAAATCTGCACCACCATAGGATTGATTATATGGATTTGGAAAGAACTATTCCCCGGATAGCCACTGCGAGTTCTTTATGAAGTGAAATGGGAGCAGTATCTAAAATGGCAGAGAAAGGTAAGGAATACCATTGTAAAGTGAAGATAGTAGTTCCTGACACAATCTTATTTGTTACCAATCTGGAGGTCTCCTTTTCTTAAAATCAGAAGGGGAGAAGACATTTTTAGCCTTGAAGTTTAATCAGAAGTACAGGAGATCAGTACCTTAAAGCAGAGCTGACAGGCTTCATGATGTAGATTTTCTTTCTTAAAAGTAGTCTAAGTGTCATTGGAGACATTTGAGGCTCTACGTATTGGGTATAATGCAGAGTTATTTCAATTTACTTATCAATCATTTATGTTTAAAACTGAGTGGCACACAGATATGGGGCAAAATATATTCTGGTTGATAAGAATAGGTTGGGGGTAGAACAGCAGTTATTTTTATATTTGGAGGTTCGACTTCAGCATTCCAGGCACTCTTGAATAAAACGGATTATCTAGATACATTTCATTCGGGCTTCAGGCCTGGTTTCGGAACGGAAACTACCTAGGTTGCCCTGTGGGATGCTAGAGTTGTAAAATTTCCGGAAATTTTGAAGCCATGGAAAAAACCCGGTTTCCCCCCTGTTTTTTTGGGGAATAATGCAATATTAGTCCAAGTTGGTTTGGTATAAAATTATTACACTTGGTATGTTAAAAGTACAGTGTATTCAAACTATTATTACAAATTTAGTTTACTTTTTTTTTAACTTTTTTTGGTAAACAGCTCCTGAACTGTAAGGAACCTCTTTGGTTTTGCCAGTTTATGAGGAGCAGGCAAAAAAAAATTTAATTTTAAAAAACAACAACAGAAGAAACCACCAACATTAGTAACAAAGAAAATTATTTATGTTTCTGCTAGTGTTTTATGTCCAGTGTCAAGACATAAAGCACCCATTCCCATAAAAAGAACTGAGAAAAAGGGGGGAATCAAGATTCAATGAATACGCATGAAATTTAATTAGACTCATTTTCTGACCTATAGCTATCACTATTAGTTTCAGTTTCTGGTTCAATGTCAGTGCCCCCTAAAGGCAGAAATGCATCTTGCTCTTGCATTTGAGAGTTGTAGTCTCAGTTTGCAACCTAGGACTTGCTTGTCCTTGGTGCACAGACACTGTAATAATCTGATACTGTACAGATTTTAGAAACCATTTGGAAAATTAAATATCTGAACACCTTGTCTTAAACATTTTATTCATCATGAAAAATAAAACATCCCGTAATCCGTTTTTCCTTCATTTTTTTTTCAATTTTTCAGGAAAAAAACCAAAAGGCTTCAGGAAAAACCCAATTTTTCCAAAACATTTCCGGTTTTTTTCCCGGGCCTTCACATCTCTATGACCTTTGCCAAGAGAGGGACATGGGGAGTGCAACCCTGTTGATTCTCTTGGACCTCTCAGTGGCTTTTGATACCATCGACCACGGTATCCTTCTGGATAGGTTGGCTAGGCTAGGAGTTGGAGGCACTGTGTTGTAGTTGTTCTGCGCCTACTTGGATGGCCGATTCCAAAAGGCGGTGCTGGGGGATTATTGCTCTGTACCATGGCATTTAGGCCATGGGGTTCCATAGGGGTCTATTTTATCCCCTATGCTGTTTAACATTTATATGAAACCATTGGGAGAAGTTATCTGGAGATGTGGGTTGAGGTGTCATCAATATGACACCCAGCTCTACCTCTCCTTTTCATCAAACCCAGGTGAGGCAGTGGCTGTTCTGAATCAGTGCCTGAGCATGGTAATTGACTGGAAGAAGGCCAATAAACAGACTCAATCCAGACAAGACAGATTGAGTCCACCGTTAGCGGGTGGATCGCCTGTCTGGCTAGGTAATGTTCACCCTGTTCTGGACGGGGTTGCACTCCCACTAAAATATTAGGTTCGTAGTTTGAGGGTGCTCTTGGATCCAGAACTGTCATTTGAGGCACAGGTGAACGCAGTGGCAAAGAGCACCTTTTATCAGCTTCGGCTGATATACCAACTGCACCCTTATCTGGACGGAGATAGCCTAGTTCTTCTTCGTGGTCTCTGTGCATCACACTATGGGCTCTGCGCTTGCGCTGAGCTGAGCTTCGGAAAGGATCAGTAGCTGAGTAAAAAAAAACGTTTAGAAAGCGGGAACCCCTCCCCCACCGTCCAGTGCGCATGCTCCCGCCCGCTCCCGCCTTCTCCTCAGTTCTTTGCGACCGCTTACCTGCTAGCTTCGTCGGAAGGATCCTCCTCGTAATTCTAACAAACTCTTATAGCTGAGCTTTTTTCTCCGTATCTTTTTCTCAAAAACTTTTCCGTTACAGTTATCCATGCTCTCATAACCTCTCGTTTGGATTACTGCAATGCATTATATGTGGGGCTGCCTTTGAAAACGGTCCTGATACTTCAACTGGTACAAAATAGGGCAGCACGGTTACTAACAGTGACTGGCCAACAAGACCACATCACGTCAGTCCTCTTCCAGCTTCATTGGCTGTCAGTCCAGATCCAGGCCCGATTCAAAGTGCTGGTATTAACATATGAACTAAATGGCTTGGGGCCAGATTATCTGAAGGAACGCCTCCTCCCATATGTACCTGCCTGGACCCTAAGGTCATCCTCAGGGGTCCTTTTCTGTGAGCCCCTGCCAAAGGAAGTGAGGCAGGTGGCTACCAAGAGGAGGGCCTTCTCTGCTGTGGCACCCCAGCTGTGGAATGAGCTCCCTAAGGAGGTTTGCCTGGCACCTACACGATATTCTTTCAGACGCCAGATGAAGACCTTTTTATTCTCTCAGTATTTTAGCATTTTATAAATTTAATTGTAACTTTGCTGTTTTAAATTTGTATGTTAAAATTGTATTTCTGCACTGCTGCTGATTTTATCCTGGTTGTGTTTTTATATTGTATTTTATATCACGTTTTATACTATTTGTTCTATATTTTGAATGGTTTAAATTTGTATGAACCGCCCAGAGAGCTTCAGCTATTGGGACGTATGAATATGCAATAAATAAATAAATATCTTGGAAACAATTTTGAGGTATAATTTTGAGGCTGATTGGGGTCCCCAACTTTTTTGCGTTGTACTATCAAATCCAGAGTGCAGTCTGTTTCATTACTTCAGAAGCTCTAAAAATCCTTCAAGAAATAGAAACAAATCTGCTTTTGGTTTATTGCTGCTATTTCCATATTGGGCCTGTTCAGACAATATGCTATGCCATGATTAGGCTGCTAACCCTTTTGCAGCAAATGGTTAGTGAGCGTGTTTAAACTGTGGTTATGTAGCCACCATGGTTAGGAATTGTTCACATGACACGGTAAGCCATAATGTTTAGCGTAAAATGCTTAACCGCCATAGCTTAGCATGTCATCTGAACAGGTTCATAATCAGCAAAGGATATTCATCTTCCAATGTCTGGTTAAAGTTTAAGACCTGTGGATTTTGGCCATGTTGGCATCAGTGGGGAGTATTATAGGATCAGCTGAAGCTGGTTGATTTCCTGAAGGTGTATCTCAGGTTAGGTATGACTTCCCATTTGGCAAATTTAAAAACATCTATGGACCAATGTTGTGTGAATGGATTTCTAACCTTTCTCCTCTTTTCTACAGTCCCCAACGCCCCCCACCAAATTGTTCCACAGGATGACCCAATTTTCTAGAGCAGGTTTTGAGGGCACACAGGGGGTGTGGAGGGTGGAGGGGGGGATAGCATCCTCTTGGTTCCTATGACTTAAGCAGTTTCGTTAGCGGAACTACTTCATTGGATTTCACCTCAACATTTTTGCTCTGGCTAGCAGCAGCTTTTCAATGGCAGAGATAGTGCTCTTCGGATGCAAGAATCCCCCACACACTTTAGAACTTTGAAGATTGAGACCTACTATTTGCTTTTTTTATTATGGTTTCTTGATGACAGAATAAAGCTTGTGCCTCATTATTGTTCACTGAAGGGATGAGGTTAAAGTTGCACACAAAGTAGGGTAGTATAATGCAATAGACACTGCCATAGCTGACTGAAGCTTAGGTTAATAGGTATGAAAAGCAGGGCATTTTTGTTGGTAACAACCATCTTGTCTCCTGAGTATGGCTCATTAGGCTGGCTCACTGTTGATCTTCCAATGATGAAGGCCTTTTCAGAAGGTCTTTGAGTAAGTTGTGAGATTTCAGCAGATTTAGTTTTGGATTATATAGGTGCTTACACTGTGATTTTAGAGCTGATTTTATACTGTTTGGGGTGTATGTGTTGTATAAAGTGTTAATTTGATTTGGAAATGTTACAGTATTGTTTTGTAAACTGCTTTATAGACTTTGTTCGAAGCCAAAGGGTGGGAATGAAATAAATTTAAATACAGATGTTTGCAATAACATTAAAAGTGAAAAATAAAATTTGAAATGAATATTGAAAAACAAAATCAGATATGGTCATTCCCCAGGCATCAACATAGTAGCGTCCTCCTTGAAGCTCTCTTCTTACTAAACAGAAATCAGCTTCAATTAGTGATTCTTAACATGAACGAATCTGTCCTTGGTAATGAATTACTCACTGGCATCCGGTCTGTATCATGATGAGCTCACTGAGTTACCCATAACACAATTCTTTGGGTGTTAGACACGAATGAATTACCCTAGAAAAGAGCACTTCAACAAACAGACTGGGACATTATACCACTGAGAGATCCTACTTACCTTGGGACCTGATGATGGCTGGAATAAATGAAGAAGAAAACACTGTCCTGCTTCTGTTTTCTTGCTTTCGAATAAGTACTGTTTTCACATTTCTGTGAGTCTGTGTTTAACTCCCCTTTGGATTTTATTTCTATACCATCCTCATATCTGGTTAATCTAATCTTTTGAATCTTCAGTATTCCTCTTGCCAGAACATTCTAGGAAAATTAGCAAATTTCTAGTTACTGAAGACACAAGCTGTTCTTCTTCTTTTATTAAAAGCATATTGGAATAAATGCATTTTAACATCTTAAAAGAACTGTTATCCTTGAACATGAGTTCAAAGAAGTTTATTACACTGAGGCCTTTGCTAGACCTACCGGTCTAGCGGGAAGGAGGGGTGAAGATCCTGCAATATTTTTATCGTGAAATCTCCACCTCTGTTCACACGTGGTGCATGGCGCCCTCAGAGGGAGAGGTGTCGCGCCCGCCATTTTGGTTTTCTTTCTTAAAGAGACAGGAGCGCACGAGCGGTCGTGTGCAAAAGGTACGTTTTTTTAATGGGCCAGAGCTATGGTCCATGTGTGCTTCTTAAAACCCTTTATCATTCAGATTATCTTTATTCTCTTAATTCTATTTTTTAAAAAGCAAAACACTCCAATGGTTCTGTGTGTTTGTGTGCGTACGCGCGCGTGCGCACTTTCTCCTTGAAATCTTTACTAAGTACATAGCACTAAGGGCTAAATTACACATGACATTAGTTACATAGCTCTGCCTTTAAGTGCAGGGGGGAGTGTTGTTTGGACAAATAGTCAGGCCAAGGTATCTGACCCAGATTGGGGTCTTAACATGAGGGGGTGGGAATAGGGATTTTTTACTCTCCCCTCCCCACCCCACCGTGGGCCCAGTTCAGATTGGGGAGCCGACACCTGCAATTTGCATTGAGGGGAAAAGTCCCATTCACTTCAGTGGTGTTTTTATTCAATGCAGTTTTCAGGCATGGGATGGTAAAAGGTTAAAAGAAACTTGATTCCCATACTGGGGTCCCAGTTCAGATCAGTCCCCTCTCACTGCCTATTTAAAAACAAAACAAAACTCCAATGACTGCACTTCACAGTCAAGCTACATCATGTGTAATTTTCCTCTAGTTAGGTGAATTTGGTAATGAAAGAGAATTAATTTCTTGGTCTAAAACTTGCTATGAATGAATTATCCATGGCCCAGCAATTTCTGTTAAAACAGAAGCATCTGCTAAAGCATCATGCAGGTAAATAAATAGTGCAAATTCTTCTAGGTAAACCACAGCATCGTGGAAGGCCCATGGAATACTGACTGCTTTCACATCATGGGGATATAGGGGCTTGTCTATATGCCTGTTGTTGCACAGCAACGCTGAGTGGTTTATACGAGGCAGCTGCCAACTCGCAGCCACATCAGGCTTTTCCTCCTGAAACTGCACTTTTTTAAAGTGTCGATTTGCCGCGGCTTTTTCGGTTGCTCCAATGCCACCACATCGTTTCTTCATCTGTTGGTGATGGCTTCGGTTTGGGGGAGGTTATCGACTGCTTGCGGACTTGGGGGGATCACCTTCAAAAGAATGCAGATCAAGAATCTGGCCAGAGGAAGAGGAGATCCCTGGTGGGGGGAGGGGAGTGATAGGAAGAGGTCAAGCTCCACGCTTTCTGGCGCCTCAGAGCTAGCGGCATTTCTTTCCCTACTGATGAATAACTCAGCCCCATTGTCATTGTGTTTTACTCCCAGGTAAGCTTGCCTAGAACTGCAGCTGGAGACTATGCTTCATACCTGCAATCCTAAACCCACTTATTTGGGAGTAGGCACTATTGAAGTCTGGGGTTTACTTCCCAGGAAATACCCTTGGGATTGGGATTGGCTGTCTCAAGTAGAATGGCTGCAGGTGTTTCCTCCCACTGTATAACGTTATCGTGCAGCAGCAATGCTGTGGGGTTTTGAGGGAATCCGTGAGCACAGTGGTGTTGTATAGAGCCCCCCACCCCTGGTCCCAGTTTTGCCGGCTTAGGAGTAAGAGATACCAGGCTGGTGTGATTACTTGTCCCTCCCTCTGTGTTTCTTATCTATAAAAAGAAAAGAAAAAGCACCATAACATAGCCTAATCTCACATTAGTGTTGTGAGGCTTAGCGAATAATAAGGCACTTTAACTATGGAAAGCATTAAGGATAAATTGTTTTAGTTCTGCCTAGCATTGTTACCCTTCAGGCTTTCTGTTTTCATCTTTTACAGTTGTAAAATCTCCCCAAGCAGATCTTTCTTCCCTCTCTCTACTTGAAATGGTATGCTTCCTCCTAGTTCTAATGGGTGTATGTGCTTGCGTGCTGGGGAAACCCTACCTACTTTCCTGCTCCCAGTCATATACTGAGACTATATTGGTGGTTGTCCTCTTGTGCAATTAAAGAAAACATTTTCCCACAGCAATAATGTTCATATATGAAGTGTAGTAATGTGGGAATACCTATGCTCTTGTGAGACCCGGAGCGGTAAGCCAGAGGCATATACAGGCGTCAGATTGCTAAATGCTAATGTGTAAACTCCACAGGTAGAATTCTGTTTTCCTGGCCCCAAGCAATGGATTTCCTTGGAAACTTTATTGACTGAATCTCAATTTGCCTGGGCCTGTGTGCACTTTATAGCTTGATGAAATGCACAGTCATTTACCAGAATCTGGTCCCTAGATATTGATGTGCATGTGATTTGCTTGCAGTTACACACACCAGCATGGTTTGCAAGTGGATGAAAACATAATCTGGACACACACACAACACACACAAAATTCCGTGAATGAGGCAGGGCAATTGCACATTAAAAGCATCCCAGTTGCCTTTGGCTCCTCTTCTTCCTTCCCTGGCACTTAGCAGTAGCCATTCCATCATGTTACCTGAATTGTTTCTATCCCAGCTGTTGTTATAAGAACTATAACTTTAGGAACAGGTGCCTGAGTTTGCTTCCCAACCCCTCCTCTCTTCCCATCCCTTTTTCATTTTGTGTCTTTCCTTTTAGTCTGCAAGACTCAGAGCAAGGATTATTGTTGCTATTTGTCTGGGATCCTTTTCTTCTGGAAAGAGGCTAAAAATGCTTTATATGAATAAATAAACAATTTGCTGGTTGGAAATACACCCTTTTCAAGCAAGGTGCTCCAGCTTGTGTTTGCAGTACAACTCCAGATAGATTTGGATGATACTGATTTGTCTTGATCCATTTCAAACAGTTCAACTTGGGTTTGGCAGGAGAAAAACCATGGGGATCCTTAAAGGATGGCCAATGTAACACATATTTTTAAAAAGGGATCCAGGGGGGAATCCAGGCCAGTTAGCTTAACATCTGTTCTTGGTAAATTGGTTGAAAGCATCTATATAAGAATACGTTAGTGTAATGCTTATTACTAGCGATCTACATAATCGATTTTGTTCATTTCTTTTTTAAAATGAAGGTTGAGCAGTGTAGATGTGCAGAAAGTTTTGAAAGTACGAAAAAGTTCAAAGCTCAAGGTATAATAGCCAAACATCAGCTATTCTCCTCCTCCTTCTTTTCCCCTCCTGTTCCAAATTCCCTCACCATAGGGAAGCTAGCACCTCCCGTTGGCTGCCTAACCAACCCAATGGGCGGGGGAGGGGAGGAGAAGAACATCAAACTTACTGTATTATCTCTCTGTGGAACGGAAAGAGAGAGGAGGCAAATGCACATGCTCACGGGTTTTTATAAATAGGAAGCACCATGTGAGGCAGCTTGCCATTTTCTGCTTTGGGTGTCTGTGACAGGTGACCCTGGCTTTGAGGTGTGGAAGCAGGGGCTGTCTTGGGTGCATCATAAAGGGCTGGAGGCACAGCTTGTGAAGCCTTTCCTTTAAAATGAAGTGAATGTGGCTCTTTCTCTTCTTAGACTACTAGTGCCCATGGCCACATGGGCTTTACACTAGTTATTAAAGATAAAATTAGTAAACATATAGAAGGACAAGCCCTGCTGAATAAGAATCAACATGGCTTCCACAACAGTAAGTCCCATCTCACTAACCTTTTAGAGTTCTTTGAGAGTGTCAATAAATATGTGGACAGTGGTGATCCATAGACATTGTTAACTTTGAGCAAATTTAGCAATCATGGAATAAGAGGAGACATCCTCTTATTGATCAATAACTGGTTAGAGAACAGAAAGCAGAGACCTGGAATAAATGGTAAATTTTCCCAAGGACGGGATGTAAATAGTGGAGTCCCAGAGGGATCTGTATTGGGACCAATTGCTTTTCAATTTATTCATAAACGATGTGAAATTAGAAGTGAGCAGTGAAGTAGCCAAGTTTGCTGATGATACTAAATTATTTAGGGTGGTGAAAACAAAAAGGGATTGTAAGGAGCTCCAAAAGGATCTCTCCAAAATGAGAGAATGGTCATCCAAACAGCAAATGTGGTTCAGTGTAAGCAAATGTAAAGTGATACACATTGGGGCAAAAAAATTCCCAACTTCAAGTATAACCTGATGGGATTTGAGCTGGTGGTGACTGACCAAGAAAGAGATATTGGGGTTATAGTGGAAAGCTCAATGAAAATGTCAATTCAGTGTACAGCTGCTGTGAAAAAGGCAAATTCAGTGTTAGGTATAATTAGGAAAGGAATTGAAAATAAAACTTCCAAGATCATACTCCCCTTATACTAATCTATGGCGCAACCTCACTTGGAGTACTGTGTACAGTTCTGGTCACCACACCTTGAACAAGATACTGTAGAACTGGAGAAAGTGCAGAAAAGGATAACTAAAATGATCAAGGGGCTGGAGTAACTCCCCTATGAGGGAAGGTTACAACAGCTAGGATTATTTAGCTTGGAAAAAAGAAGTGTAAGTGGGAGATATGATAGAGGTTTACAAAATTGTCCATGTTGTGGAGAATGTGGATAGGGAGACATTTTACTCCCTCTCTCATAGTACTAGAATTCGGGATCATCCCATGAAACTGATTGGGAGGAGATTCAGAACAGACAGAAGGAAGCATTTCTTCATATATTCCATAAACGATGGAATTCACTACCACAAGACGTAGTGTTGGCCACCAATTTGGATGGGTTTTAAAGGGGGTTAGACAAATTCCTGGAGGAGAAGGCTATCAATGGCAACTAGTCCTGATGTATGTATGTTATGTCTAGCATCAGAGGCGGTATGACTATGTACATCATTTGCTGGGGAACATGGGTGGGAAGATCCAGCGTGGCTTTTCTTATGTTCTAATGCATCTCTCGGTGGATTTCAATAGCATCAACCATGGTATTCTTCTGCACCTGTATTCAAGATGGGAATTAAAAATTCTGTACCTGTTCTGTTCCTTTCTGGAAGCCTGTTTCCAGTTGTTGATGATGAGAGACTTTTGCTCTGCCCCATGGCAGTTATGCTATGATATGCCATAGTGTTCCATTTTTGTCTCTCCTTCTGCTTAATATCTGCATGAAACTGATGAGTGAGATCATCAGTATACTGATGCCACTCTACTGAATTTCTCCTTTTCATCAAGTTCATGCGAAGCTATAGAGGTGCTGAACCAGTATCTGAAATCCATGGTTGAGTAGATGAAACAGAATAGGTTAAAATTTAGTACAGGCAAAACAGAGGTGGTGTCAGTTGGGAACTGCAATGGTCTGGGGCATTAGCATGCTGATGATTGATGGGGTTTCTGTAATAATCTCTCTCTCTTTTTAAAATTAGTATCTTATTTTATTTTCAAAAAGGTAAAATAGAAATAATTTAAAGTAGAATATCATCAACATATAATAAAAGCAAATCTACAAACAGTATTTGAATATTATATAGTGTGTGTGAATTGGTACAGTATGGCTTGCTCTTGACAGCAATGTGTCAGTTTTGAGAAGGTATATTTCTAAACCTGTCTTCTGCAGAACATGCACTATCCCATTCTCTTGTTGCTGTAAACCTTCAAGCTCACTTTCAGCATGACATTTCTCCTTCTCTACCTGTATTTTCGAGCCCATTAGAAAATTCTTTCTTAAAAAAACATGATTTGTATAAACATACAGTGGTTTGGATCTGAAAAGCCTGGAAATTAATAGGTTAAGCTGAATTGTGTATTGTGTGCCTTAATTCCCCCCCCCCCCCCAGAGCACTACTGGCTATGGCTTTGGAGTAGAACAACAGAATTATGTTCTGTTAAATGTGTTTGTTTACGTTGTTCCTCTCCAGTTAAGATGAAATGTACCCCCAAAATTGTGGAGGGTGGAAATAAATCAGCATCAAAGCAAAAACTTTGGTCAGAGGTTTTCAAAAGCATGTTTATGAGCATGTTTCAAAGGAAACTTCATCATTCATAACTCTTATTTTCTATTTACATATAAAAGAGCAAATAATGGGGATAGAGAACTCTAAGGGACGGATAAAGGAAATGAGGTCAGTGTTCCATATTTGAATTTCTATGAAGCTGACAGTCACAAATCCTGTTCCACTAAGTAAGTGACTCAAATGGTTAGGGAAATGAAGCTGTAAGTGTAAAATGCCTTTGGCATTTCCTGGTCAGGATTGGTGGCAGGTTGAGCTCCATCAGAAGACGCTCATAATTTTTACTCATTGTAATTTTTAACGGCCTTCCCTACCTCATCTTGCTGATACATCATAAATCAAATTACTTGTTTTGTAGTTAACCCAGATCTCCATCCTAACTAGTGGCTGCTGTTATTGTAATAGTCTAACTGGTGAGATAATAGTCATGTACTTTTTGACCTAATTAATACTCTGTAGAAGTGACGTTAAGAGTCTTTCCATATATTCCTCAACTAAGGAGGAATGAAGTAATTAGGCTGGCTGATTCCACAACTAATTGATAGTTAGACAGTGAGGATGTGGCAAAGTTTGTAAAGCTACAAAGTAATAGTGCAATATAAAGTAGTTTCCTTTGAGTACAGAATGCAAACAAGTGGCTGCAAGTAAGTCGTTCAGTCCAGAAATGTGACATCACAGAGAATGCAGAGCACAAGCAGTTCTTGTATATCTGTTTTACAAGATCTAGATTTGCCGTGCACTGTGTAATAAAAGTGCCCGTAGTGTCATTGTCATTGGTTTACAATGTAGGATGCACAGAGATGTAAGTTCTTAAGCAGCAACTTCTTTTTGTGTGAGATGAAATGATGGTGCAGCTCTGTTAACTTGTGCAGCTAAAATTTATGGTGTGTCCAGAGCTGGTCACATGGCATTCCATCTCACCTTTGTTCTTCACTGTCTTTGTACTAGCCTTTACATTTCTTGTAAAGTGTATGTGTACTTTTTCCTAGAAAAGTGTATATGTACTATTTCCTAGAAAAGTGTATATGTACTACTTCTTAGAATACTAGGAGCGTGATTTCTATTTTTTTTTTTTTTAATAAAGTTGAAGGTGCAGCTATGCAGATACCAATAATTTGTGCAAAGGGCTGGGGGGCGGGGAGTACCTTTGTAGAAAACCTGCAACAAGAACATAGAGTAACCGGTCCATTCAATCATGAAGTAGCCAGGCTTGGCTTTTGTGAAAAGAAATTAGAAGGCAAAATCAACACGATACCTAAGCAAATGTATGTACAGGTGCAGTGGTGCAAATGTACTTTTAAGCGTTAAAAGAAAAGATAAAGGCTCCAGTGATTGGGGGAAGGTGTGTGCATGCCTCTCTGTGTGTGAAGCAATAGTCAGGAAGAAAATTAGTTCAAAACTTTTTCCTAGGCAGGATGTACACATCTGCTTTATAACGGTTTATAATGGTATTGACAACTGTTCAGGCCTGGGACACATTCCATATATTGTTTTCAAAGTGTTATATCCTGCTTGGTGTAGATCTGGCCCTAGACTCATCACCAGTAATGCCATTGACAGATCATATTGTGGAACTGCCTTCTTGCAAGTTAATAACAGGTCATGTGAATATACTCTTAAAAGATGGCGTATGCTATCATAGTAAAAAACAAACAAAAAACCCAACTGGTTTATTACGGCATAAACTTTCAAAGATTCTGTGTTGATTTTTCTGCAAAAAGACCTTTGGATGTCTGCCATGGAGGTCTTGTGAGATGTGGAGGATTCTGGGGTATACTTTTAGGGTACACACACAGGCCCCGTTCAGAAGACACCTTAAACCATGGCTTTAACCACGGTGGTTAAGCCAGAAAGCTGGGCTATGTTCAGAAGACACCTTAAACCACAGCTTTAACTATGGTGAATAAAGCAAAAAGTACTGGCCAGCCACGTGGTTGTTGTTGTTGTTGTTGTTGTTAGCATCCCGCCTTTTGCCCAATGTTGTGTCTCATGTCACCTGCATGAATTTAGAGAGTGCCCTAGAACATATTTGACATTCTCTGTCTTGCCAATGTACCTTGCAGGGAGAGATCAGTAGTGGTGGGCAAGCTGCCTTTTAAGGAAGCTTCTTCGCCAGTACTGACCTTCTGACTAGAGGAACCTGGGAAGCTTCTGAAGAATTCTGCCGTTACATGGAACATGTTTAAAACCCACTGCCTTAGAGCAAGTGTTAATTATTCTAGTAGAGGGAGTGTGGATTTAATGGCATGAATGATGCATTCAAGTTTGCTTTCTTAATGTTATGACTGGCAGACCTTGGATAACTAACTTTGCTTGTGTTCATTTTTGTGCCAAGCTTTAAAATGAGGATAACCATATCTGCCTGTCTACTTCCTCAGCTTAATTAATGCTTGCTCAACACTTTTGAGATACTTTAATGAAAGGTGTTGCATGATTGTTGAATTGGCAGGGTTATGCCATTCATCCTCTTCGTCTATGTGTGTGGGTTAACAGGAAGCAGAAGGTTTTGTGCCGTGAGGTCAATTGCAATGGCTCACTCAAATGAATGTTGACACCTCTAACCTTCATTTTCTTTTGTACTGGTTTGTGAATGATAGTTCTTTCCTTAGTAGGCCAGTCTGTTTTGTACATTCTTGATCTGAGCAATGAGGAAATGACCAAGATGCTGGGCACATTGTAAACCTTAAAAATAGGAAAGCAGCACTGTGTCCTCTTTTATTTTTATTTCATTTGTCTTTGGTTCCAAATATAGGCCTAGAAACTAGAGCCCAGCTTTGTGTCAAGCTTAACCCTCTCTTACTGAATGAGGAGCAGGGATGCAGGGGTTTACACTGACAAGGACTATGAAGGGTGTGAAATGTGTTTGAGACACTAACTGAACAATCTGATGGAAATTGTGGGGTGTGTGTGTGTGTGTGTGTTTTTCTGTCCATGACAGAAGAACCACCATTGCCCAAGCGCCGCTGGGGTCATGCCAGCTAGGACACAATGTTCATTTTTTTCATCCTCTGTTGTCCTTTTTAAATTTCCCCTCCTTTAGTTTCAGTGGAAGACCAAATAACCAAGCCAGCTCCAGGGCTGACATATTTCCCCCCCCCCCCTTGTCAGTGGACAGGAAACACATTGGATCAAGCAGATCCAAGACTTCCCCCATCTGCCCCCGACTCTGCCCTTTTTGCCCTCTGTGATGGCAGCAGAGCTTTCTGCTACTGCATATAAGGAGGTCTCCAGAGGTGGACTTGAATGGGTTCGGACGACACAATAGTCCACGGTTCATTGTGCAGATAGTCAACTCTGCACACCGTTGATTATTTTGCATTGGTTATTTCTGGGAAATAACCAACCGTTGTGTGGAAAATGCTTGACAGATGACACAATTGTGATATGTGGATGTATATACCTTTAAGAGGCCTGTAGCTGCTAGTCTCCAGGTCCTCATCGAAGGCCTGGGCGGAGCCTCTGTTTCTGTCAGTTGGTGTTGTGGGCCTTGCTGAGGGAGTTTGGTGTCACTGTTCTAAGAAGTTTTAGTAATAAAAGAATCCAGCAATGAAAAGACTCTGATGTTATTGCCTGGTAGTCTAAAGGCAAGTGGCAGGCTGAGCAGGTAAGCTCACCCGTATGGTCCCTATGCCTGAGGGATACTACAACAATAGTTGACTATTGTGTCATCTGTCGAGCATTTTCCACACAACGGTTAGTTATTTCCTAGAAATAACCAATGCAAAATAATCAACGGTGTGCAGAGTTGACTATCTACACTATCGTTGATTATTGTGTCACGTGGCGGGCTCCATTGATTATTTCATGTGCCCCTGTTGCTCTTGCCCAGTGGGGCTCTGTAGGTATGTGTCATTTGTACAATCATGCAGCTCCCCGTGAGCTTCCCAGGTCATGTACAAATGGAGATCGGGGTGGAGGGGTGTAAAGACCCCTCCTGCAGCTGCAGCGTCAACCCATGGGAGAAATCCCCCCTTCCAACCCGATATCCATTTGGATATCTGGGAGGAGAGGAGTATGGAACTCACCAGTGGCTGTAATGTTAAACTGTGGATGGATTTCTCCTGTGGTTTGACATTACAGCCACAGGACAGATCCACACACCCCTCCGCCCTGTTATCCGAAGCCCATATATGGATATCAGCAGGATGTAGAGGGAGATGTTCTCTGTCTCCCTCCATGCCCTGCCGATATCCACAAATGGATAGCATGGCGGGGTGGAGGGACCACTCACATGACGCTGTCAGCATCAGGTGAGTGTCTTCCCCCCCCCACTATCCATTTGGATATGGGATCGGAGGATGCTTCCATCCCCCCGACCCCATATCCAAACGATAGTGTGGCAGGGCGGAGGGATACGCTTGCCTAACACTGTCCTTGACAGTATCAGGCGAGTGTCTGTCTCTGCCCCACCCCGCTATCCATTTGTGGATATCGACAAGGCATGGTTGCCCTGCCAATACCGATAAACACACATGGATCTCTCCTGTGGCAGGGATGGGATGTGCACACGGTGCCCCACCCAAGGACGGGATGCACATGCCCCGGGGAACATGGGGTGTGCGTGTCAGGTATTGACAGTGGTGGCACCCGGCATGAAGGGGAGATTCTCATGGGAACCAGCACCGCTATTTGGTGGGGAGGACAGTGAGGGGGTTGGGGGTGGGCAATAGTCAACCCTGTGCTAATAGTCAACTCCATGGATGGCTATTTCGGGGGTACGCAAGATGACATGTGGCGGGCTCCATTGACTATTTCATGTGCCTACAGAGTAGTGAGGCAAGAGCAGCAGAAACCCCTGCCGCTCTTGCCCAGTGGGGCTCTGTAGGTATATCATCCATGGAGTTGACTATCTGGTTGACTATTGTGTCGTCTGAATGCAGCCTGTTCCATAGCCAGAGTGGTTGGTCTCCAATATCCCAGGACTCCTTACCCATCCCCACTGGGAATTTAAGATTGCTCCCAAAGGTAGCCTGAACATAAACCCATTTGTTGAAAGTGGTGTTTAATGACAATTCCCCCTCCCCCAAGGTATTGGTATCCTTTTAAAAGACATGGATAGGTGTGTGTGTGTGTGGAACCATGATCCATAAAAGAGGCCCAATATTGAGAGGAAAGGTGAGATATAAATAAATATGATGATGATGATGTATTAAATTGGTAATTGCCCCAATAGTGACTTGTAGGGATTTTGTCAGCAGGTCTTGTACTTGCAAGCACTTTGCAACAAGAGACCTCTGTTCTAGTCCCAGCACAGTTACAGTGATGTAAATTATGTTGGAGAGTCAAACAAGACAAAGGAATCGGTCCGTACTGCATGGAAAACATGTATGTGGGAAGGGCTTGAGTAGAGTCATGATAATACAATGTCCGAAGAGACTAGATTCTGAAGCAGGTGGAAGAGGCCAAAATTATTATTATTATTATTTTTTAAGAAGCCATATAGAAAGCCTTTATAGAAGTTGTTCTAAACTTATTTTTAAGTGTTGATAATGTTAAAGGATATTTACATTTTTTTCTTTATTTGTCAATTAAGAAACTTTAGAGAACAGACATCACTGGAAACGTTTTTACCAAAAGACTGGGTGGGGGTGGGGGTTATATGGAAGAGAATGCTTTACTGTTTTACTGCTTCCCTCGAAGCATGAATAAGGGAAGGAATAGAAGTAATGTGGAGTTGTTGGGTATAATTAGAAAGCAGAAGAACAAGAATATTCTGTAAATGTGTTTGTAACAGTAAAGCTACAAGGCATTCGTCTGATTTCCCCCCTTTTCCCCCCCCCTCAGGCATGGAAAGATGATGAGACTTAAATGAGTGGAAATGTTTTAATGTGACTGATGCGGCAAAATATGTACAGATTCTATTCAATTGACTGTTGTCCCAAAATGTCTATGACATAGGTATCACTTTAGAAAGCAGCTTCTCCTTCTTGGGTCAAACTTGTGAGAGATGCTGAATTCCTCTCTTACCTAAACCCCTCTCTGCAGCTGCTGCTTTTGTAATTTGTAGAGGGGGCCAGACTGTCCCTGAAAGCTCCTTGTACTGTGCATATTGGGTGAGTCAGCACCCTACCCCTTTTCCAAATCTGGCTCAAGTCTGCCTAGGAATCTTAAGTATTTAAAGCCAACTTTTTCTAGAAGCTTCTACCTCATGTGAAGGTTTATCTCATTTATCTAAAGTGCTGACTGGAGTGTCTGGGGAAGAAAGAAGCATGTGTCCACAGTCTCTTCCTTTGTTTCCAGCTCCTTTGGTGGCTCAGCAGAGACCTTCTGACAGAAAATGCCCCGTAATTTAATGTTGCGCATTTGAACTGACTTGATTTCCAAAGCATTGCCTGATTGAAGGGTTTAACAAAAGAACCCTAATGTTTCATGATAGCTAAAAGTTCTCCGCCCCTGCCTTTGGAATCTAATGGCAGGCAGGCAAATCAATAAAAGGGACACTGTGTTAAAATAGAGAGAGGCCTGGTTCGCATAGAACGAGTAGCCACTGTGGATGTACTTCCCTGTGAGTCTTTTTGTTGCAGTGGCAGCTGCCATTTTGAATATTCGAGCTACTGCAGGGGCATGCCATAGCTTGTCATTACATGTGAACCTGGCAAGGGTGGGCTGTTGGAGCAGCTGACAAACCAGCCAGAACCATGGGCTGTTTTAGGGTTGTGGGAGGCTTGTTAACCACCCCAACCATCTACCATCGCCAGATTCTCATGTAATGACAAGCTATGGTGTGCTCCTGCCATGGCTCAAATATTGAAAATAGTGGCTGCCACCGCAACGAAAAGCCCCTCAGAGAAATTCACTCATGGTGGCTTTTCATTATGTGTGAAATGGGACAGAGATACAGATCAGAACCCAATTAGGTTTCTGTTGACTTTTTTTTTTAGCCTAAATCCATATTAATGTCATACGTTTATTAGACCAACCAAAAAAAACCCATCAAAAATATGCAGACTTTTGAGATCTCCAGATCTCTTTCGCAAGATGTTATTAAAAGAAGACGCAACAGTCCACCGTGGGTTCATTTTAGTATTGACTGTGCATACTTATTCAGTTATTTTCAAATATGCCTACAGAGAT